>NC_091469.1:301022659-301622659 GCF_036971445.1 Narcine bancroftii
TCTTTTACCAAAGTTCTACGACTTGCACTCAGCTCTTACCTTTTGTTTTCCCAACATCCAAAAATATAAAGGCAGGTTTGCATGGTCAGAGATGAGACTGCCAATTGCTATGTTATCTACCACAAGACAGATTGAAAGCCATCAATAGTGGTGGCAGAAAATACTGAAGCAGGGGGTGAAAAGCTAAACATTGTGGTTCATATTGATACTGACAACATAGAGAAAGGGCTGAGAACCTGCAGGCAGATTTTAAAGAATTACTGAAGTTTAAAACACCTAAAGTTTAGAGTAGGTCAAATATAGCAATATCTGAATTACCGGATGCCATGTGCCAGGAACTATAGACATCGTGGATGTTGGATAGGAGAATGGCTTTGGATTCCTAGTACATTAAGCACAGTTCTCTGGGAGGTGGGATTTCTGCAAGCTAGGTAAGTTCCAAACCAAAAGAGCAGGGACCAATGTTACCTGGGCTGTTTTATGGGTTTGGGAAATTTGATTTGATGGAATGGGTGGGCGGGACCAACAAACAGCATGAAAAAGGACCACAAGTGATGCATTGAGAGAGATGGACAGCATTGCACCAAGAAATACTACTTCGATGGAGAAAAACAAGAAGTGTAGATGCTGGAATCTTGAGTGGACAAAGAAAAGCTGGAGAGCTGCAGCCCATCAGACAGCATTTATGGAGGGAATTTTGTGTTGGGGGCACTGGGACAAGACTAAAGTAGGAAAGGAAGATTGGAAGTTTAGAAAAAAAAAGAGGGTGGAGGGCTGGGGAGAGGCCAAAGATGATAGGATACTTGACAAATATAGGTGACGAAGTGGAGAGACAAGTAGTACTGAGGTGGGGGAAGGTGGTGGAAGGGTGTCAGAAGTTGAGCAAAGTAGAATGGCAGCAGGTAAGGACTGATAGAAACAGAGGAAATGGATCTGGGAGGGGGTTACCTAAACAGAGATGTTTGCATGGCAATGGTGAAGTAAATTGAAATGGCTAACAAATGGAAGATCTGGGAGACTGAGCAGATCGGTGTTCAAGAAAGAAACAGAGCCCCTGATGACCTCCTGATGGGGAATGCTTATGTATAGGGATGAGATGAGGCAATGGGGGCCAGGGAATTTGAAGATCTGAAAAAAGGTGGAAAGCGTTAACGTTGTCATGGATGGTGATGGGAAGGGATAGGACAAGCAGAGACACCATAGTGTTCAGGTTTGAGGAGATGAGTTCAGAGGGATAGCTGCAGGCAGGAACAAGAGGTCAGCCAGGACAGACCTGTTTGTGAATCTTGGTGTCCATCTTAAATAGGAGAAGGGCTGGTAGGAATTACAGAGACTCTTGTAGTGATGCAAAAAGAGGATGTTCTGGAACAAATCAAGTTCATATTCCATTTGATTAGAGTTAAGTAACAACAGAAGGTGCCATCACTCAAATGGTAGTATTCAATAGGGTAGTAACTGGGTGGATGCATATAGAGGAGCAAATTTTCAGGGAATTAATAACACGTGCACAAAACAATAGCGATGACATGGGACTTCAACTATTCTAATACAAGGTGAAAAGAGGGAGATTTTTTCATTTGAGAGAACCTTCTTGACCAGAATGTTATAAATATCGAGTCCAACAGCTTAGGAACAGACCTTATACTCAATGTTTGCAGCTGCCATCAAGCTCACTTTTACACCAAATCCATTCTTAAAAACTAACTACAATTATCATTTAATTTGCTCTGTACATCCTGAGATTTCATAGGGTGTAAGTGTTTTTTTTTTCCTCCAACAATACCAGTCCCTTCCCCCTCTGTCTCCCCAGAAGACCATGAACCTACTGAATATTAGTTTAGGTGAGCTGGAAAATTATCAGACCCATGATGAATAAAGCACATTTATTTATGAAATGGACTGCAACATCTGCTGTTTGACTTTAGAGAATTTTACCTGCCAATCCTTCTGGGTTTTCCCTTCCATTACCAACAAACATCCATGGGTTAATGGAATATGAATTCTTTCTGCATATGTATAATCTCCTTTCTCTTCCTGGATGAAACAAAAGAAAGATGATGAAAGAATTTAAGAATATTGTAATTACTCATGATATTTACAGAAGATATATTGCTTTGAAGCGAGATAGGTCATCAAGACACTTTGCACCTCAGTCAAGTAGGTTTTTATTCAAGTATTTTTTTTAATATATGAAATGCTTAAAAAGTGCACAAACAAATTAAAACAAAACCATTTTTTCTTGGGTTATAATAATTTTTCCCCTGATTTAATCACACCAGTGTCCAGGAAATAAATATTTAATTCCTGAGACATGGAAAGTAAGTTATATTAGTCACCCATGAAAACTTTTGAAGAATCTAGAGCCCATGTAAATTTGATGGTGCCATTTGTTCCTGAACCACCTGGCCCATACTTAAGAAACCACTGTGAAATGTGTTTGTTAAATTTAAGTTTAGACATCCAGCACAGTAACGAACCATTTCGGCCCATTACTTCATGCCATTCAATTACATCCCATTGACTTACAACACGTGGTACGTTTTGAACGGTGGGACAAAACCCACGCAGATATGGGGAGAACATACAAACTCCTTACAGACAGTGCGGGATTCAAACCCCGGGCCTGATTGCTGCGACAGTGTTGTGCTAACCGTGCTCGTTGTCTAACTTAATTTCCTTTGAAAAAAGCTTATGTTAATATTTTGGGGTTTCTGTTTATGTTTCCAGAATAATAATTGGACTAATTTTCAAGCCCTGGCTACCAATAGATATGCCTAGGAAATACAAAGTTTTCTGGTCAAAGTTTAACTGACAATTAAAGCACTGACAAGTGACTTTTGCAAGAAACATCATGAAATCCACAACCTCAATTGATACATGTTAAATAGGTGCACCAACTCTGAACTCACCTTATTAATGATGCAAAAGAATGATCTAAAAACTAAATAAATAACTATAGTCAAGGGAAAGGAAAATCTGCATTAAAAAAAATCTATTCTCTAATACTTGAAACAAAGTGTAATCCATTTAATACATGTTAATACATCTGCAGGACAGCAGATAATGAATTTACAAAACTTCATTTTCCATATAATTCACATTTGCACCCAACAAAATTTTTACTATTTCTGAATGTTGAATTTGAGATTGTTTCTTTTCACATAGCACACCTATACAGACAAGTCAACATAAATATCCGGGAATTCAACAAAACAAAAATATTTTTGTAGCAAGCGTGGGTCAGCACATATTTTCTTCTGGGTCCTAACCATTCTGCAAATATGATTCCTCAACCAGGGAAAATAATGTCCCTGCATCAACCTATCAAGCCCTTTAAACTTTGGAGAATTCAGTCTTAGTCGACTGAATATGTCATTACATGGAAAATTTACCATCACTGGAACCAATCCAGTAAACCTTCACTGATTCCCTCTCAGCCACCTGTATCCTTTCTTTGGCAAGGAGGACAAAACTACTGCAATTCCACATACAATCTCAGCATGTCCTTAATTAATGGCAGTAAAACTTCCTAACTCCAGTATTTTAAGGTGGGGGAGGGAATTTAAAGGAGATTTATGAGGCAAGTGTAGTGGCTTGGAAGTGGTGGAAGCAATGTTTAAGACATATTTAGACAGACACGAATACGCAGAGAATGGATAGACTATGTTTTAAAGAATGGCAGAGGGAAAATATTTTTAATAGTCTGAAATATATACAAAGCATCTCAGTCATATAAAAGTAAGAAAAGATGTACTGTACCTACATACCTAGCATTCAATCATTCAACAATATATTGTGATATTGCAATTACAAACATGCTTACTCCTGAACAAGCAAATGAGGGATTAGTGAATCTCTGATATTAAGCCTTGCTTCATAAAAAATAGTTTGATTAGAGCTATCCTAACATTTCGTATTGTGATCTGCAACATTACCATTCCCCCTCCTTTCAGCTGCCAGAATAATGCCACCATGATGTGCACATTATGAAAAACAATCACCAAGCTTTAAAATTTCATGCCCATGTGGCTCAAAACTGTAATTAATTTTGGATTACCCAAGGGAGAGGAGGCAATGAGAAACAAGAGTCTGCTTCTCTCAGAAATTTGCCTGAAAAATGTTTACATTTCCCTCAACTGCACCCCCCCCCCCACCCCCCCAAAACCAAGGATATCCTCTATAAAAGCCAGTGCTGCAAACATCCCATCTCCTTTCCATTGGAGAAGTACAGTGTGGGCTTTTTATTTGAACCTCTCACAGTTAATGAAACCATGCAATGATGTGTTTTATTAAAACATTTTCATTAACAATGAGGATAATAACATTACCATGCAAAACCAAATGTTATGAAAACACTTTTTAATTACCCATAACTTTTGAACATTCCTTTATCTGGCCTCTAATTCTTCACATTTTAGAACTGAAGTACTTTTTGTACTGCAATTCTTAGTCTTAAGCATAATAAGGTTTAATTGATTTAACCACAGGAAGGAACATTTTTTTTCAATCTGGAAAAGCTTTTCAGAGATATCGGCAAAGACACTTTAAACCAACATTTAAGTAGTTGCCATGGAAACCTTCAGCACCACATTAGATTTTCCTTGTATTGTCAGAACCACCCACACAATTTTCCACTATCTTTAAACAAAATTATATGCTTACTTATTGTTTTAAAAGTAGCTTTGTCATGAGCATAAAAATTTGATGCTTTGATCTATTAAGGTTTTCAAAAAGGACTGTAAATATAGACAATACAAATCAATTCAATTTCTGATGAAGGAAACATTTACTGTATCTTGAGACCAATAAACCAGGCCCAATTAAATGATGCAGGTTTAACTCTTCTGATTGTATTTAATTTTAAATTATTAAGTTACCAAAATATGGTTCTCTAAACCTTTCCAACCTTTGAACTTGTCCAAATTTCTTTTAATGTCGCAATTGTACCTATTTCTTCTACTTCCTCTGGTCGCTTATTCCATATACCTACTACCCACAGCATTGAAAAACCTGTCCCTCGGGTCCCTTTAAATATTTCCCCTTTCATCTTAAACCTATGGCTTTTCATGTTACACCACCTTGCTTTGGAGAAAAGACTCACCAATCAACCTTATATCCTTTATCGTTACATAAATGGGCGGCAGAGCTAACGCAATGGTTGCACAATGCTGCTACAACAGCTGCAACTGGGACTGGGGTTCGAATCCCGCACTGTCTGTAAGGAGACTGTATGTTCTCTCTGTGTCTGCACAACTTTCTTCCGGCTTCCTCCCAACCATTCAAAAATGTACTGGGGGTTGTAGGTCAATTGGTGTGCTTGTGCAGCATGGGGTCGTAGGCCAAAAGGGCCTGCTACTGAGCTGTATGTCTAAAGTTTAATAAAACAAAATAAATAAATCTCTGTAAGGTCACTCCCTCAGTGTCCTTTTCTCCAGGGAAAACTGTCCCATCAAATCCAGTCTCTCCTCATAACTAAACCCAGAAATATCCTTGTGTATTTTTTCTGTACACATGAGCTAATTCACATGCTTCCTAATAGCCTGGCGACCAGAGGTATACACAATATTCTCGGTGTGGTCTAACCAACATACCATGCAGCTTAACTCTTGTACTCAGTGCCCCGTTCGATGAAGGCAACCATGCCATGTGTCTTCTTCACCACCTTGTCTATTATTTTCAGGGGACTATGCACATCAATCTCAGGGCCCCTATATTCTAGTACATTTGCCAAGCCCTGCCATTTAATATGCAAGTCCTGCCCTGTTTAACTTCCTAAAGATCATCACTTTGCACTTATCTAAGTTAAATTCCATCTGCCATTCCTAGGCCCACTTTCCCAGATGATCTAATCCCACTGTACCCTTAGATATCGACCAGATCACCAATTTTGGCTTCACTATCACCAGTTCACATTTCACTATCGAACAGATCACCAATTTTGGGGTCATCTGCACACTTACCAGTAATGCCACTTAGATTCTCATCCAAATTGTTAATATATATGACAAACCACAGGGGACCCAGCACTGATCACTCCAGGACATCACAGGTTACAGGTCTTCAATCTGAAAATACAACCTCCACATCCACCAAGCCAATTTTGCATTCATTTAGCTGGCTCACCCTGGATCCCATTGGGATTTCATCTTGCAGGCCAGCCTCCCATGAAGGATCATGTCAAAAGCCTTGCTAAATATCTCGTAGTCAGCATGTACCATGCTGCTCTTGTCAAACCTCTTGGTCTCTTCTCCAAAACACTTAATCAAATTTGTGAGATGTGATTTCCCACACACAAACTATGCTGACCATCTCTACCATGCCTTTCCAAATGTAGATGAATCATGTCTCTCAGAATCCCCTTCCGTAACATAGCCACCGCTGATATTAGGCTTTCTGGCCTGTAATTAATTCCATGGATTGTCCTTGGTACCCTTCTTAAATAAATGTACAATATTAGACAGTTTCCAGGGCATGTTTAGGGAAGGTTGAAGGGATAGGAGCTAAACACAGTCAAATGGTTGTATATTAGTTAGACACCATGATAGGCATGGGCCAAGGGTTTTGTTTCTGTGCTATACCACTCTGAATTAATCAGAAAAGAATCATAAGTAAAAGAAAACAACTTGCTTTACAGGAATCAAGTAAAACATAGTTATAATGTCATGTCCAGTGTCTGCAAATTAATTTATATATTTTTATAAATGTACACTTACTGGAGGTGGTTTTTTCCTCATTTCAAAGTTCCTGGTTTCCCCAAAGCTGAGTGATGCAATAACTGGGTTTATTCCCAGTGATGGCTCATCGTCACTGTGCCAATCAATGCTGTCCTTACAATTTCGATACAGGTTGCAAAGAAGAGAATTAAAGGTGTGTCCAGTTATTTCCTGAATGAGATCCTTCAGCATCGTCAATAGAGGATGCCACTAAATAGAACACAATAGCTAATCACCTAATCATATACAAAAAAAAACCTGACATGTTCAAAGAGAGATAACAAATGGAGAATTAACTTCAAAGCAGGTGAAATAACATACGTGAGGGTTTGATTTCATAGTTGAGTGAGAGTATGTGTAGGGGAGATCTCCATACCAAGCTGTAAGTCTTGGTTCTTGATATGGTCCATCTGTAGCGCATGAAACATTTACTGGTGTAAATGACAATCGTGTACTTGATCCCCTTAAAAAACTGGATGTACATAACACCAAGAAAAAAAATCAACCGGCAGAAAACAGCCACAATTTTTAACGAGGTTCATATTAAAAGACTGCAAACTGCAAAAAAAGAAAAGGACATTTTCTGAGGGGAGTCTACAGTTTGACTGCGAGGCCAAATGGAGATTCTACAAGATTCCTGACATTGGCAATAAAATAAATAAAAGTCCCATCAAGTAATATTGAAATATTAAAACAAAACAACAGCACTCATTTAAAATCTTATTGCAGCTGTTTTAAAACCATCAGGTTTGGGGCAACATTCAAAAACATAATGCCAGCAGAATTACTCTCTCAAAACATTAAGCCATGCATTATTTTGGACAGTGCATTACACATTGAAAAGAACTCCATGGAATGTTTTCTTTAAAATGCTGGGACAACTAAAATTATTCACAAAACACTTCCACGAGGATGAGAACAGCACAAAATGTTAAGCTGGTTTCATAGAACATTGCTATGCTGCATAATAGGATCCTGCTTCAAAACAAATTAAAAAAAAACAGAAGACAGTTTATAAGTTTGAACAATTCAAGTCATTGACATCTTTATGATCCAGACAAAGCAGCTCAATGCTATGCAGTATTAACATAGCAATTTAACTAAAGGCAGAATCATTTGATGAAAAGTACCTATCAAATATTGGACATTACTTTGCAAATTATATTTATTGGTGTTCACAGAGCAGTTTATTTAATCACAATACTGACTCAGATGGGGTACTAAATGCAAAATGGAGCACATTCTAAATTCATGCCCCATTAAAAAAAAAAATCAGTGCACACATTGAATTCAAATATTCAATAAAAGCATACTGATCACGTTACTAATGTACTTTTTCATAAGAAAAAATGTTGAGATAAAGATTGGATGACAGTTAAAATAAAGTGGCAGGGTGAAGGCCAATCTCATTCTCACTTTCCTAAATGACTGAAAGTTAATCAGATATATTTCAACGATTAATTGTTGGTACTTGGAAGGAAATCCTAAATTCAGGAATTTCACCTCATTAAGATGAGTAAATGCAAAATTTCCTCCAACTACAATTTGCTAGAGTATTTAGAGGAATGCATCTCAAAGGTGTGGCCACCCTTCATGTGGGTATCTAAAACAGACAGTTCCCGCTACAATTCCTAGCAACAGACGAAGTCCAGCAGATGATGCAAAGAATCATATCTGGCAAAAAAAGAACATGAAAAACCAGTCAAAATCAGTTCTTCACCACAAGATCACAAGTTGATTGTTGTGGAGGCGTCATATGATATTAATACCACTGAGTGACGGGATGCAGTTCACAAACAAAATTCTCCACATTGGATTACAGTTTTTTTTTCATGTTTTGAGACTCGGGTGATTAAACTTTTTCTATTTCTCAAAGGCTAGAGAGGAATTTATGTCAGCTGAGCCTTGGCTTTCTGAAGACAAGAACATTTGGAAAAGGTGGTAAAATTTAAAAAAAATATATCTATAGCAAAGCAATTGTGGAAGAGAAACAGAATTAACTTTTCAGTTTGAAGGCCTTTGTAAACCAGAAAGTTCAGCATCTGTTTTTTTTAATGTTCAATTACTGGTAAAGAGAGTAGTTTTATTCTCTTGCAGTACAGTGAAAGCTAAATGCAATAAATGTTTCTTCAGCTAATTTGGACCTTATGGGGAACAAGTGGGACGGTGTGATGAGGGTTTGAAAATTTAAGATGCCATATTGCATTAATGACAAGGAATAATGAATTTTGTAATGGCTAACTGAAGTGGTGAAAAAAATGGCGGCGCTGCCAGAGCTGGTGTGACGGCAGTTCAGGGAGCAGAGACACAGCACTCCCCCTCGGGGTCCAACTGGCCAGTCAGAATGTCATCAGCTCGTACAGCCTGTTAAAGGAGCCGATGGTGGTTTATTTTAAAATCCTATGACTGCAAGGTCTAGGCTCAAAACTGCAACACCTATGTTTGGCAGCAGCCTTGAGGGGTTACAGACTCTGGGGAAGCAGAGGACTAGCGCAGGGCATCAGAAAATGGGGACACTACATCTGAGAAGGAGATGACCCTATGGGATGGTGATCATGGCGGCAGACCAGTAAGGAGCTCTGAGGCTGAAGAACACACAGCTAGTGGGCAGGGAACCCACACAGGCTGCAGGTGACTACCGTCAAGAGATTCACACCAGGCTGTGTTTTGCCAGAGACTGGCAAAAGGGGAACCAGGTATTAGAACCAAGATGCAAGGGGGTGCCATGGGCTTCCCGATTGTGGCAGAGGTTTGGATTCGGAGCTTGGGTTGCCATTGGCTTGGACTGAAGGCTGTGTGGCTGTGAGAGGACTGGAGGGGAATCTGACTCTGGGGGATCTCCTTTGCTTTTTTTTTCCTAACTGTAAGGGGTTCTGGGGAATTTCTGCTGATGGAAAAACTTTGTCTGCCTTACGTAGATGAAAGGAAATTTCGTACAACATTGCATTATCTGTTTTATTACATTACAAAAGAGTTGAATCTTGAAACGTGAGAATCTACATAATTTACAATTTCAGGTGAATGTTTTAAATTTAAATGTTTTTAAAAAAAAAAAATTAGACATACACCACGGTAGCATTTCGGCCCACGAGTCCGTGCAGCCCAATTTACATCCAATTGACTTGCACCCCTGGTACATTTTGAACAATGGGAGGAAACTGGAGCCCCTGAGGAAAACCCATGCATACACGGAGAGAACGTACAAACTCCTTAAAGACAGCAAAGGATTTGAACACAGGTCCCAATCGCTGGCACTGTAAAGGTGTTGCACTAACAGCTTCGTCAACCATGCCGCATTCACAAAAAAAAAATTATAAATAACATTTATGAATGTTATTTCTTGAAACCTGGACACACACAGGTCACTTGCATGGGAAAGAACCCAATTAAACTAAGAAAATCTCTATATTTTGCACATTCGTCACATAAAAAAACAAATAAAAAAGTATCTATAAGTAGTACAACATAAAAACACCAAAATTCTAAGATAAAACAAACCCTGCCCGATGTTAGATTTTTGCTGCCAGGGTATTTCCCTGTACAGTTGTTCAAACATCCAATCAGCTTCTTTCGGGTCAATGAAACCAGGTTTCAGATGCAGTCTGAAAGCAATAAAAGGAAAAGGAAAAAATAGAAGTAAAAAGTGATAATATTTCTCTGACTGGTTTGTAAGCCAGAGACTGTTAGATGTATTTATTCAAATGTTGATATCCTACTATCTAATTTATGACCGTGCATCTTGGCGCCTCACAGTTCGGCGGGCAGCAACCTCCTTTGAAGAAGACAGCAGAGCCCACCTCACTGACAAAAGACAAAGGAGGAAAAACCCAACACCCAACCCCAACCCACCAATTTTCCCTTGCAACCGTGTCTGCAACCGTGTCTGCCTGTCCCGCATCGGACTTGTCAGCCACAAACGAGCCTGCAGCTGACGTGGACATTTACCCCTCCATAAATCTTCGTCCGCGAAGCCAAGCCAAAGAAGAATTTATGATACAATGTTTTTGATTTTTAGACCGTGGCACTTTTTTCATTCATTCATTGGGGATCTGGCATCGTTATCAAGGTTTATTGTCCACCTTAATTGCCCCTTGAGAAGATGATACTTGATAGGCCATTTCAGAGGATATTTTAAGAATCAAACACATGATGTGAGTCTGGAGTCACATGATACAGATTTCTTCGTCTGAAGGACATGAGTGAAACAGAGTGTGTTTTGAACAAAAATCCAAATCTTTTTGTGGTCATACTTATGAAGATAAATTGCAATTTCTTTTTCCAGATAATTTTGGGATTTGAGCTTTGGAATAAAAGTGGTTATTCCAGATGTTTGGATTATTGGTTAAGTAACTTAATCAGTACCCAGAACAGGACAATCTGCAACCTTCTGGGCAACGATTCTCCTCTATCAATCTCATATTTCCTTGAGATAAAGAAGCATGTCATCATGGCAGTGCAGGCTCTCAGAGTAATCCCATCCATCGCACTACCCTACTTACTTCCCTGTGCATACACACTAACCTCCCACTCCCCTACACTCGGTCACCAGAGGTCAGAAGTGAACCCAGATTGAAGGTGGTGAGAGTTAACTGTGCTGCCTGTAGACCACTGTACTGGCTTGAGATCAGACTTGCTTAAATGAGAACTGTGTCACTAATCTTAAAACAGCAAAGTTTACATGACTGTTGGAAAAGCTTGTGTTCAGAAGTACTGGATATAAGCATTAACAACAAAAATTAGATTATAAATTAATATTTAAATAACAAATTCCATGTTTTTCTTACAAAACTATTTCAAATTTACAAAATTATTCATTTTACCTTAAGATTTCATGCTTAGAGCAGGAGAAAAACTTTAACTTCCTACCTGGAAACTCCTGTTGGCTCATTGCTGATCTCATATAATCCTTCTTTGCTAATGAACAAAGAACAAAATCAGTTTAAAATTTCAAGAAGAAACATGCAAGACTTGTTAGATACAGGAAGGAAACTGAATCAACATACTGTATTAATGAATGGAATAATTAATGAAAATAACTGCTAATAACATAAATTATTCTCAATACTTCCTGCTCCAAATAGATACTGAGTTTTTACACCTATGGTGTTGATCCTTGAAGTATTCCTCGGGTACAAGGATAACCAATGTAGTAAGTGAAAATCTCTGACCAAGTTATTTCAAAACGATCAGAATGTTAACATGAATAAGGATTTTAAAAGAACACAGTAACAATTTAGAATTCATTGCATTGAGTGTGGGAAGTTCTAAAGCCTAACCTGCAGTCAGTTTTGCAATACATTAGAAGAATGAAACTTCAGTATCAACAGACTAAGCCCTCAGACATAAAATTACAAATAATCACAACCCTGTGACAAAAAAGATGTTAAGATACTCAATCTTAAATGATTAATCCTTTATCCTAAGGTTTTGACACCATAATTCTAAACTCTCTAACCAAAGAACACAGTGTCTCACCAGATATGATAGGAAATTCAAATGCCAATGAGATAATCTCTCATTCTTTTTTTAAGACTTTATTTAATATTTTTCAATAAGAATAAACAGACTTTTACAGAATAAGTAATCTAATGATAATAAAACAATAAAATAAACCCACCCCTTCCCCCTCTCCCACAACAAATCCCTCAAGGGAAGCATTAAAAATAAACAAAAACATTCAGTAATTTACAATATTACTAAATTCATATTCTTCATATAAGGTGTCCACATCTTAACAAAAAAAATCATAATTATTATGTAAATTGTATGTTATTTTCTCCATATAAATACACGACTTCAACTCATTATGCCATCGAATTACATTTAACTCCACTTCATCTTTCCAAGACATGGCAATACATTTACGAGCAACTGCCAATGTTAGACGAATAAACGCTGTCTGAAACTTATCCAACTCCAAGTCTACTAACAGAGTAAAATAGCCTAACAAAAAAATTTTTGGATCTAAAGGAAATTGAATTTTAAAGAAATTTTGGAGAAAAACTCTAATTTTAAACCAAAAAGGTTGAAATTTATCACAAAACCTAACAGAATGTATAAATGTTCCAACATATAATCCACATCTAAAACACAGATCTGAATTACTAAATCCATATATTTTCAAATTTTCAGGGGTTAAATATAACTGGTGCAAAACATTATAATTATGATTAATTGTAAATTGTTTGTTCAGTCATGGTCCTTATTGAATGTGTATACACCTAATGTTGATGATGAATAGTTTGTGTCTGAAGCTTTCTTAAATTTAAGTCAAGCTCAGAATACTTGGATTGGGGGAGAGACTTTAATTGTGTGTTAGACCCATTATTGGATAAATTTCCAAAAGTTGTGAAAAAAATCGAAAACAGTGGTTCAATTGGTTTCCTTGATGAAAGACCTAAATTTGATAGAGGTCTGGAGAAGATTAAATCCTACTGAGAAAGATTTTTCATTTTATTCTTCACCTCATGATTCATTTTCTAGAATTGATATTTTTTTTTAGCATCAGCACATTTGCAAGCACATTTTACTCAAGCTGAATATAAAAGTAGGATAATCTCTGACCATTCTTTGTTGTTTATCTCCTGTGTGGGGCCGGAAGTAATTCAATTTTTCACTGGAGGTTCAATGCAATGTTACTGAAAAAAAAACTGAATTTGTAAAATTTATTAAGGATCAAATTGCTATTTATTTAGATTTGAATAAAAATACAGTCAGGAGTAATTTCATTGTATGGGATGCTTTAAAGGCATTTTTACGTTGGGAAAATCATTAGTTATGCATCAATGGAAAAGAAGACATTTTTGGCAGAGTCTCAGTTGTTGGAAAAACAAATAGCTGAGTTGGAAAAGGAATTTCAGAGGAATTGTACAGAATAAGGCTTTTTTGACAAAATTGAAACTAAAATATAATATATTGCAAACTGACCAATTTGAACGTTTGATTCAAAGATCTATGCAACATTATTACGAGTTAGGGGACAGAGAACATAAAGTTTTGGCATGGCAATTGAAAACTGAACAAGCTTCACGGATTATTAATGCTGTGAGGAAGGACAATTCAGTTACTTTTAAACCTCAGGAAATTAATGACCAATTTTTGTCATTTTACCAGAAATTATATGCTTCTGAGGGAGTGTGAGATGAAGGTTCTATTGAAGTGTTTTTGTCAGAGTTAAATTTATCAGTATTGAAGGAGGAGGATGTGAGAAAGTTGGATTGTCCTTTTACGGATTTAGAAATAAAGGATGTTATTCAACAAATGCCTAAAATCACCAGGAGATGATGGGTTCACTGCTGAATTCTATAAAGTTTTTTATGATGATTTGTCCTCTGTATTTATGGATGTTCTTAATCAGGTAACTCAGTAGCAAGCTTGACCAAACTCGTGTTTGAGTGCAATAATAACAGTTATACCAAAAAAAGACAGAGACCCTTTGAAAGTTTCTTCTTATCGACCAATTTCTTTATTAAATGTGGATTATAAAATAATAGCAAAATTATTAGCAAATAGATTAGCAAAGTATTTACCACAATTAGTACATTATGACCAGGCTGGGTTTATTAAAGACAGGTATGCTTCGGATAATATTCTTAGAGTGGTTTCATTGATCAAAGCTTCACATCAGCAACCCAACCTACCAATTATAATCTCTCATTCTTCAAAGTTCCAAACAAAATAACTTATTCTCATTCCCCACAAATCAATTCAGTAAATTTTCATTCCACTCACTCCAAGATGTCTGCAGTTTTTTGAAGGGAATTCAACACTTCTTAAATGATCAAACATTTAATCTAAGGAATCTGAAATGAAATGTCCTTTAAAATACTGCATTATATATTATCAGAAAATATGTACAAAATTAAAAAATTAAAACCAAACTATTAAGTCCACAAAAAGATACTTTTTGTGCAAAGGTGTGGTGCAGTAAATCCATATACTTTAGCTCACACATGTCAAACTCTGGCCCGCGGGCCAAATTATATTTGGCCTGCAAGATCATATCAAAAATGTATTAGAGGTGGCCTGCTGGCCGCCGCCCCAGTATAGCGCATGCACAGTAACTGCTGTGTCCCAGGGTGAGAGAGAGAGAGAGAGAAAAATCCTGCTCCTTGAAAAGTAGTGGTGGGTGGTTTTATAAACACGCTGTCGTGTCCCCCCGCCCACACCCCCACCGCAGCGCGGCCTGGCCGGTGTCAGGGGAAGCCAAGGCCGCTTCCCAGCGCCCGGAACCCCAGTGGCACAGCGTTTCTTGGAGCTGCAGATGGAGTTGGGACGCCGGAGGGAAGATTGGGGCTCCCCGCCGGGCGATGGGGGCGCCGGCCACCCTGCGCCTTCCAACCGGACCAGCAGCGGGTGCCCGGAGTACACGTGGAGAGCGAGGCTGGTCGGGCAGGTAGGGTGGAACCCCCCCGCCAATCTCGGGAGTGGCGAGGGCTGGATCGGGATTAGCCGCGCTCACCTGCTCCTCCACCGCTGACCGGGATCCCAGTGCGGTCCTGAGCGCGGAGACTGCCCTGGAAAGGTCCTGGGACACCAGTACAGAAAGAAAAGGGGGTCCGGGAGAAACTCAGCAGGTCAAGGGGGGTCCCGGAGAAACTCAGCAGGTCAAGGGAGGACCGGGAGAAACTCAGCAGGTCAAGGGGGGTCCGGGAGAAACTCAGCAGTCAAAGGGGGATCCGGGAGAAACTCAGCAGGTCAAAGGGGGATCCAGGAGAAACTCAGCAGGTCAAAGGGGGGTCCAAGAGAAACTCAGCAGGTCAAGGGGGAGGGGTCCGGGAGAAACTCAGCAGGTCAAGGGAGGACCGGGAGAAACTCAGCAGGTCAAGGGGGAGGGGTCCGGGAGAAACTCAGAAGGTCAAGGGGGGTCTGGGAGAAATTCAGCAGGTCAAGGGAGGTCCGGGAGAAACTCAGCAGGTCAAGGGGGGTCCGGGAGAAACTCAGCAGGTCAAGGGGGGTCCGGCAGAAACTCAGGGGGGGCCTGACCTCACCATTACCGTTGCCCACTCCCCCTCCCTGCCGCAGGCCGACCCGCAACTCACGGTGACGGGGCCGCTGATCCGCCAAGATGCCGCCCTGCAGCGAGAGCCGATGCCCCCGTACTGTCGTTGTCCAACCCGATCGCCCGCAAACCCCACCTCTCCCGCACACAGGCCTGAGTAAGTATTATGAACTTTAATCTCAGGATAAAACGATCTTCCAATAGTTTCATGTCACAGTGATAAATATATTCCTGGTTAAAAATGGTCCTGCACCTGGATACAAGCTCATTAGGCATAAAACTTGAAAAGTGTGTAAATCAAAGGATATCTGTACCAATGGAAAAAGGGCATGGCAAATAACCCTGCTAGAGTTCATGCCCACAATCAGTCACCCATTTGATTGTTTCAGGAATCATGTTATTCTCCCACATTCTCAATAGCCCTCAGATTTTACTATTCGAAAGCACACTAGCAACATTTGACAAATCCTCTTTAGAGAAATATTATTTATTGAATATTTTATTTCTCATTTGTTAATGCTTCTGGAAAGAGTTTATCCAAAATTATTAATAAACATTTATTTTAATAAGAAAAAGTTTAACATTACATATGTTGAAAGAAGAGAAAACATGCAGATGTTGTTGAAAATTTTCAATAAATATTTAGTTCGGCCCTCGACTTAGTCAAAGTTTTTAATTTTGGCCCTCCGTGAATTTGAGTTTGACACCCCTGCTTTAGCTCAATGGTTCTCAATCTTTCCCTTTCCTCTCACATACCACTTTAAGTATTCACTATGCCATAGGTGCTCTGTGATTAGTAAGGGATTGCTTAAGGTGGTATGTGTGTGGAAAGAAAAAGTTTGAAAACCACTGTTTTAATTGTACCTCATTGACTCGTTATGTGCACGGTTTCATAACTCCCAAGGAAATGGCCAATGACAATTTATCTCAAGCAAAATATTTCAATTGGGCCTAGAGCAGTGGTTCTCAACCTTCCCTTCCCACTCACATACCATCTTAAGCAATCCCTTACTAATCACAAAGTACTGATGGCATAGGGATTACTTGAAGTGGTATGTGAGTGGAAAGAAAAAGGTAGAGAACAACTACTTTAGGTTCAAGTTCAAATTTATTGTCACACAAACACACCAAAAAGCAGTGATAAAGTTTGTTTTGTAAGCAGTCCAATGAACATTTGACATATAGTACAGCTAGTAAGACAGGTTGCAGAAGTGTAGAGTATCCGAGAGAGATCAGTTGGTGCAGTGTCAAAAAGAATCCTTACAAAGAGTTGCTGTCAACTGCTTCCAGCATTTTCTATTTTTATTCTAGATTTCCAGCAATAGCAGAGAGATTTTCATCTCGGAATGAATGCTCTTGACAGGAATAAATACAGAGGATATTTTTTTAAACTGTGGTCTAGAAACCTGAGGCAGTCACGTCACCCAAAATAAGAGGAAGGAATTTTTTAAAAATCTCATATGTTTGTAACTCTGGAATTTTCTAATCTAGAGAGCTGCAGTGGCAGAGATAAATACATTCAAGGCTGAAATAAATAAGCTTTTCAACTGAAGGTGAATCAAGGGTTATTGGAATTAGGCAGGGAGATTGTGTTGAGTCAAAATACCAATTTAAACAGTACCTTCTTGAACAGCAGATCAAGTTTGCAAAGCCCTTTCTGTACCTTTTGTTTATAATAATATTTTGTATCATTTTGTGAAAAAGATTGGATTGCAAGGCCTCTGTGTCTTACGAAGAGTGATATTAGGTAGTATTTATATACTTACTCAATTATCCTTTTTTCTGGAATCTTACGCTGAACCTATGATGGAAACAAGTTTCACAAGAAAAAAACAAAAGTACTACAATTAGATTTTTAAAAAGTCAAAGCATTTGAATAACATTGACTGGTAAGACTGGTCCTTGCCACAAGCAGAATATGTTATTAATTCTAGAGAGATGTCAGAACATTAAAAAAAACAGCATTGCCATAATAATAATTATAATTTCCATCCATGAAAGCATCTGTGTGAGCTAATGCCTCAAGACGACAGTGAATATTATAAAAGATTCTCATCACCCTGATCATCATCTCTTCTTGCTGCTACTTTTGGGAATAACATACAGAAGACTGAGTTCCAACACCTCTAGGTTCAAGAACAGTTTTTAATCCAACAGCTACCAGGCTCGAACATCCCCTTACTACGCAAACTGTATACTGCCCAACAACCACCAAAAGAACTGCCTGCACTACTGAAATACCAGTTTTTTCTTGCACTAACTAAAACCGTGAATATTTTTCTATCCTTTATATTTATTATCTCTTTCCATACTTGGTAATTTTACTCAATCGACTTTAGTTTGGCGTTCAATATGATCATTCCCCAGAGGCTGGTGGAGAAGCGGTCCTTACTGTGACTCAACACCTAGCTCTGTAACTGAATTCTGGACTTCTTAATAGAAAGTCCACAGTCTGTCTGGGTCGGTAGCAGAACATAGAGCACCGTCACACTGAGCACCGGCGTATCTCAGGGCTGTGTTCTCAGCCCGCTCCTGTTCATGCTACTGACCCATGACTGCATCACCAGATCCAGCTCCAATGGTGCCATCAAGTGCGCAGATGACGCAACAGTATTGCCTCATCAGCAATAAGTCATACTACAGGGAAGTGGTGGACAATTCTGATTTTGCATATACTGCAAATCGCTTGTGTGCAATGTCTTCATATTGTCTGTGTTTGCATGATTTTTTTACACTGAGGACTGAAGAGCACTCTTTCATCCAGCTGTACTTTACAATTGTACAATAATAATAAACTTGAATTTGAAGTATACTTTTATGGTTGGTGTATCTTACATACCTGTTAGGCTGCAGCAAGAATTTTGATGCATATGTACATTGTGTTCATGTATTTTGAAAATAAGTTCATAGCCATTAACTCAACAATTCATAGACAAAGTTATTTTCTGAAATATTTGTGCTTATGAACTAAAAATGGCTGTATGAAAATGCCCCATTCTCTTCCCGAACAGGTTTGTCAATATCTCATTATAATTTGTTGCAATCCTCCTCAGCATTGATTATCCCTCCCAATTTGGTGTCATTCTCAAATTCAGAATTATTTTAGGTCTGAGGGTTAAACCATTCAAACAAGCACAACAACAATAATTAGAGCTGTCCTTCTGGTATCCACTTCCCAGTTTCTACTACCCTGACTAGCTTTCAGTTTTTCTGACTCTGCTTTTGTTTTGCAGCCAGCCAATACATGTCCCATGACTGCAGAAATACTGACCCTATTGTCTATTGTGGAATGTTATAAATAAACTATTTACTTTGTTAACTTTGGCACCCTCCTCCTTTGCTCCCTGAAGGAATTCAATGAGGTCAAAAAAACAATATTTATCTTCAACTTCTTGAATGAGAAAGAACCACAAGATGGAATCTTCAGGAAAATCAGAGGCATTTTGAACTAGCTTATCCCGAAAAGTTTAACAAGTTATGCCTTGGGCTCCTCAATGTGTGTAGACTCAAAACTAGTCCTGAAAGGGATCATTTTACTGACCTTAATTGTTCATTATTATATATTTTGCTTTACTCTACTTCTACAGACATTAGAACGCCATAATGCAAAATCCCCAGTACTCCAGTGGATTGAAAACAATGCAAAAGATACATAGAATTCAATATTAAATTAGGTCAAAACAACTTTTTAAATACTAGTACTGATAAATAGATTATATGGAACTCCATTTGCTTCCTTATGTGGCTCCGTCCAGATGCGTGAAGAGTCTGACAATGCAGCCACCAAGTTTTACTATGGAGAGATCCAGCACTGAAATGAACCAAGTTCATAGTGACCAGAAACAGTCCATTTACACTAATCCTATATGAATCTCATTTTATTCTCCTCATTTTCTTTTTTATATATATAATTTTTTTATTTTTCACACTGTGAACCATATCAACCAAAATATATACAAACATTTCCCTCTTAAATATACACAGTGGCACTTTCTCCCTTTTTTCCTCCCTACTACCTTCCCTCCCCCCTCCAAAACTAATAAAACTTCAACATATATAATACAATAAACCCATTAAACAATGTCATCACACAATGAAAAATAAACAAGAAAAATGTGTCATCTACTTTTACACACTGGATCAAGTCATTTTGTCTTCTTATCATTTTAGGGGGTGGAGGTCAGAGACAAGCCCTCTCTGTTATGTTCCATGTACAGTTCCCAAATTTGTTCAAATAATGTGACTTTATTTTTTAAATTATATGTTATTTTTTCCAATACATTTATTCATTTCCATGTACCATTACTGTATTCTCAGACTCTCTTCCGATTTCCAAGTTGACATTATACATTTTTTTACTGCAGCTAAGGGTGTCATAATAAATCTTTTTTGTATTTTATCCAGTTTGAGACCTAATTCCTTACTTCTTATATTACTTAAAAGAAAGATCTCTGGATTTTTTGGTATGTGGCTTTTTGTGATTTTATTTAATATCTAATTTAGTTCTTCCCAAAACTTTTTCACTTTCTCACATGCCCAAATTGCATGTACTGTTGTTCCCATTTCCTTCTTACAACGAAAACATCTATCTGATAATGTTGGATCCCATTTTTTAAAAAACTTTTGGGGTGTGATATATAACCTGTGTAACCAATTATACTGTATCATGCGTAACCTTGTGTTTATTATATTCTTCATAGTTCCAGAACATAACTTTTCCCATGTTTCATTTTTTATCTTTATGTTTAAATCCTTTTCCCACTTTTGTTTGGGTTTATAGTTTATTTCATAATTTTCCCTCTCTTGCAGCTTGATGTACATGTTCGTTATAAATCTTTTAATTATCATTGTGTCTGCAATCACATATTCGAAGCTGCTTCCTTCTGGTAATCTCAGTCTGCTTCCCAATTTATCCTTTAAATAAGCTTTCAGTTGATGGTATGCAAACATTGTACCACGAGTTATTCCATATTTGTACTTCATTTGTTCAAATGCTAATAAATTATTTCCCCAAAAAACAATTTTCTATTCTTTTAATTCCTTTTCTCTCCCATTCTCTAAAGGAAGGGTTATCTATTGTAAAAGGGATTAGCTGATTTTGCATCAATAATAATTTTGGTATTTGGTAATTTGTTTTTTACCTTTCTAAGTGAATCTTCTTCCATATATTGAGTAAATGATGCAATATTGGTGAGTTTTTATATCGTACCAGCTTTTCATCCCACTTATAAAGTATATGTTCCGGTACCTTCTCCCCTATTTTATCTAGCTCAATCTTAGTCCAATCTGGTTTTTCCCTTGTCTGATAAAAATCTGATAAATACCTTAATTGTGCTGCTCTATAATAATTTTTAAAGTTTGATAACTGCAAACCACCTTGGTTGTACCTCTCTGTTAATTTATCTAAAGCTATCTCCTCATATTCTTAACAACTCCCCAGACTTTACCACTATGCTACACAAAAGAAGTAGTTTACACTGACCTATTAACCTATAATTGGATTAGGGTCCAAATTGTGGTTTTCTTCATGCTTTTCCTTGAAGATTTAACTTTCTTTATGCTTGATTACATATTTGCATAATAATCTGTATACCTATAAATATTTAGAACAGTCAGGACCTGTTCAACAAGTTTCTTATCTAAACCAGTTCAGGCCTGTTGTCAGCAAAAAAGGGAAGCACCTGATAAAAATAAATGGCAGCACTGTCGAAGCTGCTGTAACGACAGCAATGCCGCTGGTGCGGATCCATGGAGAGTCGGGAGTGAAGTCTCAGCGCTCCCCCTGTGGTATCTAACTACACAGTCCAACTGCCTTAGGCTCTATTAAAGGAGCTGATGGTGTTTCACATTAAAATCCTGCGACTGCAGGATCTGGACCCAAGATGGCAGTGTCCATGTTCAGCAGGGCCACAAAGGGTTGCAGATTCTGGGGAAGCAGAGGGGTGACACAGGGCATCAGAAAATGGGGAGACCACCAGTATTTGAGAAGGAGGAGATGACCCACGTGACAGTGACTTTGGTAGAGGACCAACGACGGGCTCTGAGGCTGAAGAAAATACAGGCGGTGGGTTGTTTGTGATTTGAGGCGAGTAACCCACATAAAGTGCTGGCAACTGCAGTCAAGGAATTCACACTGAGCTGCAGACTGCTGGAGACTGGCTCAAGACTGACTGAAGGGGTACCAGATGCAAGAGGGTGTTGGAGGCTTCCTGATAGTGTCAAAGGTGCACCTGGATCTTGGGTTGCTGATGGTTTGGAATGAAGGCTGTGTGGCTGTGGTAGCTGCAGGACTGATGGAGTCAATGCCATGGACATTCACTGACTCCAGGGGTGGGGGGCTCACTTTTGCTTCCCATTCTTTGGCTGTAAGGGGCGCTAGGCAATTTTTGCAAATGGAAATTTTGTGCCACATCATATTTCTGTTTTATTACATGGCAATAAAATAATCTTGAAGTTCCTTTGATACTGATCTGGTTTACATACTTCTTTCCAGGCTTGCTGAACCATGCAAACTGGCCCTGACTGTCCTATATTTCATATGAACTTTATTTGATGAACATCAAATAAAAGTTATAATTTTAATATTAAAAAAAATCATCATAAGATTTTCATCTCATTCTCGACTTTCGAAGAACTTTCTGCACCACATCATCTCCAGATTGAACACTGCCAGCATGCACATCTTTGGAACGCGAGAGCACCTGGAGAAAGCCCACGTATGAAACTTCATACAGACAAAAATCAGGATAATCAAATAATCCACAATTTTAATATTGTCAATTCAGATACTAATTACTTTTCTTGGTTTTAACAAATCAAACAGTGCAGTGTGTATATAAACATTTTCATGGCAAGAACAAATTATGCTGTATAAATCTTATTATACTGGAACTCTTAAATGTTTCGGGAACACAAATCAGAGCCTTTTACTGAACCTATTATCTTAATGGTGATGAGGTTATTGTCATACACACAAATATATTGTACATATGCACCGAGATCCTTATGTGTTGCAGCCAAATGCGTAAAATAAAACAACTGTAACATGAAATTACCCCAGTACAGAAAGAAATCTAATATATATTTATGTTTGTATGTCTGTTCTCCATGCAAATCAATATGGAGCACTCTAGAAATGTCCAAGGAGGTTCAGTAGGGGTAACATTTGATGCTGAATGTCATGACCACATTGAATTTAACCTTTAAGTTAAAAAAAAATTGAACTTGCACCTGGGACACCTCAATCAATTACAGTGCTGCGCATCAATGCACATTCAGAATAAAAACAAACCCAGTTCAATATGGGCCCAAAAAAAAGCGAAGCAACATTGGCAGAAGCTCTTCATAAGCCCCTCACTGTTGATGCCTCCAGACATGCAAGGAGCAGGCAGCAGGAAACAGAACAGCAGCAATATGTCCGTCTCAGTGCTCAGGCCTCCAGACAGGTAAGGAACAGGCATGGAGTCAACAACTGAGTGTTTTATTTCCCGGGCAATGCTGGGTATCCTGCTAGTAATAAATAAATAAAGGATAGATAAATAAATATTCACAGCTAGTGTAAGAAAAAAAATGGCATTTCAATAGTACTGACAGATTTTTTGGTGGTCCTGGAGCAGTTTATGGTTAGGGCAATAAGGGGATGTTCAAGAGCCTGATAGCTGCTATTTAAAAACTTTTTTTGAATGTAAAGGTGCTCTACATCTTCCCAAAAGTAGAAGCAAGACGTGATTGTGACCAGTGTGATGGGGGCCCTTTATGAAGTTGACTGCCTTCTTGAAGCCTCACATTGATATCCAATGGATGGGTGATCAAATTTTGTCATAGCATCTCACTAAGTATCCCTGGCAACACCTGAAAAAAAAATCACAGTGTTTTGGAATGAACCTGGACAAAGATCCACTGGGTCCTTTTCCTGAAGTAATTTCATGGCATGCTTGGTCAAGGAGCTCAAGAATCTTTCATTTTTAATAGTTTTGGCCAATAAGCTATGTTTATAGTTATTTTGCAAACAATTCTAACCACCAAGCCTTTTATGTATTATGATATTGTGGCCCAAAATGGTCTGTTACTGTGCTGTATGTCTAAATTTTTAAAAAAATTATATGTGGATTGTAGAGGGTCACCTGTCCTCTCGGTCTGAAACTTATTCAGAAGTTGCATCATTTGCCAATCAAGGTTGAACTCTGGCCACCCATTATGGCACACCTTGCCGTTGATTTACTCAGTGTCATCACTGGCCAGACGCCCAGCTCAGAACACTTAAAAAAAAACATTGATGCAAAGCACATTACTCTCTCCAGATGTCCAAGCCCTGGACATTGCTCTAAGACAGGTCTCTACTGTGAACATCACTGGAGAAGTCATGGGTAAGGTGTTCACTACATTTAAGCTGAGCCGTAGTACTGTGATAGATCAGTGTTTGCTCAAAGCCACACCACCATGGTACAAGGAATCGGGAGTGTGTTTAAAAGTCCTCGTCTGTGAAGTGAGTACATGTGGGTGAGCGTGTAGAAGATAGGTGGCCACTGGTATCAGAGTTCAACGTGGGTCCAATATGAATGTCTATATAGTTGTATAGTAGTAGAGTAATTATGTATCATTTGACATATTCCCCTGTTTGTCTCCCATGTATTCAATAAAGCTGCCTTTGATTGTAACACTTGCGTCCACACTCGTCTCTTTGTGAACTCACTGAACCTGATATTTTCTCAAACACAACAATATCCCACATGGATTCTTGTCTTGTAGACATGTTTTAATTTGATGAAGCAACAAAAAAATGGTTAAAAAACTAAATGTTCAAATGAAGATATGCAACACTTAATAATATAATAATTGGGCAACATATAAATCAATGTTTCCCAACAATGTGTACAAAGAAATAAAGTATTGAATACATCTGGAGATAATGAGACATTGTACTTTGAGAAAGAGAAATGTTTAACTGGACTGAACATTTTATAGTGCAATACCTTAACAGCTTCTCAATACATTTTACTCCATTTGCAACAATCATCCTGTTTTATGGAGATGTAGATTTCTTCATCATATGGTTTACTTGTGGAATCAATGCAGATGGTTTGTATCAAGCAAATATAAAGATGATCTTTTCTCTTGGAAGGCACATGTAAACTTCAGCTCTTTGGACATTAGGTATATCATCTATTTGTACGTTAATGTTGCCTGTAAAATTTGGACCCAATGTATTCCACTAGATTGAATCAGACACTTAAAAACATTCCATTCTTTGTATTACCTCAGTTGGATCTTGAAAGACAAATTGCCCATTAGCTGCAGCTTGTTCTTTTCGTGGCCAATGTGTTCGAGCAATATTCTCTGAAGTACGTCTACCAGCTAAAAGTAGATCACACTACATTTTAAAATGTATTCATCACAAATATAAATTTTTTCTCCATATCATATTTAAATTAGCATCTGCACACACAAAAAAAGATAAAGGATTTCCCAGCATTGCAGTATTTGAAAAATAAAAAGTTTCCTTTTAGATAAAATTCATAGAGGACAATATTTCAACGTAAGCATTATAATCACAAAGTTATCACCAAGCACATTCATTTTCTTTAAAGAAAAGGTTCAATTCAATTATTGTGATAACCACAGACTATAAATTCTTTGGGCATACTGAACATCTGTTTTTGTGGAAGATGTCAATTGAGGCAGGAAATATTCTGAAATGTGACAGTGCATTAACTATTTTATAGTTCACTCCCACTTTGTTTTTTTTCCCCTGCTTACTATGTACTTCACTCCCTTAAAATGCTCTTTATGTACTGCAATGGAAAAATGTTGAACCACTTTCATAAGGATGCAAGATATAGGAGCAGGAGTAGACCATCGGGCCTGTTGAGCCTGCTCTGCCATCCAATGGCCTGATCAGACCTTGGACATAGCTCCACCTTCTAGACCATCAGGCCTGTTGAGCCTGCTCTGCTATCCAATGGCCTTATCAGACCTCGGTCATAGCTCCACCTTCTAGCCTTTTCCCCATAACCCTTATTTCCTTCACTATGCAAAAAAACATCAAACTTTGACTTAAATGAGGCCACACTCACAGATTCATTGCTCCCGGGGAAAAGCAATTACTGCTCATTTCCATCCTAAATCTACTCCCACAAATCTTGAGGCTATGTCCCCTACTCCTCACCTACCAGGAGAAACAACTTCCTTGCCTCAGTCATATCTAATCCTTTCAGAATTTGATCTGTGTCTATAAGAGGTAATGGCCTCCCATTACAGGGCATTGAGGGGATGAGACCAAGGGAAGGCCCCTCAAACGTCAGAGAAGGAGACACGACAAGTGGCACTGTGGTGGTAATAGGGTGTTTAGAGAACAAATACAGTACATTGATAAGAAGGTATAGATATGACTGATATTATGGGCATAAAAGCTTTGAATGGTTTTCTTCTCTGTAAATAATTTATTGTGAATAAAGTATATTTTTAGTTTAAAAAATTTTGTCCATAAGAGCCCCTCTAATTCATCCGTAATTCATACTCATTCCACTGAGTATAGTCACAGGCAACTCTATCTCTCGTCAGGCTAACCTCATCTCTAGAATCAACCTGGTCAATCACTACTGCACTGTTTCCAAAGCTAGTATTTTCTTTCTCAAGTAAGGAGGCCAGAACTAAATACAGTACTCCAGGTGCAGCCTCACCAGTACCCTTTCAACAATTGTAAGGGAGAAATTATCTTCTGAGAAATCATGACTGTTACTCTCTATTCTATAGACTATTTAAGATCGTTTTGTTTTAATAAAGAGAAACAATACTATTATTAAAAATAATGCTTGTTTATGAAGTCCTTGCATACTGAACAAAGTTTTTACATCCACAATACTTCATTCAAATTGAGGTGAACAGTCTCTGAATTTTAGAGATGTGGAAAGTACTGAGCAACAAAATAATAGAAAGAAGAAAATTTGCCTTAATGGCTTTGAATAGTCACACATTGATCAAGAGAAGTTTGAGTGGAATCCTGGGAGGAACAGATATTTTTGACAATAGACATTGTAGAGGTCAAAGGGACACTCAACTGAGGAAAGTGCATAGCAACAAAAAAGTAAAATGTGATGAGATAGGCTATCTCTCACTTCTTGACATAAAATAACACCAAAACATTAACCACACCAAGAATAATTTGTTTAGGCACAGCAGTGCTTGGTTTTTACCCATAATGAGCACCATTGAATGATACAACAATATCATTCGCCATTTTTTTGTTGTTTGTGGAGCCATGCACTTGCTGCCCTCATCTGGACATACTCTGCAATTATCAATGGCCTTAGAGAGGCAACAAGTAAATACACAGACGCATGGCGTGAAATCCAAAAAAAAAGCCTTGACCGAATTCTTCAGCTAGTTCTTTTAACTTTTAAATTGAAAGTTTATTTTTATTTATGTCCCATATTAATGAAATGTGGTCGAAACTTTCCGATTTCATGTCCTAAACAAATACGCAAGACTGCAAAATATAAAACAGAAACTCATCCTATTTCAAATGTTATCAATTAAAATAAATTGAATAGCAAAAATATAAAATACTGAACATTGGAAATAATTTTACAACAAAAAGTACCAATATGCTGAAAATATACATTTTGTTCAGCACATCAAAGGTTGAGATATTGATTTTGTTACGAGTAACAATGTGGTAATTTCAAAAGACAATGATGGGGAGTATTACAGTACCAAGCTAAGAAATATAAGAATAAAAGTTAACACCCAGCACTCACCACTTGTCATGGAACAGGGGAAGGCTAAGCACGTCCCTGCATGTACTCTGACAAGAAATCGTAAATCTGAAAATCTTGTCTGTTGGTCTGTGCTCCTCTCCCTGCCTTTTTTTCCCTTCTCCCCTACCCCTTTTAATTTAGATGCCTTCCTGCTTTTTGCTCATACCTTGAAGAAGGATTCAGGCCTGAAACGCTTGTAATATATCTTTACCTCCTATAGACGCTGTGAGACCTGCTGAGTTCCTCCAGGATTTTTGCCCTTTAACTAATCTTCCCCAGTAATCCAAGTAAAAAACAAGTTAATTCAATGGGAAAACCAAGATACGACCAGTTGAAACTGAGATGTTAGAAAATAGATGCATAACATCAAAGTAGTGCACACAGAGGAATGCAAATGTAGCATCTGCTACTCTTGTCCTCTGTCACCAGAGATTGTGAATTCAGGAGGTATCCTTAGAGCAGTGGAAACAAATAAGAAGTAGATTATACACAATGCACTTGCTGTGGGATGGTGGTGGAAGGTATGAATATTGAGGGTGGTTGATGGGATATCACTTGCGTGTGCTGTTTTATCCTGGACCGTTTGAAGGTGCACAAGTGCTGCTGGTGCAGCGCTCATTCTAACAAGTGAAGAGGTACTGATATATCTTGTAGATGGTATAATGGCATCGCTCTGCCAGGAAGTGAAGCATATTCTGCCCTTGAACGTTTGTTGAAGCCCAGTTTTAAGCACCAATTAAGTTTCTGATTAACGGTGATATCCTTTTGATTAAGATGTTCAAATGTCAATTTTCACCTGTCTCTGAAACTCAGCTCATTGGTTCATGTTTGGGCCAGGATGTGTTGATATCCAGAACTAAGAGATCCTAAGTGGATCGATACCTTCTTATCAATGTACTGTATTTGTTCTCTAAATACCCTGTTACCACCACAGTGCCACTTGTCGTGTCTCCTTCTCTGACGTTTGAGGGGCTTTCCCTTGGTCTCATCCCCTCAATGCCCTGTAATGGGAGGGCATTACCTCTTATAGGCACAGATCAAATTCTGAAAGGATTAGATATGACTGAGGCAAGGAAGTTGCTATCAAGTGACATTCACACAACATAATCCACTGATGAGTGAATGTCACTTGATAGCAATATCAATAACATATTCCATTGCTCAACCCGAGTTTAAATTGGATGGCGATTAAATCTTATGAAAAGGACAGAGGAGGGCAGTTTCTCATGTTGTCAAAAATAAATCCTTGATATCTGTGTGCCGAACAAACCATTGGAGTGTCTTTGTCACAAGGACTGCAGCAGAGCCTGCTCATTGTATTTCCTGCAGAGTTGCGATGCATCTTGTATTTTGGGGAATTGAGGAAGATTATTCAGAAATTCAGCAGAAGCTTCTGCAGCATCAGAGTTTGAGAAGTACAGTAAAACTCTGATTATTCAAAATGGTCGGGACTGGGCCTATTTCAGATTAAAAAAAATATTTTCAGGTAACACGTCATTTTTTTACAAGCAGCCCAGAAGCAACAGCAAATCACTGGTAACAGTGTTCAAATACCAACAAGTGAAGGCTTTTTAAGCATGAAATAATGTTTAATTCTGATCAAAAAACAACCTAAATAAAATAAGATAAATCCAACACCAAAAACTCAAAATTCTACTCAGAAGATTTTTTCAAAATTCCAATTTTTATTTCAACCTGTGGCATCATTTCGGCTTCAAAATATCTCAGATAAATGAGGATTTCTTATCCAAAAAAAAAATTTGGAGCTGAACAGACGTCACTTCCGGGTCCAAAAAATTTCAGATAACAGATAATCTATTTTTCGATTAATCAGAGTTTTACTGTATGTCAACTTTAAGAGGTATAGATAGGCTTAGTCTTTTTCTCCATGGTGGAAATATCATATGCTTGAGGGTATAGGCTTAAGGTGAGAGGGAGAATATTTAAAGGTGATTGACTTGGCAAGTTTTTTTTTGTTTTTACACAGGGTGTGGTAGGTGCTTCAAACAAACTATGTAGATGGTGGAAAGAGATACAATAGCAATTGAGGAGGCATTTGGACAGACAAAGTGAACAGGCAGAAAGTATTTTGATGCAGATAATGTGCAGACAGATGGGATTGGTTGGATTGGAATCATGGTCGGTGCAGAGATAGTGGCAAAATGGCCTATTTCTGTGCTGCACTGTTCTACGTTCAATGCAGATTTGAGCAACCCACTCATAATCCAATATACTAGCATGCTGCCCGCATGCAGCATAACCCTCATCACAGCAGCTGTGCCATACATCCTAATGTGCTGTGAGCAGAATTTCATTGTAGCACATCAAGATTCGTTTATATTACGATTCCATACATCTTATTTTTGAATTAAATGCACTGACTGAAGGTGGTCCAAGAACATGAAAGCAGGAACAGATAGAGTGAAACTCATATTATGTAATCAATCATTTTTGTCACACTACAATTCCCTCTTTCATTCCAATATTTAAATACTCTTTGATTCCCCAGAATTTCACCAATCCTAATTTTATCCTTCAGTTACAATAAATGAATTTTCCAGAAAAAAAAAATATGTTGCTCTCATACCTTGAAATGTGGTTGCTGCATTCTTACTGTGGCTTGCCCATGAGCCCTGCACTCTTGACCGCTGTCTTTTGTCTGCCATAAATGTTGTTTATGTCACTTCTTCACTTTCATAGCACTCTAAAGTACAAAATCACATCAGAAGGATGGAAATAATTTCATAAATATCATGAAAAATCCAACAGATTGACTATTGAACAAAACTGGAACAATGATGTAAGCATCTGGAAGTAGAGACGTGCATCTGCACACACTTGTCTGCCAGTTTGAATAAGTAAGGAAAGCAAATTAAGCCATGGACACAATTAGTGCAATGATTAGAAGCGCCATTAGGCAAATGACCAAAACTGGAGAATTGCAAAGACCATAATGGATTAAATTTTGAGAAATGGTTGCAGTGATAGAGAGTCTCAAATCATGGAAGAAAGCTTTCTTTCCTTTCATAATTATCCTAATATCTGGTCCTTGTTTTAAAACCCTGATACTGTTTGACAGAGGAAACTGACTCTGCTTCTACTTTGTCCATCCCAATAAGAAATTTGTCATACTCAATTTTCATTTTACTGAAATTTATTGTCATAAAAATCATTGTTTTGTGGCAGTATTAGTGCAAATATTGCTATAAATTGCATTTTTTTAAAAAATACAAGAAATTAGAATAAAGTGAGGTAGTATGGGGGGTGTGGCAAGATGGCGTAAGGATCAGACGTGCCTTCCAGTCCTCTCCTGACTCTATCTTATTGTTTTGTCTAGAAATGCCCGTTAAAATTCTTTAAAAGTTTAGATAACTTCAGTGCTGTTAATTTAACTTCTGATGGTACAATTGGTGAAAAAGAGCAAAAAAAAACATGTCAACAGATCATCAAAAAACTACATTTTCCAAAAGTTCAAGTTTTGGAGCCTACCTATAGAAAAGGCACCGGGACTCAGCGTGAAATGGATCCTGGGAGAGAGGTACAGTGTTCGGATGCAGAGCTCTATGTTACATCGGTAGAGCCCCCTAAAGAGGGCGCCAAACAGCCTTTAGAACAAAGAGTTACTCAGGTTCGCACATGCGCAGTAGCATCTGATGGCAATGTTATGAATGAACCGCTTGTAGTATCATCAGCTGAAGTATTACCAGCTGAAACACCGGCTGGGGAAAGGCATTTGTCAACTGTAGTGGTGGCGCTGCAAACTGCACCTCTTGAGATGGAAGAACCTATACAACTTGATGTACTGGGAGAACTTAATAGTCATTGCTGGAGAGGCTGTGGCTGGGGTTTCCACACGCAGTCATACTACAAGGAAGGCAACCAGAATGAAGGAAGGAACAGAAGATCCTTTGGTTATGCAGAAGAAGCAGGAATCTGTTGAGCCAGAATCTCTTCCAATTGAAAAGATTCTTGTCAACCTTGAATCTAAATTATCTTATACAATGCAGGGATTATCCAAGATTATGACTGAACTTGGTACTAGGTTTAATACCCTGGTGAAAATACATTCTCAACAGATGGCTGAGTTTGGAGCTTTTAAGCTTGAAGAGAGAGATAAATTTAATTCGTGTGAAGAAGATATAGACGAAATACGGGATCAAGTTCTTTATGTGACCAAAATGGTTGAAGACTTACAAACTCAAAATAAAAATTTGGTGAAAAAGATTGATTATTTGGAAAACCAATCCAGATGGAACAATATAAAGATTATTGGTTTGCCGGAAGGTATGGAGGGGCCAGACCCAAGAAAATTTTTTACTGAATGGATTCCGCAGGTGCTGGGTCAAGAACATTTCCCGGAAGGTATAACACTGGAACGTGCTCACAGAGCTTTGCGTAGAAGACCTATTTCAGGTCAAAGTCCAAGACCTGTTTTGGTTCGTTGCTTGAATTATTATGACAGAGAAATAATTTTACGAGTGGCTATTAGAAATGCACAACAGAGAAAATCACCCTTGATGATTCAAAATAATCGAACTTTCTTCTATGCGGATTTGAGTCAAGAGGTTATGTTCCAACGACGGGAATTCAACCCTGCTAAAGAGTTGTTGTGGAAGAAAGGTTATAAGGCAACCTTTAGATATCCAGCTGTTTTGAAGGTTTTTCAAGATGGTTACCAACCAAAGTTCTTTGATTCTCCAAAGGAAGCTATAGCATTTGCTCAAGAGCTGCCAATCACTCAGTTTCAACAGATATATAGTCCGCCGCGATCTCCAAGGAGACAAGAGATGGAAGAAAAGAGCCGTGCTCCAAGAAGGAATGGTCGTAATGGTGACTCGGCAGTTGGAGCTGATTAAAAGAAGAGTTGTCCTTTTTTTTCTAATGCTTTTTTTCAAAAAAAAGGGATATTAAATAATGATGATGTTAGTTTAAGATGAAGTGAGAGTTGGGGGAGAGAATTGGATAGGCACTATTTTCTGAAAGTCATCTGCTACGTGTGAGTTATCTCACACCCATTTTTTTTTGGGAGTTACCGCAGAGTGAAGGGGTTTTTTTTTTGTTTAAATAATAAGTGAGGTAGTATTTGTTTCATTGACCATTCAGAAATCTGATGGCAGAGGGAAAGAAGCTGGGTTTGTGCTGCTCGGTGCTTGTCTTCAGGCTCCTGTACCTTTATCCATTGTGAAAAGGACATGGCCTGGGTGGTGGAGGTCCCTGAGGACATCCTTCCAGATGTTCTCGATGGAGTGATGCCCGTGATGTTAACAACTCTGAAGTTTTTTTTTCCCTATCCTTTGCATTGGCACCTCCAGACCAGACAATGGTGCAACCAGTCAGAAGGCACTCCATGGTACACCTGTAATTTTCAAGTCTTTGATGCCTTACCAAATCTCGCCAAACCCCTCACAAAGTATAGCCAATGGTGAGCCTTCTTCATGATTGCATCAACATGGAGACCCCACAATAGATTCTTGGAGATATTGACACAATGGAATTTGAAGTTCTTGACCCTCTCCTCTGCTAATTCTGAACTCCACAACCATCTCCTTGGTTTTGTAAACATTGAGTGCAAGAGGTCAAAAGTGTACAGGCCTAATTTAGTTATTTATCCTCATTCAACAAATTTGCCCTCACTGGAATAAATCTGACAGCTCTCCACTGCACGTTATTGCAGATACATCCTTGCTTGGATAGGGAGTCCAAACCAATGCATTATATTCCATTGTGGTCCTACCAGCATCCAACATAATTGGGAAAAGATGGCTCTACTCTTAGTTTCAAATCCTTTTTTAATAAAGGTAAAATTATTGAATGTCTTCCTAAATGCTCGTGTAAGCGGGCACATTAACTTTCAGTGCTTCAGGCAGCTGCACATCCACATTGAACTCCAATTAATTTCTCATGATTTAAAAATAATCCTCCACCTTTCTGTTTATTTTCTACTAATGTGGATGACCTTGTATTTCTCCAATATTATATTCTATTTGCTATGCCCTCGTCAATACATTTGGCTGCATAAACCCCCCTGAAGTCTCCCTGCATTTTCATCATAGTCCACAGTGCCACCAATTAACCTTCTCAAAAAGTTGTCAAGCTTTGCTCATCAGAAACAGGTCTTTCAGTCCAACTTGTTCATGCCAAGCTTCCTATCCAAGTTATTTCAGTTGGCCTGTGGCCTGTGTTTGGCCCATGTCCATCTAAATCTTCTCTATCCATGCATCTGTCCAAATGTCTTTTAAATATAATTGAACCTGCCTCTACTATTTCCCCAGAAGCATATTCCATACATGTATCACACTTTGTGTAAAAAAAAGTTGCAACTCAAGTCCCTTTTTAATCTTTCCCTTCTCATCTTAATCCTGTGCCCTCCAGATTTAGACTCCCATATCCTGGGGAAAAGACTACAATCACCTTATCTATGCCTCTCATGGCTTTCAGCCTTCCATACTCCAAGGAAAACAGTCCAAAATATCCAAGCCTCTCCAATTTTTCCTGTTAATTCAAGCCCTCCAGTCCTGCTAACATCCTTGTGAATCCCTTTTTCAATCTCATCTCATCCAAATAATTGATGTAGATTGTGAGCAGCAAGGACTCTCCAATCCCCCACACCAATCCCTGGAGGAACCCAACAGTCACTGCTTCTCAAGTAAAAAATGATTTCTACTTCTCATTTTCAGTCCATTTATTAGTCCCTGTGAATATATGACCTCTTGTACCATTTTGTTTAACAATCTCTTGTAAGATACTTTAGCATATGCCTTCTAAAAGTCCAAATATACATGATCTGGTTTTCTTTTATCTATCCTGATAAACAAAATGTCAAAAACAATCTAATAGATTATAAATTAACTCACATTGAATCTTAATAATTCCTATTATTTTCCAGGTTCTTTATTACACCATTATTACACTATTATTAAAATAGATTCTGGCATTTTCTTTACTATTGACTTCAAGCATCCCAATCTGCAGCCACTGTTTTGGAATCCATTCTAAAGCTAACAACCAGTGCAACTTTATTGTCAAAAGTTGCTTCAAGTCTGCTTCAAAACTCTCAGACGCAGGACACTGTCTGGGCGCTGGAAACCAGAGTACTCAGGAATGCTGCAGAAAGTAGTAAATCTAGCTAAATCCATCATAATGCCTATAGCCCTCACGAGTCACTGCCTCAAGAAAGCAGCCACCATCATAAATGATCCGCATCATTCTAGTAAAGCTCTCTTCTCACTGCTGTCTTCAAACAGAAGGTTCCTCCAGGTTTAAGAACTGACTTTTTCCCATTGCTATCAGGCTTTTGAGCCTTCCCAAATTACTCTCACCAGAACATTACTCCATTGTAACATCACTTTACTTTTTGCATTAACTGTAAAAATGAATGTTTATCGATCCTTTTATATTAATTATCTTCGTTTTCTCATGGTCATTTAATTTATACTTATTATTTATTAATGTATTTTAGCTGCAGCAAACAAAAATGAATTTCAGTGCATTTATCGTACATATGTGTATGACAATAAATTCTCTGTGGCACGCGCACACGCACAGTCTTTAATCTCATAACCAAATTCAGCACAAGTAGCAATTTAGAAAACTCTTCCTATCTCATCGATGAGTCACTTATGGTTGAACATCCATCTTTTGTGGATGAAAGACAAAAAAAAAGTTAAAACTGGAGACCAGAATAGGCAATCGGGCTTCAGTACCAGCCCCTGATTTTGCCAGTGCCCATTAATTTATCCATTTTAAAGATTCTGAAGACCCACATCCCAATTCAAAAAGGTTCACAATAGACTGGATGAAGACTGCTACCAAATGAGTCAGCAGTTTTGTTTACACCATATCCAGAATTAGTAGTTGTTCTTTAAAAAAATATAGACATTTTGAAAAATTATGCACACAAATCAATGCAAAGACCTATTTCAGAATGAAGCAAGTTTCAGTCACGACTGAAGATACAAATAGAGGCATTTAATACATTTTATTCAGTACGAACTAAGTAAGAAGCTCCCTTATTTAAAAAGGCCGGAAATTGAGGTTTCTGGTTTAGGTGTTTGCTCGCCTATTTGCCTCATAATTTTTAACTTGATCAATTCAGCGGATTCACCATCACCTCGGGTGCTTTTCTTTAACGATGGTGGAAAGGGAGGGGGAATGAGGCACCTGTTTATCACGGGGCAGACCATTTCTCTAGCCGCTCTCACCTCAGGTGGTCCCTGAGCTGGACGGAGCAGATTTTTTGTTGGTATTGAATGTGCTGCGGGTGAGGAAGGGAGGATCTTTCGGGAGCTTAAAGTAACGTGGGACGAGGGATCCGTCCGCTTGCTGTATCGAGGGGCCTGGCTCTGGCCGCTTTGGGAAAGAACGTAACACAAGGAAATAGATGATCAGCCCCCTCCTTTCATACAGTGGTGGGAGACCTTGATGATCAGCCCCCTCCTTTCAATACAGTGGTGGGAGACCTTGATGATCAGCCCCCTCCTTTCATACAGTGGTGGGAGACCTTGATGATCAGCCACCTGCTTTCATACAGTGGTGGGAGACCTTGATGATCAGCCCCCTGCTTTCAATACAGTGGTGGGAGACCTTGATGATCAGCCCCCTGCTTTCATACAGTGGTGGGAGACCTTGATGATCAGCCCCCTCCTTTCAATACAGTGGTGGGAGACCTTGATGATCAGCCCCCTCCTTTCAATACAGTGGTGGGAGACCTTGATGATCAGCCCCCTCCTTTCATACAGTGGTGGGAGACCTTGATGATCAGCCCCCTGCTTTCATACAGTGGTGGGAGACCTTATGATCAGCCCCCTCCTTTCATACAGTGGTGGGAAACCTTGATGATCAGCCCCCTGCTTTCATACAGTGGTGGGAGACCTTGATGATCAGCCCCCTCCTTTCATACAGTGGTTGGAGACCTTAATGATCAGCCCCCTCCTTTCATACAGTGGTGGGAAACCTTGATGATCAGCCCCCTCCTTTCATACAGTGGTGGGAAACCTTGATGATCAGCCCCCTCCTTTCAATACAGTGGTGGGAGACCTTGATGATCAGCCCCCTCCTTTCAATACAGTGGTGGGAGACCTTGATGATCAGCCCCCTCCTTTCATACAGTGGTGGGAGACCTTGATGATCAGCCCCCTGCTTTCATACAGTGGTGGGAGACCTTATGATCAGCCCCCTCCTTTCATACAGTGGTGGGAAACCTTGATGATCAGCCCCCTGCTTTCATACAGTGGTGGGAGACCTTGATGATCAGCCCCCTCCTTTCATACAGTGGTTGGAGACCTTAATGATCAGCCCCCTCCTTTCATACAGTGGTGGGAAACCTTGATGATCAGCCCCCTCCTTTCATACAGTGGTGGGAAACCTTGATGATCAGCCCCCTCCTTTCAATACAGTGGTGGGAGACCTTGATGATCAGCCCCCTCCTTTCATACAGTGGTGGGAAACCTTGATGATCAGCCCCCTCCTTTCATACAGTGGTGGGAAACCTTGATGATCAGCCCCCTCCTTTCATACAGTGGTGGGAAACCTTGATGATCAGCCCCCTGCTTTCATACAGTGGTGGGAGACCTTGATGATCAGCCCCCTCCTTTCATACAGTGGTTGGAGACCTTAATGATCAGCCCCCTCCTTTCATACAGTGGTGGGAAACCTTGATGATCAGCCCCCTCCTTTCATACAGTGGTGGGAAACCTTGATGATCAGCCCCCTCCTTTCATACAGTGGTGGGAAACCTTGATGATCAGCCCCCTCCTTTCATACAGTGGTGGGAAACCTTGATGATCAGCCCCCTCCTTTCAATACAGTGGTGGGAGACCTTGATGATCAGCCCCCTCCTTTCATACAGTGGTTGGAGACCTTAATGATCAGCCCCCTCCTTTCATACAGTGGTGGGAAACCTTGATGATCAGCCCCCTCCTTTCATACAGTGGTGGGAAACCTTGATGATCAGCCCCCTCCTTTCATACAGTGGTGGGAAACCTTGATGATCAGCCCCCTCCTTTCATACAGTGGTGGGAAACCTTGATGATCAGCCCCCTCCTTTCATACAGTGGTGGGAGACCTTTTCACTGGGGCGACACATTCCGCCCCCACCCGAGACCCTCCTCCCAATTTCGGGTTGTACCAACCTCACGGTCCGACCTGTGCTGTGCCACCGTCCTAAGTCCGGCCGGTCCCAGCATCGCAAGGCCCTGATCAATCGTTCCTACCCGGCACCCGCTCGGAACAGGGTCCGCGGTGGCGTCTTCCCCAACAGACCTCAATGCGAGCAGGTGAGGGGAGGGGATGAGAGGGGTGGGGGGGGAGGGGAGGGAGGGAGGAAAGGGAGGAAGGGGAGAAAGGGGGGGAGAATGGGAGGGAGGGAAGAAAGGGGGCGGGGAGAAGGGGAGGGAGGGAAGAAAGGTGGGGGGGGGGGGGGGGCTCGGAACGTGCAGCAGGGGCTGGTGTTAAACAGGGTCCGCGGTGGCATCTGCCCCACACAGCCCTCAATGCGAACAGGCGAGAGGGAAAGAGGAAGGGAGGAAACGAGAGGAGCTCTGAATGTGCAGCAGGGGCTGGTGTTACGAGCCCAAAGGACCCCAAAACCCAGCAGCAATCGACATTCACCAAGAGAAGTGGCTTTCAAAACAAGTTATTTTTAATAAACTTCAAACATGAAAATAGAATCAAACTTTAACTTAACTCAGTACTTATACTAAACTCTATACTAGCCCAAATTACCCCCTTCTAATTCTTAGCACACGTGTGTGTGTGTGGATTTAAGAAAAGTTCCTTGGTTCACAGTTCAATCTCACTTCTTACAAGTTTTCTGATTGCAGGCAATCACCATACTGTGCACAAAATTTAACAGGTATAAAGTTCATCAGGCTTGGTGCTTGAAAGGTAAATGTTTACTGCTCAGGAAGGTTCTTGTAGGGGTTGCAGAGAGAGATATTTGCTGCTCCAGGATTTCCTCAACTGAGGTACCACCATCAGTCACCTCAGGATCTCGCTGATGAAACTTGCCCCATCAGGGTCTTCCAGATGGTAACCTCTTTCTTCAAGTTACCACAGAGTTCCATTCCTTCCTCTATTTCAAGAGAAACATCAGACATCTACTGCTCTGGAACTTGCTTTCATCAGTTTTAAACAGTTTTTTTCCTGGCTTGCACTTTTCAGTTACTTGTCAGTGTCCCACACACTGACTGACTGAGCTGTTAACTCGACTTTTCCAACTGAAACTCTAAAGAGAGCATGTGACTCATGTCTTGCAAACCCCCCACCTTCTCCAGCAAATAACAGTTCTTTCTTCTTCTCAAGTTGTTATCTTAGGTAAACCTGGCAAAATCATTGAAGAGCTTCCACTCGCCATCGTGTCTCCAGTTCCAAATAATGGTCATTCATTTTATGATGACAGTGCTTACATTCTCCGAGATCTTCAATATTTCAAATAAGATGTTTTAAAATGTGTGAATATATGTGACCTACTCTAAATCTTATAAATTCTCCCATTATTATTACACTGATCTTAAACAGGAACCACAGTGGCATCTGCCCTACACAGACCTCAATGCAAGCAGGTGAAAGGGGAAAGAGGGAGGGGAGGGGGAGGGAGGAGAGGATCTCTGAATGTGCAGCAGGAGCTGGTCTTAAACAGGGACCACGGTCCCACACAGACCTCAATGCGAGCCGGTAGGGGGGAAAGAGGGAGGAAAACAATGAAAGGGAGGAGGAGGCAAGGTGTAATTGATTCCACCAGTTTAGTTTATGCTGAGAAGTGGGGGGGGGGGGGGGGGGGGGGGTGGTTCCAGATTGTGTCAGTTGGGAAAGTTTGTATCAATCTTGGCACTTTTGCAAAAATAAAGACTTCAACTTCTCTATCCTTTCAGGACATCCACATAACACAATCTATACATCTCCCCAGGATGTACCTGCAAATCTATTGTCCAGACCCACTGTGCTGGTAATGTAGAGTGACTGAGCAGGGAGAGGCTGATCATGAAGAGGGGTTAGATGATCAGCCCCCTCCTTTCAATACAGTGGTGGGAGACCTTGATGATCAGCCCCCTCCTTTCAATACAGTGGTGGGAGACCTTGATAATCAGCCCCCTCCTTTCAATACAGTGGTGGGAGACCTTGATGATCAGCCCCCTCCTTTCAATACAGTGGTGGGAGACCTTGATGATCAGCCCCCTCCTTTCAATACAGTGGTGGGAGACCTTGCAGGTGTTTCTCTTGAGTGATTTAAGACCTGCCCCGTGTCAGCAGGATCTCTACACAGATTGCCCTTTGTTCCTAAACAGACCTTTCTTTTAATTATACTTATATAAAATGCCTTCCAATAACAACCTGTGATGTACTCCAATTACTAGGAGAGACGAGATTTTGGGGATTTTTTAAAATTTAAAAATGTTCCTAGTCTGATCTGATATTTGATGACCCCTCTTTGCCCTCAACACATATGGCCTTTCTGGGAATAGCTGAAGTTATGATAATCGTCCCAAAGGAAGAATTTCATTTCAAAACATGGGTGTGTAAAGGTTCATCAGATGATTTTCCTTGTTGGGATAGGAGGAGAAATTAAGCACACTGAGCCAATTTTTCTGAAGTCCAGAAAACTGAGAGATGATTGTACTGAAATGGTATAGAGCTCAGCAGGGATGATGCTTTCTTGGCTGGAGTCTAAACCTGTCTCAAAATAAGGGGTCTGTCTGTTCAGGACAGTCAAGAAATATCTTCATTTAAAGGATGGTAACCTTTAGAAATCTCTATCTCAGAGGCTATTGATTGCTGAGTACATCAATGACAGATTTTATTTGCATATTTGGGAAGTCAACAGGAAAGTGGCAAGAAGGTGCAAAAAAAAAAATCAACTCTGATCTGACTAAATGGGAGGACAGGTGCAAGTGCCAGATTAGCATACCCATCTTAAATTTACAGGCATTCATGTACTTACAGATGCAATCCCAGCTAGCATTTCCTTAGATGAAAATCTAAAAATGTTTTCCATAAGTTTTAGCAGGCCAACATGACCTCTGCAGTCCATTACTCCCTGATATATGTCACCCCTTGCTTATTAGGATCAGCCAGAATTCAAGGAATCTTAGTCAGAAAACAATCAAAAATATAGACATTTCATCATATTCTTAGATTTATAATTCATGTATTGTCAGTATATTCACCGTGAAATATGCAAGATGGTGAGACAATCGACAATGTCAATTTGGAGGGATTTTTTTTCCTCAGAGGCAAGTTTCGCAAGAGCCAATGGAAGCAGTTTTGAGTACTTTTTTTAAGGCAGATGTGATAAAAAAGGCAATTGAAATGTGACCAGGCTTTAGGACTGACCAGGGAATGGTCCTTGCATGTGATTCGAGAAGACAGTGACCATGTCATGTTTTCAAACTTAATGGTGGGATTGAAATGGCAAAGGCAGCAGTTCTTCTGATTCACAGTTCCATGGCTTTTAAGACTATGTTTGAAAATGTCCCTCCGCAGAAAGTTTATTTTCATTTTGTAACCATGCATAGCTGTGACTGTAAGGGTGCATCACACTGCAGGAACAAATATTGAGGATTGCCACCTAGGAACTGGTGCCCCCAAGATCAGGGTTTAGATACTCAGCTGTTACACAATCCACCAAAGATGCCAAAATGGTTTTGAGGAACTGGTAAAAATGTGTACCATGTGGAATATAAAAATAACTGCAAAGTGAATAAACAGAAGATTTACTTTCCAAAAAGAACAATTATACAATTAACTCCTAATTTTCCAGTTACCAGGTAGTATTTATGTTAAAGATTTTTTAAAATTTTAAATCATATACACTGGCAGATCATTTCCTTTGGCCATCTTTAATGCACCAAAGTTTCTGTAATTAAAACAGATAGTGAAAAGAGTTGATCATGGATGTATCTGGTTAAAAAAGACAATTAGTGTCGCAGTTTTATTGCAGCTTCTCTTAACCGTTTGTCCTCCATGTCCTGCTTTTCCAGGACTGGTTTTACACCCAACCATATCCTGTACTTTACTACTGTAAAGGTTTACCAATGGACCCAGTGCGGAGAATATATGATGAAAGTTTAAAAATAGCTAGAGTCCAAAATGTTAAATTGGGTTCAGGTTTTTCCTTGTGATGCAATCTGGCAACAATCATTTCTTCCCACATGAATGCCAGAGCAGAGACAAACTTTGTGCTCCAATTTAAATGCATGTTTATCATAATAAATCAACTGAATAGCAGATTTTCTTGTTGGGTTTTGACCAAACTAAGTGCACACAAATTCTTTTTTTTTTTAAATTACAACAAAATGAAATGTAATCTCCTGTCTTAGTCTTTATTAGTTCACATTTTCACTAAGTTATGCTTTAGGGCAATAAACAGTGCATTAATAATATTGTTAAATCATACAATAGTAATGTTTCCCTTGTTTCTTGTTGATCCATGTAAATATTGATCAATCCCCTTTTTCTTTCAGCTTCTTTAGTGACCGGGCACGGATACCCTGGTTCATCTTCATGGCCTGTTTCATTACCAGTGATACTGGAAGCAAGGATGCTGTAATCCAACCCTAAAATATGTGAAAAATATTATTTAATTACGACTACATATTGGGGATAACCCAATTAAGTTAGATGAAGATGGGGAGGAGGGGAAGAAGCAGAGACAAAACCAATTCCATTAAACATCACCTAACCCCATCTTTCTTATCCAAAACCACCCAATAATGTTTTGAATCTTAATTCCAACTCTCATCACATAACATTTATTGAACTTGCAGAAATGTCCTAAGCTATTTATGTAGAGAAATGCTTAAATCCAACCACATTCGACAGAAATCAAATCTACTTTCAGTAACTGAGGCCATACAACATCAACCACTGAAGTCCTAATGGGAGGAAATCTGTTGTTCTTACTTGGTCTGGACTATATTTTAGCTCCAGATCCACACCAATGAGTGTTCACCTTTATTTGCTCTGATTTGACTTAGCAAATTGGTATTACAGTCAGAGGAGACATCATGCTACAAGGACCTGTTCCAGTGCTTTACAGTTCCATGTTGAAATAACTCATTCAGCAGGTAATCAGGGACACACAATAAGTGATGGCTTTCTTCACAGCACCCACTTCCCGAGAGCAAAGCAAACTTTTGCGCAGAGACCTCTTCTACCGAGTGTCTCTGTTTTACTACATGACATTTTACCTCTGACCGTTCAGTTCTCATTTTTTACAATTCAGCCTCTCCTCACATGCTGCTTGGCAACTCTGAATGAAGCAAGGGATGGGATGGAGGATCCAACTACTAATTAAAACTGATGTAGGATGGATGACAGATCAGATCCCACGAGGTCAGACAGCTCAGATGCAAAAGTTCATGCGATTCAGTATTCAGTTGGTTCCAAATGCACAAAATCACATGTAACAAGGTACAACAGCTATGAAATAAAATGATTAAGAACCTCCAGAATAGCAACAGAAAAAAAAAGTTGAGTATAGTATACATCTAGCAATCAGTGAAGGCCTACCTAACTTGATGGAAAGTCTCAATTATGTCCCACAAAACCCTATAACCCATTAGGCAATTTTATTACAATCACAATGCAAATCACCTAACATTTTGGGGAATTGTTAACCTGCGGCAGTAAATTTCATCGTCAAAGCACAGTTATGCAAAAGGTGCATCACAATTTAAATAACTTCAGTTAATAATAGTGTTTAACACGAATGGTTGAAATAAGCTCAAGAAATAGATGTGGTAAATCCCTGTTCCGAAAATACTTATTTCTTGTTTGGCATTGGAGCAAAACCACAAATATTCCACCAACATTTAAGTACAAATAAATACCAAATTAACAGGAATGAGAGTTGCAATGGGATTCCAAAACCAATTCAAGTATGCTAACAATTTGTAAACTAACAAAAAATGGCATACTAATAGGAAATTTACATTCAGGTGAGACTATGGAACATTTCATTATAAAATAGTCGACCAGTCACACATTAAAAAAGTCCAATTTCATGGACAAAATGTCTGACAGTACCCATCCAATCATCCCCAAAATACACGAGCAATAAAGTGTGAGCACATTTGAACCCTTTAATGATGCAAGAAAAACAAAGCTAATAAATTGCACAACTGATGTCGAATTTTTTGGGGATTCTTACCATTATGGCATGTGGTAAATAGCCATTTGTCTGCACTTGAAGGCCAACTGTGTTTAAGGCAGCTTTCACATAGGTTTCTGCACTTGGTTTCTGCATAGTCGGTGTTCGCAACTTACTCATTTTAGTTGCCACGTAAAATGGAAGTATGCTCTAAAACAAAGATAAGTCATCAGTGAAAAGCCAATTAAAAGACTATAAGAGCACAAATAAATTAGGAGTTAAAACTATAGCCTTCTTCACTATTAATAAGATGTCAGCTAACCTTAACCTCGTCTTCCTTTCAGGGCAGCGTGGTTGGCGTAGTGGTTAGCACAACGCCTTTACAGCACCAGCAAACAGGTCCGGACCAGGGTTTGAGCCCTGTGCGGTATGTAACATTCTCTGGGTCTGTGTGGGTTTTCTCCGGGGACTCCAGTTTCCTCCCACCGTTCAAAACATATTAGGGGTGTAGGTTAATGGGGTGTAAATTGGCCAGCATAGACTCATGGGTTGAAATGGCCTGTTACTGAGCTGTATGTCTAAATTTAAGTAATCTTTAAGTGATGATGCATATAAAAATACTAGAGCACAAAATATGCTTGGGAAATTTAAATATTAGCCACTAGATGGTGCAAATAGGGAACACCACTAGTTATCAGATAAAAAGGGCACAGTTTTTTTACTTAAACTTTCTCGACAGTTCTGACGGAAACCATCTTCTTGCCTACTGACAATATGTAGAAGTGTACCTGGTGTAACATTGACAAATCTAATTAATTTGAAAGTTTGAAAGGAGGATGTGTGGTTCAATAAGGATTCAAATTCTTCAGTAGTTTGCATAAATTACTAATCCAAACAAATAGTTAATACCATCTGATTTAAAAGAAAACTCTTTGGATGTACATGTTGCTGGAACATGTACATTATAGATCCTCCATTTCTACCTGCCTTAAAAGTGATGCTAAGCCACCTTGGAGCTACACCCCAAGGGGAAGACATTTATTATACTTAGCCAACAATGAACATTCAATGTATGATGTCTGGAAATGATGCAGTTGAAGGGAACTTGAAGGCTGTTTTGTATCCCTGGGTAGATTAAGGTCAAAGGTTTCAGGGGTCTACTGAGTATTGAATACTGTCCTGATGAGAATCCTAGAATATTGTGCATCCAGAATTAGGCAAACAGCCACAAAATAAACCATTTCAGTATGTGAATGAAAGAAAATAAAGGATAGCATATCTTTGAAATACTCTGCCCAGGAGGGTTATAGAGACTCAATCACTGAATACACCCAAGATATGTAGACTTTAGGATCATAGGGGAAATCCAAGTTATGTGGTTAATATAGGAAAGTTGTGTTGAGGTACAAAACTAGCTGTACTCTTAACAAATGGCAGAGCATGTTCTAGGGACCAAATGAGGTATTGTTTTCTCAGGCAATTTAGTACATGATGCTCAGGCCAAACCAAATAGATATATGGGGTTAGTAGGTTAACTGGTCACATGGATCTATTTGGGCGGCATGGGTTCATGACTGGAAGAGCCTGTATCTCCAAATTTAAAAAAAAATAGGTTCTTAGTCTCCTTTACCTGAAGGATTAATAAAGCAATTAAGCTTATGACAATCTAAATCTGGGGAAAGAAATTTGAGAACAGCCATTCTAAACTCCTCCCACCCCCCCCCAAAAAAAAAACACTAGGGTTCACAGCACATTCAAGTAAAGGTCTTTTTTTCCAACTTGCATAAGATTTTTTTTTTAAATGTAGTCAGTAGGAGAGAAGTACAGGAGAATCTAAAACTTGACTGCTTCCCAGGGAAGAGGACCCATAAACCCTTTGAGCAGAGTCCTATGGGGATCAAGAGCAAAAAAAAGGTTGAGAATAGCCAGTCTATACGAGTTTCATTCAGAGTTACCAAAGATCTACATCATCCTTTAGACATGTCTGAGGATTTACAAGTTAAACATGCTGCAGTGCTAGGTTTGTTATATTTCATATTTTAGCTGGGAAAGTGAAGTTCACTTTGATTTTTAAAAACACACCATTTGTTATTTCTAAGTTGAATTGTCAATTGGAGTTTCTCTTCTTTCAACAAAATAAATTGGAGAAAAAGAATGTGTAAATTCAGAAAGCAGGTATCGTAACAAAAATGACAATAGTAATTTAATAATTAAGGAGAAATAAACAAGAGGTGAACAGTAAAATGTTGATAGTTTATTCATTAGCAAATATAGCTTGTTTCATTTATCAAAAGCAAAGTTAGCACTTGACCAAAATGTAAACTAATCTTTTTCATGACAAAAGAGTGTATGCTTGAAATTATGTTTAAAAATCAATATCATAAAAGAAAAATACAGGATACAAATGTATTTCTTTGTGGTCAGATTACCTTATTTAAGCATGGTCACTTGTTGCCGCTGGGCATCTGTGGCGCTTATACATGCATTCAAAAGCCCGTCAAATTAAAAAAGTTTGAGAGTCCAGATTCTCGGGTGGGCTGGATTTCTGACATCTGGATTTTTACTGTAGTGGATTACGTTCTTCAGCCATAATTTTAGAAAGCACTCAAGGTTCAATAAGATTTGTTTCCATTCACTGGCCTCACTGTTGTACAAGTTAAAAAAAAATTTAATTTGGGGGGCATGGCAAGATGGTGTAGAGTCTAGATGTGCAATCTCGACCTCTCTGGCCAGACTTTTAAATACCTGTTTTTTAACCCTTTGTTTCCAAGTTTAAACTTTTTAAATTTTAGTTTAAAGTATTAAGGAATTATTATGGCCACTAATGGTAAAAAGACTAAATCTCAAGTTCAAAAGAAGATACATTTTCGAAGTGCTGAAGATCTGGGGCCTAGATGACTTGAAACAGCCCCAGGCTCAATTTCTTCATTGCCTAAATCCCAAAGATCGCCTGTGGGGGCTGAAAAAAGAACCTATTACTCACCAAATGAAGGATGGTGCTGGAATTACCCGTTCTCCGGAAGAGTTGGAAATGCAACAGGAAGCATTACAATCTGAAGAAATCATTTTTCTTCACAAATGGATGAGAAAACAACAAGATGTGGGGTGTTAGGTCTGCTTTGTTCATGAATGAGTGAGTCAAACACCAGACTGAGTCGAAATCAAGGTTCTTTGTTCTTTATTGCTGGATTGTAACACTTGCAACTAACAGTGTTAGTTGGAGAAGGCGCATTCTCCAACTAACACTGTTAGTTGCAAGTGTTACAATCCGGCAATAAAGAACAAAGAACCTTGATTTCGACTCAGTCTGGTGTTTGACTCACTCATTCATGAACAAAGCAGACCTAACAGGGGGGAGACCAGCGGTGACCCCCTGAAGAAGTCGGGGTGCCGTCGCTGGGAGTCCAGACCCGCAGTAAAATGCCTTCTGTTGAATTGCAGCAGGAGCTGCAGTTACCTTGTTCTGCCCCCATGTCAGAGAGAGCAGAGCTGAGATTTACTGATTCACAGTGTATGCAATTGAATGCAGTTCTTCAACCTATGTTGACATCTCTAATGAATTAAATGGTTCAAATGAATGCTGGTATAAGTTCAGAATTAAATATGGTTAAGACACGTGTGGATGCATCTTATGAAGATTTTTAAAAATTTCAGACTGCTTTTTTGGTCTGTCAACAACAAGTGACAACACAGAAAAAGTGATGAAGGTGGAAAAATCAGTCATAGAATTAAGAGACCATGAGAAGGAGCTAGAAAGAAAAATAGATTATTTGGAAAATCAAAGCAGAAGGAATAATGTGGTTTGCCAGAAGGTATAGAAGGACAAGATCCTCTTCGTTTTTTTTAAAGACTGGATTCCGCAAATATTAGGGAAAGAATTTTTCCCTGGGGGATTGGCACTGGAAAGAGCCCATAGAGCTTTAAGAAGAATACCCTCAGCTGGTCAACCCCCGAGACCGGTAATAACTTGATGTCTGAGTTATTTGGTTAGAGAAGCAATACTTCGACTTGCAGTACAAAATGCGAGACAATGACAAGCCCCATTATTGATTCAGAATAGCAGAGTCTTTTTTTATCCTGATCTGAGTCAAGAGGTCATTCAAAATTTAGGTAATTGTAAAAATCAAACGTGACTGGATTTTAAAATATTTAAAAGACAGAAAGCAGCAGTGAATTAATCCCATAATCAGCTAAAACATTCATTGGAAAATCAATACATCAAATTGAAAAATTTTAAAGACAAATGGATGATTTCAATGTTTTTCTAATAATAAAGGTTGGCAAAGTTAAACTTTGTATGTCACCGTTACATCTTTCAAGCCAATTGTGAAATGAACATTATGCATGACTCTTAAGCAACTACCATTCATTATCAACACCACTGAGTTTCATGAAAGTAGATGAAAAGTATTTCTTTCAGTAAGACACCAGCATTGAAAACTTTTATGAAACCATTTGAGGCTTAGAGGATAATTACACCACCAGAGGGAGAAATTATTTTAAAAATTGGGGAAATTTACTTGAAAATGACCAACAATGCAGTATATGTAAATGAAGACATTCCATTTGTGAATCGCGATTAAAATCATGCACCTTCTCATTTTCTTAGCACTCATTACTCCTCTCACTAGTGTCACACTGCCAGTTCCAAATCAGATTTATTAGTTGCTATGACAGCAGTTGTTCCTATAGTAACCACAAGGGTCCTTTCCCAAAATAAGCTCTGCTTACCTGGACAATGATCCCCTTGTAATTGTACTCAGCATGGAGTGCTCGTGAAAAAAAATCCACAAATGTCTGTCGGAAATAAACAAGTATTGATAGAAATGAAGTTATTGTTCCAGATTGAGCATTAAACAATCAATTGGTTTAATTTTGAAATTTTATTCCTGATATAGAGTTTCACAGGCAAGAGCTGAAATCAGGAATTCATGGAGACCTGACAACTCTGTTCTGAAATCAGGCAGTCTCAATGCTCTCTGTATCTGACGTCCTTTCATGCTTCAGTGGAAACTTCAAAATCTACCCTAAAATAACCTATTGTATGAATATGCTCTCAAAACTAGACCCTTTACACAAGTGAAACACCAAACTTATTATTCTCCTTTTTAATCCATCCCAGAATCCCATGCATTTAAATGAGTCATTGGAAGAGGGTTGCCAGTGACTTTTCTTCCTTTGACACACGGCTATTCCAGTGGCAGTCATAGAGATTTATCTTTCAATCACTCATTTCTTATCGACATGAAGTTTCTCAACAATATCTTTCTCGATTTGCTCCTTACTGAACAATGTCAATCAGCATTTCAGACAATGCTTTCATCATTTTTGGACTACCTGCTCCAAATCTGTGCACCCACCCCTATAGTTCGCTCGTTCAACGTCTAAAAAGTGACTTGACAAAGTTTTGGTCCTGAAGCACCTTTGATATTATTATAAATTGATGTATTAACTGATACCCGATGTTTACTTCCAGAATAGGCCCTCGCAAATCAATCTTGCTTTAGAGAATAACCTCAGACTAATGATTAATAAATCAAAACTACACTGTTTCTAAAACAATGTTATCTTTCCCAAGAACTAATCTGTATATAGCATCCCAAATGTGACCTCAAAGCTATTTTTGACAAGACTTCATTACTCTCTTATTCTGAAATCCTAACAGCAAAACATGCCACCACACCTCCAGTGAGCAACAACTATGCTCTGCACTGTTTGAAGCTTTTTTTTCCATTTCCCTACATGATACAGTCCACTCACCCATTTTTAATTTTCTTTGTAAATTCTGTCCTCCACGTGGATATTTTTCCCTCAACACACCAGGACCTTAATCCCTATTCTTTTAGCCGTCTCACTGAAAAATCTAGTAAACAGCTCCAATATGGAGCCATTAGGCACCCCAAATGGTAAAAACTTGCCTCATGACAATACCCATTTATTTCTACCTCATTTTCTGTTCAGCTATTCTCTTTGCATGCTAATCAATTAATCCCAACAACTGTTGTTTAACAAACTCATGGCTTCTCAAATATCTTCTGAAGGTGGTGTCTTTAAAAAGTCTCTATCCTTAAAGACCCCCACCACCCAGGCCATGCCCTCTTCAGAGGAGCCCAAAGACAGCATTAGGACAGCTTCTTTTCAGCTGCCATCAATAATCAATGAACCAAAAACACTGCCTTATTCTTTGTGCATTTTTTAATAGTAATGTTTTAAGAGGAATATAAATGTTTGCACTGTGAATGCTGCTACAAAAACAATGAATTTCTTAACAATAAATTCTGAAAATCTAGATACATCGCATATCTAAGATTCCTCAGTCTCTTCTCAATCCTGCATTTTGGATTCCATTTTCTCAACATGCTGTCCCTTCGAAACATTAAAGAAGATTCTAAACACTCGTTGAAAATTCAAAGATGCACCTTTTCACCATCTCCCAACCCTTCTAAAGTTTGGACCACAGCACAGCAGCTATTCAATAATGCACATGCCAAAACTTTCTCCAATTAATTCTTGGAAAGCTAAAGTGTGATATTGCAAGTATATTCTTCAGAGAGGTGGATACAATCCATTTTACAGGCTCAATGACTGAAACATCCAAATGGAGCTTCTGACTTAATATTCCCTGTTGTCAAGGCAACCACATCCACACTTGTAATGTGGCCTCATCACATACCATAAGCAGTCATCAGCAGATGAAACTCAGTACCAATCTGCAGGCTTACCTATTGAAATTTGCTCATATGCAATGTTTCAACACTAACTGTAAATATGAATTATCCAGAACTCTGATACCCAAGTTGCACTGTCTCATATTCTAAATTCTCATCTTACTAACCAAGATCTTCTACACACACCGGTTATATATTTTAAATTTAGACATACAGCATGGTAACTAAGTCCTTTCAGCACACAAACCCAAGCTACCTAATTACACCCAATTAACCTACAATCCCATACATTTTGAAGGGTGGGAGGAAACCCATGCAAACACGGGGAGAATGTACAAACTCTTTACAGACAGCACCTCCCATCCAGAAGTGGAAAGACAAACAGGACAGAAGAAATTTTAAAAATTAAATTCAATGAAAGACTCTCCTGCATTAGGATTGTTCCCTAGAAATAGGAATCCAAGTAACTAAAATAAATTATATATTTCCATCTAATGCACCAAACAATAATTTGATGCTTATGTTTTGAACTCTTCATGTTTCTTTCTTTTCTTGCTTCTGAAATCAACTTTCAAAAATAATTCTGATGGCCTGGTTACTTGCAACAGTTGGGCAATATCATTACCACGGGTTTGAATCTGCTACTGTCTGTATGGAGTTTGTACATTTTTGCCTGTGTCTAAGTGGGTTTCCTCGAAGTGCTCTGGTTTCCTTCCACATTCCAAAGATATACGGACTTGAAAGGTTAATTAGTCACACGGGTGTATTTGGGCGACGCGGGGTTGTGGGATGGAAGGGCCTGTTACTGTGCTCTAATTATTTTTAAAAATGTGAATTTGTTTAAACAAATCAATAGGAACCACAACCAGGTAAAAAGGTGTATCAGAATAACAAATGTATTCATAATTTTTGCAATTCTAGTTGGAAAAGACAGTTTTAGCCAGAGCATGCATACAATATTAAACAAATTAAAAATGTAAGTTAATCTACAGTTCAACCTTGAGGGAGAAATAAATCTTACTTTGGTTGCAGAGTAGAGCGTCAGCAGGGGCACAGGATACAATGCGCTAGCAGAAGACACATTCAGGATGATGCCCTTTGACCTTCAAAAGAAATTCTACAATTATTCAGAGAAACAAGCAAAATACTTGCACCAAATAAATATGACAAGGATAAATCTAACTTCACTAACTTCAAAAAGTTATTACAAGGAATTATTCTCAATTTGTTTTGTGTACCTTGACAAGATTTTGTTTGGCATTCAATGTTTCAGCAATTTTGGTACCCTCATGTTAAGCAGCTTTAAGTATGTCCTCTTTTTTTCTTTGGCTTGGCTTCGCGGACGAAGATTTATGGAGGGGGTAAAAAGTCCACGTCAGCTGCAGGCTCGTTTGTGGCTGACAAGTCCGATGCGGGACAGGCAGACACGATTGCAACTGTTGCAAGGGAAAATTGGTTGGTTGGGGTTGGGTGTTGGGTTTTTCCTCCTTTGCCTTTTGTCAGTGAGGTGGGCTCTGCGGTCTTCTTCAAAGGAGGTTGCTGCCCGCCAAACTGTGAGGCGCCAAGATGCACGGTTTGAGGCGTTATCAGCCCACTGGCGGTGGTCAATGTGGCAGGCACCAAGAGATTTCTTTAGGCAGTCCTTGTACCTTTTCTTTGGTGCACCTCTGTCACGGTGGCCAGTGGAGAGCTCGCCATATAACACGATCTTGGGAAGGCGATGGTCCTCCATTCTGGAGACGTGACCCATCCAGCGCAGCTGGATCTTCAGCAGCGTGGACTCGATGCTGTCGACCTCTGCCATCTCGAGTACTTCGACGTTAGGGGTGTAAGCGCTCCAATGGATGTTGAGGATGGAGCGGAGACAACGCTGGTGGAAGCGTTCTAGGAGCCGTAGGTGGTGCCGGTAGAGGACCCATGATTCGGAGCCGAACAGGAGTGTGGGTATGACAACGGCTCTGTATACGCTTATCTTTGTGAGGTTTTTCAGTTGGTTGTTTTTCCAGACTCTTTTGTGTAGTCTTCCAAAGGCGCTATTTGCCTTGGCGAGTCTGTTGTCTATCTCATTGTCGATCCTTGCATCTGATGAAATGGTGCAGCCGAGATAGGTAAACTGGTTGACCGTTTTGAGTTTTGTGTGCCCGATGGAGATGTGGGGGGGCTGGTAGTCATGGTGGGGAGCTGGCTGATGGAGGACCTCAGTTTTCTTCAGGCTGACTTCCAGGCCAAACATTTTGGCAGTTTCCGCAAAGCAGGACGTCAAGCGCTGAAGAGCTGGCTCTGAATGGGCAACTAAAGCGGCATCATCTGCAAAGAGTAGTTCACGGACAAGTTTCTCTTGTGTCTTGGTGTGAGCTTGCAGGCGCCTCAGATTGAAGAGACTGCCATCCGTGCGGTACCGGATGTAAACAGCGTCTTCATTGTTGGGGTCTTTCATGGCTTGGTTCAGCATCATGCTGAAGAAGATTGAAAAGAGGGTTGGTGCGAGAACACAGCCTTGCTTCACGCCATTGTTAATGGAGAAGGGTTCAGAGAGCTCATTGCTGTATCTGACCCGACCTTGTTGGTTTTCGTGCAGTTGGATAATCATGTTGAGGAACTTTGGGGGACATCCGATGCGCTCTAGTATTTGCCAAAGCCCTTTCCTGCTCACGGTGTCGAAGGCTTTGGTGAGGTCAACAAAGGTGATGTAGAGTCCTTTGTTTTGTTCTCTGCACTTTTCTTGGAGCTGTCTGAGGGCAAAGACCATGTCAGTGGTTCCTCTGTTTGCGCGAAAGCCGCACTGTGATTCTGGGAGAATATTCTCGGCGACACTAGGTATTATTCTATTTAGTAGAATCCTAGCGAAGATTTTGCCTGCAATGGAGAGCAACGTGATTCCCCTGTAGTTTGAGCAGTCTGATTTCTCGCCTTTGTTTTTGTACAGGGTGATGATGGTGGCATCACGAAGATCCTGAGGCAGTTTACCTTGGTCCCAACAAAGCTTGAAAAACTCATGCAGTTTAGCATGCAGAGTTTTGCCGCCAGCCTTCCAGACTTCTGGGGGGATTCCATCCATACCTGCTGCTTTGCCACTTTTCAGTTGTTCGATTGTCTTATATGTCTCATCCAGGGTGGGAACCTCATCCAGCTCCTTAGGGGCTGTTGAGGGAGCTGGAGCAGGGCTCCAGTATGTATCAACTGGAAAATAACATATGCTTCTTGAGAAAAGTGTGATTCCCTCAAAGCCATCTCAGTCTATCACCCTAAACTATATCACCCTATGAAATCTACATGTATTTTACCTTGAGGTCAAAGCAAACAAAAAAAAGGAAAATACTGCTATTTAAAAGGCAATGAAAATTCATTTGAATCTCAATGTACAAATGGTTATCTACACAAAGGAATGAAGGATCACAAAACTTTTGACTATTTGAATGGCAGACATTTTCCTCAGAAAGTACATTTCTGTTTATGGAAAGCAAAAATTAGGTAATGATCATTTTGGGTAAGAGACATAAAACAATACCTTTTTTATATGACAGAATCAAGTGGTGCATTTTATTAATAAACCAGTTGGATATTAAACTCTGTTGCTTTTATAAATATCACAGATAACTAGCTTTCTCTGTGAGAGTTTATTTAACTGAATATAAATTGCTCAACTATAAAACTAAGATCTGAACACATCTCTAGATTGTTAAACAGGATAATCCACTAGGTCAACAAATACTACCAAAGCAGTGCATGCTCATTGGTTTAAGGGCCTGAATATTGGATGGAATCATAATTGCTTGTCATTGAGTACTACTCAGAGAAATGACAAAAATATTCTTAATGGTTACCTCAGATGTTTACAACTATAGAATGCTACTTTTATGTTACAAATGACAAGAGTGTAGAGTTAATAGGATAAAACTAGACTCTGTAGTCACGTTGATGTTAAATTTATAGATTTAAGACTCACAGAACAAAAGGGAATGAAAGGCGACTCTTACTTCCTGCATTCCCCCTCTCTAATTGAACTCCAGTCCTCCCATTTTTGCTCCCTTATATATTCCACTTCAGACATCCTCATCATTCATTTTTGTCCCCTCCCCTATCCTAGTTCCATCCATCTATCATCCACACAGATCCCCTCTCCCACCTGCCCTTCATCTTTCTGCCTTTTACTTTGCTTCCAACACATAAAAACATAAAATTCTAAAAGGAATAGACAAGATAGAAGTAGGGAAGTTGCTTCCACTGGGAGATAAGAACTTGGGGACATAGTCTCAAGATTCAGGGGAGTAGATTTAAGAGAGATATGAGGAAGAACTGCTTCGTCTGGTGAATCTGTAGAATTCTCTGCTCCGCAAAGCAGTTGAAAGTGTTTTAAGAAACATTTGAATAATAGAAGGATTGAGAGTTCTGGGAAGAGGCAGATTCAGTAGGAGCTGAGTTATAATCAATTCCAGCTTCTATTTCTTATGTTTTTATTTAAAAAAATAGGTGAAAGCTTGGGCGATCAATTAAGAAAGTCGCTTAATGAGGCCATTTGAATTGCGGCAGTTGAGGAAGAAGGGAAGAGCTGCAAACGGGAGAGAGAGAGGCGAGTCGTTAGTGCTTAAAAATAGTTAGAAAGCAACTAAAAGGTTAAGCAGAGTGTTGATTTGTGTGAGTGAGTAACTGATCAATTAAAGGGAGGGATTGCTGAAGGAGCAGCCAGTGAGGAGTGGAGCTCTAAGGCTTTGGTGCAAGAGGCTTTGGCAAGCAGAGGCTGAGGAAGAGCCTACTTCCTATCAAAGAGGTAAGTCCAAGTGAGGTAGCTTAAATCCTTTAATTAAATTTAGACAATTGAGTTGACTAGAGCAGTGGATAGCTCTGGTTGTGGGAGGTGGGAAATCTAAGACCGTGTACTTGTCCCAGACAACTACACTTGCAGACAGAGTTAACAAACTCCAGCTGGAGTTGGATGAACTGTGGATCTTGAGGGAGCCAGAGGCTCCAGTAAACTGATTGACTGGATTTCTCTTTCCATAGATGTTGCTAGTTTTGTTGAATTCTCTCAGTCTTTGCTTAGTTTCAGATTCTCGCATTGGCAGTTTTGTTTTCCCCTTTCTCGCTACAATTCTCAGCTTCCCACAACTAATCAAGGAGGTACTGTCAACAAGACAGACAGCCACAAATTGAAACCGTATCAAACAGTCAATGAAGGAAATGACTAGCACTTTCACTGCAATATCTAATGAGTTGCAACGCTCACTTTCGGGTGGGATATGGGTCCATAGGGTCTCTGGAGAGAAGTAAAAATTGGTTATGCCCTATTTGTCTTTGATCCCACTTACTGCCTTTGGTTAATTAATGCAAGAAAGAACAAATCCTAATCACAGGAAGCACTTACTGGGCGAAAAGTTTCTTAAATTGCACGCAAAAGTGGTGCATGTTGAAAAATCCAAGTTTACTCCACCAGTGACAGACATTTAATGTTGAATGATAACTTGTCTGTCCTAATGAATTGTGATTCTCAGAATTTCAGATAAAGTACAGCCATTATTCTGCTGGGGACTCTCCAGAGTTTTGCTGCTATTTTCCTTGCATTCCTTTGCTCTTGGGGATGAACCATTCTTCTTTAAATGACATGAATCATGAGTCACGTTTCACATCTGCTTTTGGCTGGTGAAGGTTATCCCAAGGAAATACTGGACAGGTTTTAAATTGTCAGAATCAGCTGAAGAAAACTACATTTTGTATTTACAGTGATGACTCAGATTTTTCTTTAAAGCAATAGCTGAGAAACCGAAAAGGAGACACTTCTTCGAGCCCATGAATCATGTTATGATACATACTTCTAGATTGCATAATTCTAGACTAGGCTGTGGTAACAGACGAGCCGCTAGCTAGACATTGCAAATTGCTTTCCCTCTCCCACAGGAATTAATCTGGGTTTATCATTGTGAGAGTTGAATGCACTTTAAACTTCAAAATCATTGCCATTATTCTCTTATTTAGCAGTCATGTCAGTATAATTAATGAGATTGATGTACCAGGGAATAAAGCAAGGTCCATAGCCCTTGAGTTTTAAAATGCTTTAATGGTTAGCTTATAGTGGATGTGTTTATTTGCCAGGGTACTATCAATCTCTTGGCATGATCAGTTTGTGTTCTCCGCAAGCAAACGCTAATGCTTAGGAACTGAATTCCACCGTTATTTGGAATGCTAAATTTTTGCTGTGTTTAGCACTAAAGCCTAATTTGAAAATACTACCCAAAAAATAAATCATTGTGTAAATGTACCTTTAAAAATGTTAGGGGTCTGTGGACCCCAAACTTTGCAAATTTTGAAAGATAGTTGGATGGGAAAAAAAAAGATGGGTTTGACCATCACTCAGAATCTCATCAGAAAGAGAACAACTGATTCCACCTGCATTGAATTTGTCCATCGTTATTGAATGAAGATCTACCGGGACCAATGCCTGAAGAGGGCGCACAAAATCAGTGAACCGGTGCGGACTCGAAAGGCCAACATGGCCTGTTTCCGCTCCGTAAATCGTTATATTGTTAATCATTCAAACAGTGATAAGGCTCATTAGTCATTAAACTTTTGAAGGAATCTCCCTCATAAATAATGAATTAAATGACTCACCGCTGTACCATGGAAGGCAATACTATACGTGTCATCTGTAGGAAAAGAAAATATCAAAATGTTTTCCCCTTAAATAGAACCATCTACCAAGCATGTCTGCAATATACATTGCTTGCTAAAAATATCCAGAGCTTTTCAAAAACTGTTCATTTTAGACAAACTGAAAGAGTAAGATTTTCTGCAATTCTATGGAAAGCTCACTTTTACAAGTTACACATGAATTTTGAATTATTATCAAAGACATTCCTACTCTTTAAATTCAGTCAGATAGGTACAAGATTAGCATAAATGCAAGACATTGTCAACAAGTCCACTAACTTTACCTAAACAGGGAGCATGTTGGGTTGATAAGACGCGATTAAACTATGCAAGCAATCAAGTTGACTCATTCCATAGCTCGCCATTCCAAATTGTCTGATTAATCAGGTGGTATTTCTACATATGTTGTCCTATCTTTCTTAAAATAAATCTGCAGAAACAATGAAAAGAGCCATATTGTATTTTGCTGTCTGTCTGGATGTTTTAAACCAAGATTCAGTCAACTATTTTAGACGATGTTTGAGGTAGAGATGTTCTGCAGATAAGCATTGTGGAAATGGTCAAAACAGTCAAATGTAATCCAATAGCCAATTAGTAAAACTGAATCTCATTTGCAAGGAAAAAATTCTGATGCACTGTGCAAGTTTATCCAGAAGTAGAAAAAAAATCCTCAAAGCTGTTTGAAAGGATTCCAATTTTGCTTTGCTGCTGACATTTGCAACTGCTTGAATCATTTGCTATATTGACTGCTTTAAATGAGTGAAATCTTTTTCAGAGTGCTTGAGTAAACTAGCTGTGTGAAAGGTAAGATGTCATTTGGGAAGTATTTGAACAAACTAACAAGCAGTGAGTAAAAGCCACAGAGCGACTTAAAACAAATGTGGTATCACCGAAAATTAACCAGATAACTTTGCTCCTCTGTAACAAAACTATCAGTGAGTAATGTGCTATAGCTCATTGACTTTGATTTTCTCCCATTTAAGCAAGCGAATGAAAAATGGCACAGTTAGCACATCATCTAGTGCAATGCTATAAAGCACCAGTGACGCAGGTTTGAATCCAGCACTGTCTATGAGAAATTTGTACATTCTCCCATGAGCGATGTAGGTTTCCCCCAGATGCTCTGGTTACCTCACACACTCCAAAATTGTTTAGGACAGTTTAATTTATTTATTTGGGTGGCACTGACTTGTGGGCTGGAAGGGCCTGTTACTGTGCTATATCTCTAAAATTAAAAAAAAAAAAAAAAAATATATATATATATATATATATATAGTCAGACAGCACAGAAACTGGCCCATTGACTCACCAAGTCCATGCCAAACACCAAGCACCAATCTCATTTTTATTCTCCTCACATTTTCATCAATTTCCTGCAGTCACAAGGAAAACCTGTAAATTCCACACAGTAATGTGTCAGGAATGGATATGGAACACGAGTTAATGCAGCGGTTTTCTGCCACCCTATAGCATCATATTTTACAAATCATACTTTATTGCAATCTACAAAATAACTAAGACCAAAACTATCCCATTTTAAATCTGAACAAAATATATTTTGTCAATTCCATGTAGGCAAATTGCTCATGCTAAATTCACCAATATTGCAAGTGCAAATATTCTGACAAAATAAATGATTTTTAAAAAAATCAAGCAACAAATAATAATTTGATTCATCAAGCTTCAAAATTGTCATTATATTAATCAAACTGGATGAGTATAAAGATGATAGAATAAAGATTGTTTCTGTGAAAGTCCAATAAACACAGCAAGTTACAAAGGCTAAATTCACAAAATCTCTTATTTTATTAAAGATTGTGGCTGCAGTAACTTAAACCTGTCTATGTTTAATTTTATAAAAACAAATTGCTGTAATGGCAATTACATCTGCAGAAAAACAAACTACAGTACAACTTCAATTATCCAAAATCCTCAAGTATCCGAAATTTTTTTAAAAATTAGATAAACGAGGATATCTGAAACAAGTCAGGAATTTCCATTTATCCAAAAATTCTTTGGGAGCTGAACTGACCGGGGACCTTGGATTGCCGGCAGCAGCAAGGACTTTGGTGGGGAGATGCCATTGATTGGCGGCGGCCAGCATTTTTTTTTGGAGAGAATTAAACATTATTTTAATGCTTAAAAAGTTTTCCCTTGTTTAAAAACTTACAAGTGATTTGCTGTTGCTACTGGGCTGGTTTAAAAAAAAAAATCAGAACTCTGGAAAAATTATCCGAAATGGTCCCAACCATTTGAGATAATCTGAGTTGTACTGTACCTGCATTGATCTGAATCAATTACTTTTTAAAGACATTATCAAAAGCTGCAAAGCTAAAGATGGGTTGAATTAAAGATTAAAGGAAACACTGTCATCTCGAAGTTGTTAACTTGCATTAAAACAGTACTGTTGCATGTTAACTTAAAAAAGTGGTCATTTCAATCAATTACCTGTGATGACAGGTACAGACATCAGAAACTGGACAGGTTTGATGGTAGGGTGTGCGATTTCATCTTGTTCTTTAACAAAATTTGACAATGTGAAAAAACTAGCTGTGATTTAAAAAAAGTCTTTAAGATCACATGACCAATTGCAGTAGTTTCCAGAAAGGCAACTCAGCCAATGGGAAAGAAATAGAATCCTTATTCCAACTTTATGGTATTTTATTAGTCGAGTAATTTTTGAGAGAAGTGACAGTTCCACTGGGTGCATGCGCCAGCTGAAGAATAATAATTTTCAAAGTCCTGAAACTCCTCTTAGTGGGTGCTTCCGGCTACAAACTTGCTATAATCTCATGTTAAATTAAAATACTTATTCACTTGAGACAGATGCAACAGCATATTAATGATAGATTGGTCAAAGAAAATCTCGCAATGCCTTCCAAAATTTCAAAAAATTATAATAGATGCACAATGCACATAGAAGTGCACCTCAAATTTCATTTGTTTTTTAAAAAAGTCTTTCTGCATTATACATTTTCCCCACTGTTACACATTTAAAACACATTTTCATGTTAAAAAAAAACCTCACTGTTTACAATTTCCCCGAGTAGAGGAAATATACGAGTACGTACCACCTAGTGCTTTTAAAAATCTGCATGTTTGGCAGCCTCAAAAGACACAGAAAGAATTAATGTTTCCTGTCAGTTCAATGACTGCGTCTGGCTCTCTAGAGGATTCCTGACCTGCAGAGGACCTGTAGCATTTCTTTATTTTAACTTTCCAACATGTATATTGTTTTGTGTTTGGGTTACAAGGAGCCTTGTGGTTCACAGACTAGCTTAAAGACAGTTTGTATAAATAATTACAGTGCTAATGTAGAGTCTGTCAAATTAAATCTTACACTTACTTAATTCATATCATGATCAATTGGTGCTGAAAGATCATTTTAGATTTTAGACATGGGCGAAAACAAAAAGACAGACACCCACATGAAATTGGACATTTGGAAAGAAAAATGACACCATTTCACCTTGAAGACATGTTTTCCCTTCTCCTCAATACCAAATTCTGAGCAAAAAGGTTTTCAACTTTTACTGCTTCTTTTTTCTCCACAGATGCTGCCAGACCTGCTGAGAATTTCCAGCATTTTCTCTTTTTTGTTCAAAATTCCACAATCAGTGTCTTTTAAAAAAATTCTAAATGTAGTAAACACTGACTTTTCAGTAAATAACACCAATCCTAACACTATGCCTTGTTAACATAGGCATAACCATTCTGGAGAAAAAAAATTAAAGACAAAACCATTGAGAATCCTGAAGCTGAAGGCCAGATTGAATTTGTCGAATCAGCTACAGGATCACAAATGGTTAATTATACCATTCAGGTACCCTGTGCTGAACTTTTGGACTCACTTCTCTCAAGTCACCTTCAAGTTGGTATTTTGGTCTTTTAATTTTTGTCTGAACTCCGGAAATAAAAATTGAATTAGAAGTAGAGAGGAGTAATACATGAAAGTCTGTAGATACAGTGATTGAAGTGAAAACACATTGCTGGAGAAACTCAGCAGGTCAAACAGTGTACTTTATATAGCAAAGATAAGATACAAAACTAATGTTTCGGGCTTGAGCCCTTCAAGGTATGAACAAAATGTTGGCAGGCACCTGAACAAAATGGCAGGGGAGGGCACAGTTGTACAGGCAAGAGGTAATCGGTGTTTAAGGGATGGAGGGCACACTAGCAAACAGGGGGAAGGGGGATGGCTCTGAATGGAGAGAAAATGGTATTTAATTACTACTAAACAACTACATAGGCATTCACATCGGACCCAGGTTGGACTCTGATACCAGTGGGCACCTATCTTCTACACGCTCCTGCCATCTACACACTTCACAGACGGACTTCTCAAACATACTCCCAATTCCATATCAATGGATCTCTGTAAGCACTGATCTATCACAGTACTACAGCTTAACTTGTGTAGTGCGTACCTTACCCACAACTCCTCCAGTGATGTCCAAAGCAGCGACCTGGGATATGGACCAAGAGACAGAGAGAAATGCGGTATACAATGATGTTTTATACTGTCCTAAGCTGGGCATCTACCCAATGATGACACTGAATCATTTAAATGAGCCAACAATGAGGTGTACACTAATGGATGGATGGAGTCCAACCTTGATTGGCAGGTGACGCAAATTCTGAATAAGTTTCAGACAGCAAGGCTGTGTGACCATCCACAATATTCCAGACAGAGGCCACATGTTCCCCACAATCCACATATAATAGAGCTCATCTGCTCAAATTGCCCTCACCACCATCTACATTAAGTTTGGTACTATGATAGATCAGTGCTTGCAGAGAGCTGTTGATACAGAAAATCAGGAGTGTGTTTGAAAGTCCCTGTCTGTGAAGCGTGCACACATGCTGAAGCGTGTAAAGATAGGTGGCCACTGGTATCAGAGTCCAACCTGGGTCTGATGTCTGGGAAAGACAGCCAACATACAAAAGGACCCATCACACCCCAGATACACTCCCTTCTCCTTTGAGGAAGAAGATTCAAGAATGTGAAATTGCATGCTAATGGGCTTAAATACAGTTAACTTTCCCAACTATTAGATTCCTGAATGAATCCCACAATGGTGCAATAATGCTGCCCTTCCTTTGTATGAATTGATTCTCTTCCCTCCCCCCACCCCTCCCAACTGTAATTATACTCTTGTTCCTCTTTATGTGGCTACATGATTATTAGAGTTAACCTGACAGACTGATCACAGAAGAACCCATATCTAACCAGATATAATGCGACAAATAAATTTAAAATATGTTCAAATAAAAACAAAACAATCCAGATGAATGAAGCTGGAATCAAGGTAATGTCAGCACCAGTATCTACCAGTTATTTTACATGTATATTATGTAAATACATTTGTTTAACTGTAAAACCCCCAATTTTTGGCACCTATGGGCATTGGTAGATGCTGGATAAGTGAATTGTCCATTTGCTTAAGACTGTTGCATAATTGGAGAACTTATGGCAAGGCACACTAACTTTAAACTTCATTATTTTTTATCTATTTATTTTCCACAAGTTTTTTTTTGCTGGTTGCTTGAATTCAGGATAACAGGGATTAAACTGTTCAACTAAAAAAACTTAAATTTGAGAATGCAAATTTCGATTTGTTCCAATCAGGACCTGGAAAAGGCAAAGTGAACTTGAAAGTGCCTTTGGGCTCTCCCATTAAAAAGCAGTCATAGAATAGCCAAATATTTAAGAAATCAGTACTTCAGTGAAAAAAAAATTGATTTGTACTAGAAACATTTCAAAAATCCGATCAACATCTTGTTGAAGAAAAGTGCTTTGACTTATTTAATTCTTGATATTATTAAACATTAAGAATTGTCTGCCTTTGCTATGAAATATCAAATACTTAAAGTATGGATTGTAAAATGGTATGGCTAAAGCCATATTAGGACCAACTAGTTCATTACAACAGGTTATCCCGCAAATAAATGACTTCTAAAAGTAGTTTGTTTAAGTTTAAAATACTTTTAAGTTACCTTTTTTGAGGAATGATATTGCAGATAAGTAAAAAGAAATAATTCCAGTGAACCAGTTTAAAAGGAGCACAGGGATCAGAACTCAAACTAGTTCTGAGATAAAAAAAAATGACACGCTGGTAGAACTCAGTTGGTTGAGCGGCACTTAAACCCTACAAGACAGAATGCAGAGGGGAGACAGTCAGTATAATGACAATAGGATGGGAGAGGTCAGTAGATTGGTGACCTAGCAATGGGAAAAGGATGACGTACATATGGCAAGGCCGAGACAGGTGAATGGCAGATGCTAATGGAAGAGAGAGGCAAGAGAAAACATAAGGGATCAGAGGAAGAAAAAGAGTCATGTAGGGTGGGATTGGAAACACCTGGAGGAGGTTGATGTGGAGTCAAGATCTACCAGTGCTGGAATATGATATAATGGAAGAGATCAGAGAAAACAAACTTTGGATAGAAGGTGAAGGAAGTGATGGTGGGGGGGGGGGGTCTTGTGATGGAGGGACTGGTGTGGAGAAACTCAGTTGGATGCAGGTGGAGCCAGAGAGGGAGAGTATGATAATTGGCTGAGATCAGAATAAAAGGAGACAAAAAAATTGTGGGGAGGGACAAGGGGAGAAGGTACTTGGGAGCATTAGGAGCTTGGTACATTAGGAGCTTTGGAGATGAGGGGGGGGGGGGGGGGGTGGTGGTGCCTCACTTTGGCAGTGGTGAAGGCCAAGAATGGACAGGTCAGTATGAGAAAGGAGAGTTTAAATGGCATGCAACAGGAAGCTTGTTAGAACGATTGCAGACAGAGAGCAGATGCTCTGCAAGATAGCCCCAAAGTCTGCACTTGGCCTCACTAATGTAGAGAAGGCCACTTTGGTAGTACTGAATGCAGGTGGTGAGTTGCCCTGCAAATTTGCCATCACTTTCTCCCTGTTGGTCTGTCTCTGCCACATCTACTCTAGAGATGAGGCCTTCCATTCCAGGACTTCTGAAATGTTCTCCTCTTGTATGGAGTACAGCTTCCCTTTCCCTATAGTTAACAGAACCATCTCCCACATTTCCTGTATTTCTCAGTTTTACTTTCAATCTCCCACCCCAAACAGAACAGAGATATCTCCCCTTGACCTCACCCTTCACACCATCGTTCTTCAGCATCTGCCAGCTGCAACTCAGTCTCTCCAGCAAACATCAACACCTCCCCTCATTCCACAGGAATCACTCCCTCCATTATCCCTTTATCCACTCAACCTTCTTTGTTCACCTTTCATGATCCCCAGCATTTTCCCCTGCAATACTTGTTCTTGTACCTCTTCTCTCACCACTATCCAGGGACCTAAACAGTCCTTCTACGTGAGGCACCTCCTTCAATCGCACCTACTACGTTCAGTGCTCCCGATGAGGATTCCTCCACATCATTGAGACCAAGTGAAGATTGTGGCAGATAATCTGAGGTTTCTCCACACTGGCAATCCTAAACTCCTCATTGCATGCCATTTCAACTCCCTTTTCCATTAATACCTATCTATTCTTGGCTTCCTCCAATGCCAGGGTCAGGCCCAAAGCAAACTAGAGAAACAACACCTCATATTCTGCCTGGGGTGTTTAAAGCCCAGTGGTATGAACACAAGTTTTCCAATTTCAGATAATTTCCCTTCTCTTCTATCAAGCTACCCTTCACCCCCCCCACACTTTTTCTTTACCCCATTTTCCACGCACCCCTACACAGCCCCTCCCTCCATCCATCCATCCACCCACATTTCACTTCCAGGATTTGCCTCACCTTGGTTCCATTTACTCCCATTTCCTTTACCACTCCCCTTAAAGACTCCATATATATCACCTTTGTCACTTTATCAGATCCAGCATCGGTAGTTTGTCTACATTTAACACTCCCTTCCAACTTTTTCCAACTCCAGCTTGTATGACTCATCTTCCTTCAGCATGCTTTTTAAAAGAAATATACAAATCGTAGCACTGTCTGACATCTCTCAATCAACTGCCTCCATCTCCTTATCTGTCCTTCATCCCTCACCATTCCCTGGTTCACCAATTCCTGACTGGCCACTCTGCACCCATGCCCTCATCTACTGGCTGTCACTCATCTATGCTCTCAGTCTTTCAGAAAGATTCCGAACTGAAACGTCAATCACTTTTTTCCTCACTGATGCTGTTTGACCTGCCGAGTTCCACCAGCAGATTGCAATCTGCAGCAAATAAAACAGTCTCTTGTGTGCCTCTGAGCTCTGCCACATCAGGGTGGAGGGGTGCATTTCATTTGATCAGACAAGATATGCAAGCTGACATAGAAACTGCAATATGCAGTTTGAGTATTCCAGAAGAAATGCAGATACATTTAGACAATTGTGCTTTTGAGCGGTTTTTCTTGAGAGAGAAACTACAAATCAGGGTCATACTATGTCTGCACATTTGGTGACAAAATGCTGAATATTCTTTCTCCTATGCAAAGGCATGTCAATTTAACTAACATTAAACACTAAGAAAAAATGAAATTGTTCACGTGGTTAACTTGTTAAATGATCCTAGGAAATGAGTGGCAAAAATCCCCACCCAACAAATTTCATTGATGCATAGGTTCCAAATAACACGACAAGGAAATTTGATCAAAGATCAGCTGAGTTCATTGCATACCAGACTATTGTAGTATTTATCATGAATAACCAAATTTTAGTAAACTAGGTTGCAGTCTAAAATTATTAGACCTTCATGAGAACAAGTGTATGAATGGTTCAGATTTTCCAATCAATATAAAAAAAATTAAACACTTCTTCACACTTCATTTTTCTGAACAAGTAATAACTAATTTTATGTGTTACATAAATCTTAAATTCATGGCATTTGTTCTCTGAAGCAAGCTTGCCAACGCCCACAGAGTCTGTTCATCCGCACACTCAAACGCCCCCGCAGTCTCTCAGGCGCACACACACACTCTTCCTCTGTCGTTTCACCTAGCACAATCTATTGAGTATTATTTACCAGCAAAAAAGACAGTTGGGAATACTACCTATGTGCTAATATCTTAAAGTCGTGAGGCTGCAACAAGACTTAATTATTTCACCATCTAAAAAAGAAAGCATTATAATGTAGCTTTGGGGTTTTTCTTTAAAGTATGCCTGATAAAACATTTATGTTCGGAAACCTCCTGCATCTTCAGCACTGCAGCATCCTCTGTAAAATTTCACTTATTTTCCTTGCAGAATGCCTATAGTTTTGGCATTGGATAATATAGTTACAAAATTTTAACTGGAAGAATCTATTCTCCATTTATTAAAATTTCAGTCCCAAGAACGTAACTCACATTAGGAATCAAATTATAAGACAGTAATTAGCATACTACAAGACCATAAGACAAAGGAGCAGAAAGCCTATACAGCCCACTCAGCCTCACTTTCCGGCATTAATCTTTGATAACCTGGAAAATCAAGAACATCTCAATCTCTAATTTAAATACACCTAATGACTTGACGTCCACAAGTACCCATGGTAAAAAATCCTACATTTTACCACCACACGGTTGAAGAAATTCCTATCCATTGCTGGATGATTTGGCACATTTATTATTTCGATTATAAACATATAGTTTTTTTTCTCTCCTATTTGGGCTAATCTCAACTTTGTATTCCAAATTTCCATCCTTGGACAGCAACAATATAGTCTTAAATCAAAGTCACAAATCACATCTTTATACATCAACTCGTGCAGTAAGTTTCCAATTATCCAAAAACCACTTAACCAAAATTCTCAATCAATCAACGAGATCATAAATTGAAAAGAAAATTCACCTGACGTGGTCATGTGGGGCTCTAACTCACTGTTAGCTCCAGTTTGGTAATAGCAGTGAGTAAATGAAGGAAGTCAGTGGGTCAGGCAATGCATGATGAGATTTGTCCTCATTTCAGGTAAGTCCTTCTCCTCTCTCTTTCCATTTCTTCTTTACCCTACACTGTACTTGGTTCTCTGCTGTCCCCAGAGTCAGCCTCAGAACAAATCTAATCAGGGGGCATTAGGGTAACCGTGTTGGCAGCATCAGGCCAGAGGACCTCAGGGTCCTGGGAAGGCTTGGCAACAGCAGTGAAAAGGTGCCGAGGATTGGAGCAGGGACCTCGGGGATCCGGGCATGTTCGGTGATGGCAGTGGGGAGGTGTCAGAGATTGGCAATGGCAGATGCAAGTATTCTGCTGATGCAACTGCACTGCTTTAAGCCATTTCTCAGTTATCCAAAAAATGCAGTTAACTGATACACATCTAGTCCAGATCATTTTGGATGATCAGAAACGTACTGTACCCACCTTTCTATAACCATTATACAATCATGCAATTTTTAACCAACACCTCTAAGCATGAAAGCACCTGGTTGGTTCATTTCTACCATACTGCAGCCCATATATACTCACCAATTTCTTTTTATTTATCTCCCAACTCACCATCAACTCTCCATCGCTCCTTCATATCCACTTGGTGCATCAACCACAGAGTTGACAGTTTCTGCATCATGACATCCAACTCTGACCATGCCTTATTTCTTGCTGTCATATTATTGTGGCCAATAAAATTGCTGGTTCAACATTTTCAAATAGCTGCAAGCTCCTCCAGGTTAACACCCGATCATTTGCTTCTCTAATTCAAACTCCCACCATAAACAAATCACGATGAATCCCAAGCTTTTATTTGTTTACTCTGGTTAGAACTATCAAACCACAGAGTATTACAGGACAGAAACAGGCTCTTTGGCCCATCTAGTCCAAGCCATACTTTATTCAGCCTAGACCTATCGACCTGCACCCAGATTATACCCCAATCAATGTACACCTTCAACCTCCACCTCCCCTGTAGCTCCTTCTGCCCTCACCATCCTTTGAATGAATAAATACCACTGAATGCTCCTTTTCACCTTAAACCGATGTCCTCTTGTTTTTGTCTCACCAACCTTAATGGAAAAATATCCTGTTTGCATTTACCTGATCTATACCCTTCATAATTTTGAATACCATCAGCAAATCTCCCCATATTTCCCAATGCTCCAGGGAATAAAATCCTAACCTTTTCAACCTTTCTCTATAAATCTCCCTTTCAAGTTCTGGCATCATCCTTGTAAATTTTCTTTGCACTCTTTCAATCTTATTGATGCATTTACTGTAGCTAGGTGACTAAATTGTACACAACACTCCAAATCTGGCCTCACCAATGTCTTGCATAACTTCAACATATCATCCTAATCCCTGTGATCTCCTGTTGAACCAAATAATTTGAAATCTTGAATTTCTAATCACATGGGGAATTTCATCCCTTAGTATCTTCTCCACAAAATAATTGTCACTCCATCTCTGGAATCTTCTGTGCTGCCTTTACTTTGATTACTTCAAAGATGTCTACACTCCCATTATTAACTCTTAAACACTTATTAAGATTTAATGTCAAAAGACTAAAATGGCTTGGCGCTACATTCAATTGTTCACCTTCCAAAGAATGTGTGCAGTTCAGCACTTGACTGGGTCATATCCATGACATTGCAATGTCTAATGCCACGTGGCACAGCTCATATTCAGTCACAAATACTATCCTATTCGCTGGAATTAATAAAAGGGCATTTCCAAGTAAATTTGATTACATTGGTTTCCAGTTAAAATGGAGAGAATGAAACAAAGAAGGATCAATAGGAGTTTCTAATTGGCAATCAGTAACCTGTGAGGTGGTCACAGTGTCCAGTCCAAGGGCCTCAAATACTGACAAATATAATTTTGGAAAATATCAGGTCATCCCATTTGGATGAAAGGCATTATTCAAACAAAGTGAGACCACACAAAAAAAAAGGAATTTATATGCATGAAACGCAGAGTTACTATCCATGAACAGCAAGTAATTAGGGAAGATTAATGGAATGTTGGCATTTAATGCAAGGGGTTTGGAGGATTAGTGGTTGTCAAGATTGGTGCAACTTTCTGGGGTACAACTTTCTGGGGTATTGATGAGATCTTATCTGAACTACTCTATTGTTTTGATCTCCACACTTATTCTTTCCTTGGTGGCTGTAGAGAAGCTTCAATGGGTTGAAGGGAATGAACCTTGAAGGGAGACCAGAATGAGAGGCGATTTTATTGAAACTGTAATAGCTAAGATTGTGCAGTGTAATAGATGTGGTACTATTAAATGCTGAACTGTACACATCCTGCAAGACAAGTTCTTGAAGTTATGATTTTTTAAGTTTGCTGGTATTCTTCAATTATAAAAAGTCAAATGAGAAAGACACTTTTTATTGTATGCAATATTAGTCAGTTTGCAATTCCACCTTCATACACCATCACAAGCTATTCCAACAGATGGTGAGCAAACTGTCTTAATTTTCTTTGTCTATCCCAGAATTCAGTTAATTACAAAAACAATGTTTAACTTGAACAACTCTCCTCCACTTTTTTTTTCTTGCCCACAAACGCATCCATATGATACTTTCTGATGTAAAATAGGGATAATAAAAGTGAAGAATACATTGCTCTTAAACTTTGAAGACAGCCTCAAAAGGAATGTGTACAAAGGTTGTACAAATTTGTGTCACATTCTATCAAAATATGTCATTCATTTCAAATGTTAAGCACCCGATCTTCTAAATTTATATTTTAATTTGTTATTAAATTTTGCAGGTCCACTTAATTCATGCCATTTATCTCAGTGAAGCTTTAACTTCAACTTGCTTCCACTTGAATACAAATTACAAGTGAAACAATCCTAAAACCAAACTTCTCTTTGAAGAGCAGAAACCTTTTGATCCAAATGCCTCATCATCAAAAGGTTGAACTAAGAGGTATAATTCCTTAAGGAAAATCACTATTCCGAACATTATTGCATCTCCATGAATTTCAGGTGACTAACCTCAAAAGGATTTACACATATTGTAATTATAGAACTAATAAGAAACCCACAGATTTCAGAACAGAAAAATATGAGATCATCCATATAAATCCAGCTATGGTGCTGGAATACAAATATGATGTCATTTGAATAATATGATAATTGGGACACTATGATTCAAGATTCTTTTATTGTCATGTAATAAAAAATGTATTACACAATTTCCTTTAGTCTACTGTAAGGCAGAGAAAGTTTCACCACCAACAGAAATTGCCCAGCATCCCATAGAGACAAAGAGAAACAAAAGAGAGTCTTCTCCCACCCTCCCCACACCAAGAGTCACTGAGTGTCCATCCATTCATCTTCAGCGCTCCCGCAGCCACACAGCCATAAGTCAAAAGATCGACAACCTGAACTCCAGATCCCAAAGTCCGACTTGATCAGGAAGCCCTTAGCACCCTCTCACATTCCAGTTCTAATACCTGGTACCCCTTCAGTCTCAAGCCAGTCTCCAACAGTCCACAACCTGGTGCGAATCACTTGACTGCAGGCTCCAACAGCCTTTGTGTGTTCCTCAACCTCAGTCCCAACAGCCGCAGAGCTCCTAACTGGTCAGCCGCCATTATCCTGTGGAACGTCTCCTCCTCTTCTCAAGCGGGGTTGGTTTCCCCATTTTCAGGTGCTCCAGTCGTCTGATTCCCCAGAGTCTGAAACCCCCCTCAAAGCTACTGGTGGACACAGGCGCCCCCATCTTGGTTCACTGTCCCCAGGTCTCACCAGCAGCAACGCTGCTCTAACAGCAGATGTGGTAGTGCCGCCATCTTTTTTCATATTGACTAATCAAAAACAAATCGTAAAATATTTCCTTTTTTGAAACAGCTTCCATAACAACTAAGATCTCAAAAATCAGAACTGAAATACAGGTAACACCATTACAAATTATAAAACTAGAGTAGTTTTGTGGGTCCATAACAAGAACCAGTAAATTAATTTTAATAGAAATATTTGAAGTATAAACAAAGATAGTTAATAGTTCCCAGTGCTTGACAGTGTTTAGATTAATGCAGGAATCTTCACTTTGTTTTAACCCTGTCCATCATTTGCTTCATGATGTTTAAATAAAATAGGTGTAAATTACACAGAAAGAACATGCTACATCTATACAGTACATGTCAGCATAGGAAAAATCATTGGTTTTCAAATTTCTCTCAACAATAACCATTAGTGAGTTTACTGTTTGAGGCCTTAAAATGAATGGTGCTACATTCCACTGTCCTGAATGTTCTACCTGCATGGAGATGTTTCCACACGTCTAAAACATTCCTCAGTTTCAATTACAAAGGAGGCTCCATGGCTTAAAATATGTGCACAGGATTAAATAAAAGGTTATGACTGAAACCCAGTGTGGCTGAATAAAAATATTACAGATTGCAAAAAGTATTTTGACATCATGTTTAATAAACTTGTCATTATGTGGCTTAAGACCATCTCATATAGACGGCAATGGAGAAGGCAAGTCATCCAAGTTAAAAAATAAAATCAGTAGAACATAAATACACCAGAAGATCATTTAGTACAAAATAGTGTGTTCCCAGGAATGGGTGAGCTAATGGAATCAGCACCAAAAGGGATCACAACATTATAACATTTAGCACAAAGAGATGGGTTTCTGTTTCCTGTCCCAGGAACAGAGTGTGCATTGGAGAAGCAAAACACAAAAATCTGCAGACACTGTAGTTGAAATAAAGACACAATGCTGAAGAAACTCAGCAGGTCAAACACTGTATTTTATATAGCAAAGATAAAGATGCAGAACCAACGTTTCTGGTTTGAGTCCTTCATCAAGGACTGTAAACAGTGCAGCATATAGAACCATAAACAAAAGTGCTGTAGAACTTCAGCAAGTCATGCAGTGCCAATTGGAAAGAAAGGGATATAGCCAACGTATGGGGCATGAGCCCTTTGTCAAGCTAGGAGTAGGAGGCAGGTATCTGAATAAAAAGGTGGGGGGGGGCAAAACAGTGAAGGGGTCAGTGAAGGACTGCAGGCCAAGAGACAAGAGGTCCTAGGTGGATAAGGGTGGGAGGGCAGAAGAGAAAAAAAGAGGAAGGGGGTAGCTCAGAATGGAGAGGGAAAGGGGTAGGGAGCTAGAGGAAAAGTGACAGAAGGAGAGAGAACGAGACAGAGACAGGGAGAGGGTAACGGAAACTAGAGGTACCATTTGGTTGGAGAGTGCCTGATGAAATATTTAAGATGCTCCTCCAATTTGCGGGTGGCCTCATTTTGGCAACGCACGAGTCCATGAACAGACGTGTCTGTGTGGAAACAGGTTGTGGAATTGAAATGGTTGGCCACTGGGAGATCACTGTTATTGCAGCAGACAGAGCGAAAGTGCTCAACAAAACTATGCCGATCTCTTCTTCCGGTGTCTCTATCTTGGAGCCTACTTCCACCAAGATTCTCCATCCCCTACTGAAATCCCCTTCTCCCATCTTAAGACTATTTCCTCCTCTTGGAAATCTCATTCTGGCCTTCTGCCCACTCTAGATTATTAGATTTCCAACTACCATCTCATCTTAACCACTCCCCTTACTCATCCGAATTTCACCCCCTCAGAAATGCCTTGCCCTCCGCTCTCTCCGACCTTACTATCAAACCTTTAGACTAGAGTCTGCCTTTGTGGTCTAGCACACTGACTTTTACCTTGCTGAGGCCAGACGACAGCTCCCTCATACCTCCTCTTATTTAAACTTCCACCAGCAAAAATATCAAACGACCATCTCACATTTAATCTCAGAACTCATCATCTCCCTCCTATGGCCTCCAAACTCAATGTTTCCCAACCCCACACTGCCCAGTTCCATCTCCTAAACCTAATTGTCCTGGGAGACTCATTATTTTTGCATGTTCCTGCCCCACCAAACTGCTATAATCTTAACTGGACTCCATTTTTTCCTCCCAGGACAGTCCATTCAAACTTACAAACGCAATGCCCTCTCTCACTTTAACAACTTCAGTTGCCTGAACTTGATTGCCTCATCTTCACCATGGACATCTAATCTCTTTCCACCTCCATTCTCCTTTGTTTCTTTCTCAACAAACGACCCAACCAGCGGGTCCCCCTCCACCAGCACCCTCCTCCACCTGGCCAAATTTTTTCTCACCCTTAATAACATCCTTTGACTCATCCCACTTTCTCCAAGACAAAGGGGTGACCATGGGTACCCGCATGGGCCCCAGCTATGTCTGCCTTTTTGTTGACTATGTGGACCAATCCATTCTACAAGCCTAAACAAGGAAGGCCCTCAACACTTCCTCCACTATACTGATAACTATATTGATGCTGCCTCATGCATTCATCAACTTCTTCCAGTTTGTTGCTAACTTTCACCCTGACCTCAAATTCACTTGGCCCAAACACTCTCTCCTTTCTCAATCTCTTTGCCTCCATCTCAGAAGATAAACTCTCTGCAAACATCTACAAATCCACCAACTCCCACAGTTATCACAATTACATCTCTTCCCACTGGTCCCTGCAAGGATTTTATTCCTTTCTCTCAATTACTCCATCTCTGTCACACTGCTCACAGGATGAGCTCCTCCATTCCAGAACATCTGAGGTGTTCTTCTTTAAGTTAGTGGCTTCCCCACTCCTGCCATCAACTCAGTTCTTACCTGCACATCTGCCCTGGCCCCCTCTGCCCCAAGATGCAACAACAAGATTCCCTTAATCATCAGCCACCACCCCACCAGCCTCCACATCCAACATTTTCCAGATTCCATGAAGCATCTCCCCAGTCTCTCTCTTTCCCCGCCTATTTCCTTTCTTCCAGCTCCTCACTCCCTTCCTTCCCCCTACAGAAAGAAGCCTCACCCTCAATGATTTCTCAGCTTCTTTCTAATGCTCTCCCAGTCAGATCCACCTACGACCTCTTTCCTGTTGACCCGTGTGCCTCCCCCTGCCTTTTTATTCAGGTGCCCACTCATACCTTGAAGGGCTCAGGCCCAAAATGTCAGTTATGTCCCTTTGTTTCCTATAGATGCTACACGACTTGCTGAGGTTCTCCAGTGGTTTTATGCATTGCACCACAATCACAGCATCTGCAGACTTTCCTATTTAATAGCATATAGATCAGGGCGAGATCACTTGCAGCAGTGGCTAAGAAATTACAACTTGTTACAATTGTGAATTTAATGAGAACATTGGTCTCTGAACATTCACAAAGGGGGAAATGTACTGCTGCTTGCAATAGAGCTGGGTGATCCCAAATGAATCAAATGAAAAAAAGTTGTCATTTTACCTTGCAGATAGACATAACATTGATGTTGATCATTTTGGTGATGACCTGAGGAGAAGAAAATTAAATTGTTATTGCTTCGGAATACAATTAACTGCTGATTTCTTATTCTTATGGTAACAGGAAACACTTGGATTGAAAGACTCAACTAAATTTACTATGTTAGTAGTGATAAATACAATGCAACCAACTAGACAGATTGCTTTTTCTGTACCAAAAGGGAATGCTCATAAATGTTTTTTGACCATGTCGTTGAACACACAATCCAAAGTAATAAAAAAATTATTTACCACCTTACAGGTGCCCCATTTGCCTTCAGTTAGAGTCATCTTACCTCCAATTTTCCAATCTGTTTTCAACACTGAAAGCACATTCACATAATATGGAGTCTCTGAAGACTTGCCAAGCATGGAAAATGCAATAAAATTAAGCTCGCCGACCCAATTGCAAATCCAAACATTTATTCAAATGTGACTGCAGATGGCTGGGAAACTGGAAGAATTCAGCGAGTTGCAAAAACATCCGGTGGGAAGAAAATGGACAAATACTTTCTGAACATCCTACTACTTTAGTGGCTGAATGGAATACTTTTTCCAATGTCCACAAATACACTAAAATGCATCGTGTGCAAGTACAAAACTTGTACAAATCTTCCATGGATATGTGCTTGTAATACAAACTGCGTGGCTAACATTTAGCTTCTTTTTTTTAAACTTTATTTAAAATTTTATGACATGAATAAAATAAAAATTACATTTAAAGAAATAAAAAATAAGATCATAAAAATTAGAATACTACATCATTAAACTACACAAATTAACCCCCCCAATAATTATAACACAACATTAATCATCTAATTTAAAATTAGTCCAACCCTCCCCCCAAAATAAAGAGTGAAGAATTAATTAACAATGTTGTAAATAAAATAGAAAAAAACCCACTTACAGAAAAAGGATAAAACTTAACAACAAAAAAAATTACTAACAACAAAAAAAATCAATACTAAAATAATACCCTTAAACATATATTTAAATCAAACATAATACATGTATTTAACAAATGAAATCCACTTTAAAACTAAGTTCAAATATTAAAATCATATATCAACCACATATCTGTTATACAAAAAATCATAATTAATAATACATAAATACAGAATTTCTATTAATACCAAGTTTCCTTTATAATTCATCGAGAGAACAAAAACATCCCTTAGAAAAACAATCAGATAAAATTTTTATTCCCTTCCCCTCCCCTTATATAAAAAAAAGAAAAAAAGTTCAAACTCTTATAAAATTCTCCATATTCTTCATTTATAACATCTTCAAAATTCTCTATCGAAATTAACTTAATTTTATTAAACTCTTCTCCCTCAATGTATTTGTACTTAATTTTCTTCTTTTTATTCTTATCACCTTTCCCCTCATCTTCCTCTTCATCTAATTCAACATCCTCAATTTTTGACTTATCTTCTGTGACATCATCCTCTTAAAAAGAAAAAAAAGAGAACCCCCCCAAAAAAAAGAGAAAAAAAAGGAGAGAAAAAACCTCCTAATTCCCTCTCAATTACAATCAGAAAACAAGAGTTAAAAAAAAATATTTATTTAAAAAAATAATTTAAAAAAAACCTTCACTTCTTAACCCAAAAATTAAAAAGAAAAAAACACAGGTCGGAGGTCACAACTACCTCCTCCTATTTAAACCGCCCAAAGCGGTAACTCCCCCAAAATACTGGGTGTGAGATAACTCACAGGTAGCTGATGACTTCTGGAAACTAGTGCCCACCCAGTTCCCTCTCCCAACTCCCATTTCATTAAACTATCATCAATATTTAAACTATTTAAACTCTTCTCAAAAAAAAGATAAAAGATTTATTTTCTTTAAATCAACGTTATCACTTCGGTCACCATTGCTTCCATTTCTTTTAAAAATCTGGATCCCACCTTACATCTCTACTCTCTTTGGAGACCTTGAAGGACTACATCGTTCCTGAAACTGCATGATTGGTAGAGACTGAGCAAAGTCCATAACCTCTTTAGGATTGTCAAAGAACTTTGGCTAATTTCCATCCTAAAAAATCTTCAGTACCGCAGAATACCTGAATGTTGCCTTATGTCTTTTTTTCCACAACCGTTCTTTCACAGAATTAAATTCGCGTCGTTGAAACATAATTTCTTGACTCAAATCTTGATAGAAGAAAACAGGATTATTCTGAACCATCAAAGGAGATCTATTTTGCTGGGCATTTCTAGTAACCGTACGTAAAATTGTCTCTCTGTCACAATAGTTTAAACAACGGATCAAAACAGATCTTGGATTCTGTCCTGAAAAAGATTTTCTTCTTAAAACTCTATAAGCACGTTCCAGTATTAAACCTTCAGGGAATTTATCCTGTCCTAACACTCGTGGAATCCATTCAGTAAAAAAATTTCTTGGATCTGGTCCTTCTATGCCTTCTGGCAAACCAACAATTTTCACGTTGTTCCGTCTAGATTGATTCTCCAAATAATCAACCTTTTTTGCTAAATTTTTATTTTGGATCTGCAATGTTTCAATTATTCTATTTTCATCTTGCAGTTGATCCTGTGCATCGACTAAACCTTGATCACACATTTCAAATCTTTCAATGGTTTCAAGCTTAAAAGCTCCATTAATGACTTCCGCCATCGCATTAATCTTGGAAATAAATAGGTTCACAAAATTAGCTAAGTGACTCGATACTCGATACAGATTCAACAGATTCAGGAATAATGGGGTCTTGCTGTTCCTTAGACACCATGGGATCTTCTGTCCCTTCCCTTAATTTAGTATCTTTTCTAGCAGTTTGACTTCATATAAAAATCCCTCTCAAAGTCCCCCCAGCAATGCCAGGAGACTGAAGATCAGAGTTATCTTTAAGCCAAATCTCTTTAATCATCTTCACTGAATCAATGTCTGGAAAAACCGTTGTAATTGAAGATGCATTTTGCAGCGCCACCACTGTAGCAGTCGAATGACAGCTCTTTAACTCTCCAGCTGGTGGCGCCCCAGCTGATTCAACTGTCAAAGACTGAGTAACAGCACTCACAGTGGTCGTTATGTGAAATACTGGCACCCGTCCAGCTCCTTGGTCCAAAAGCTGTTGAATGCGACCTTCAAAGAGCCTCACCGGCTTAAAACAGAGCTTCAATGCCGAACTCTGTACGTCCTCCTCTGGATCCATTCTACGCTGAGTCCTGGCTTCTTTTAAACAAGTAGGCTCAGTCAATTTCGGAAAATGTAGTTTTTTTAAACAGTCTGTTGATGTTTTCTTTTACCTCTTTTTTTTGCATATAAACCATTAGGCACTAATCCAACACCTCTTATTATTTATAAACTTTTAAAAGAACTTTAACGGGCACTTAAAGACAAAACAATAAATCAGAGTCAGGAGAGGTCTGGAAGGCACGTCTGTTCCCTACGCCATCTTGCCACGTCCCCCCCCAACATTTAGCTTCTTAGAGTAGTCAAGAGTCTGTGTGATGTGAAATTAAAGCATTTTTCACTGATCTGAAGTGAATCAAAATACAGCAAGTAAATATATCACTGTCGGCATTACTCACCATTATCACCCTCATTTCAACTTCAGAACTGGGGGATATTTTTGAGCCACTTATTTTGGAGAAAATAAGTGGGTCAAATATGGTACTTGAATCCTAAAAATGCCAATATTTAGTTGGCTGCACATCCAAGTCAGATAATATACCATCCAGTTTCCTGAAGCAAGCCATCAACCGATACACAACATGATTATCGAGCAGTTGTAAATTTTGTTCCCGTCATCACTATTTCCAGTTAAACGGAGAACAGATGTAATGACGTCCTGAAGTGGCACATTGGTCCATTTTGTTACTTGTTGCATCCTAAACATCATGCAGCAAAGGTTAGATTCTGCAGTATTTTATTAAGATATCGGAGCTAAATTGATGTTAACATAACATTTTTGCAAAAGACTGAACATAGCAATGCCAGATACAATTTCATTAAAATACACTCAGCAAGAATTGAGATTCAGCACAAAAACAGACTCTTAAGCCCAGACCAACCACGCATTTACACTAATAATAATTTTTAATATTCACCCTATATTCTCAACAATTCCCCCAACAATGTTCCTACCTCTCCCCTATACACATGAAGGACAATTTTGCAGCCAATGAGCTGGCCAAACCACATCTTTCAGATATGGGAAGAGACCATGGTTTTGGAGAAAATTGCATGACGGCAGACAGAACATATAAACTCCACATGGAGTCCACCCAAAGTCAGGACTGATCCCAAATCTCTGGTGATGCAAAGCAGGGTTCTACTGTGGCATTGTTGCAGCAGCATTGGAATGGTTAGTTAGGATTCTCATACATTTCCCAATAAACTCTGTTTAATTATGCACCACTTAACATCGGTGATACGTTCTATGAAATTGGGTGTTATGTGATGTGGACATTGTGCAAATGCCATATTGATATACTAAAGCTATATGGGAAACTGTAGTGTACCTGTAAACTTTTTATTTGTAAGTAGGGAATCGATGTGGGGACCAATACTGGGCTGTCAGGAGAATGTGGGGCAGTCAGATCAGTTTAGATATACAGTATACAATTTCTTATAGCTAATGATTTCATTTTCTAAATTGCTGCAGACTTGCTCATGGTAACTGAATAATTATGGGACCACGTACATATGCGGATGGACATTGCCCGAACTGACGTTAAGTGGGACATACCTGTATTGCACAAACTTAAATTCAAGTCCACATTACATTTGAGAGGTTCGAGCACAAGCATCCAAATGATTAAGCTCAATCAGCATCACCTTGAGATTTCCATCATTCCTACTGCAAGTTTAACATACAACATTTGTATTTATTCTATTTAAAGATTTCACCTGGAAGGTACGTCTGTGGTCCTGGATAAAGGCAAGAGGGCAAGAGATAGATAGATATATTTTTTTTATTAACAGAGTGTGGTATTGAATGGGCTACAGAAGGAGGGTGGGTCACGTCTCCAGAATGGAGGACCATCGCCTTCCCAAGATCGTGTTATATGGCGAGCTCTCCACTGGCCACCGTGACAGAGGTGCACCAAAGAAAAGGTACAAGGACTGCCTAAAGAAATCTCTTGGTGCCTGCCACATTGACCACCGCCAGTGGGCTGATATCACCTCAAACCGTGCATCTTGGCGCCTCACAGTTTGGCGGGCAGCAACCTCCTTTGAAGAAGACCGCAGAGCCCACCTCACTGACAAAAGGCAAAGGAGGAAAAACCCAACACCCAACCCCAACCAACCAATTTTCCCCTGCAACCGCGTCTGCCTGACCCGCATTGGACTTGTCAGCCACAAACGAGCCTGCAGCTGACGTGGACATTTACCCCCTCCATAAATTTTCGTCCGCGAAGCCAAGCCAAAGAAGGAGGAGGTAGTTATTGCAACTATTAAGAAAAATTTGGACAATGGAAGGGATATGTTTAGAGGGATATGGACCAAACGCAGGCAGATGGGCTAGTGTGGGTGATCACTGTGGGCATGTTGGGCTGAAAGGCCCGTTTCTATGACTTCCTATGCAGGGATGTTTTGCACTTACTGCAATTACAGTTTTTGTGTCTAAGAGAAAACGGTAGTTGGTTCAGAGTATCAATAATTGTTTGCGTCGATGTGATAAAGAGTGTCACTTAATTTCATCAAAGCCCCAAACCTACTGTTTAAAATGACCTGCCCTCTGAACCCATGGCAGCACTAGGTTGGGTTATTTTTTTTGACCCTGGATCAAACAGCATCCTCCTGTATCCCAACTTTTGTGTAATTTTGCAATATAGCATTAACAAAATACTAGGCCAAATATTAACCTAGGGAAAGCAAAACTGCATCTTAAGGAGAGCAAATTTGAATTATATTAAATCTGGATTGAACTTAAAACCATCAGGAATCTGTCAAAGCCTAGTGCCTCAATTTCATTGGAGGGGAATGAAAGGAAGAAAATACAGAGACATCATTTATAAGGGGACTCAAAACACATACATAGAAACTCACATTTGTTTGAAATTCACTCCTAGAGGTGGTGAAAGAATCAGTTACAATCAGTGTATTTCAAGAACATTTAGATAGGTACTTAAATAGCCAGGCATAGAAGGATATGGACCATGGGACGAATGGAATGATGGTATTTTTTGAGGGGGAAGGTAGTAGGCCACTTTTCTGTGCTCGACAGCTCCAACACCAATAATTACAAATGTTTGAATACTTACATTGTCCAGATCAGGCACATCGAGGAAATATTCTGGATACTCATAACTAAGTCCCACATTATTCACTGAAGGAAATTAAAAGAGAACAGATTCAATTACATACGAATGATTTCCCCTCCACAATGAGAAGCAATTAAGAATGGGTATTTACTCTGATTCAGGAAACTAAACTGAGGGGTTCAGGAAAACTATTACAGCACCAGCGACCCAGGTTCAAATCTGACACTGACTGAAAGGAGTTTGTGCATTCTCCTTGTGACCTACACGAGTTTTCTCCTGAGGCTCCAATTTCTGCCCACTCTCCAAAGCACACAATTCAAGATACAGCTCATGAATTGGTCCTTCAGCACACGTTTGCGCTGAACAGGATGTCCAAATCAAACAAAGTCTGTTGCTTGCACATGTTAGATATCTCATCACATTCATGTGGTAAAACACAAAAGTCTGAAAACACCATGGTTGAAGTAAAAACACAATGCTGGAGAAATTCAGCAGGTTAACAGTGTACTTTATAAAGCAACTATACATAACTAACATTTTGTGTCTGAGCCCTTCATCAAAGTATATAGTGTCAATCTGCTCCAGGCTCCTAATATTCAATGTAAAATATTTGTCCCACACATCTCCCTTAAACTTCCTCTCCCCACTCACATTAAATCTTAGTGAAAGATTCTGACTGTCCACCCCATCAATGCCTCACATGATTTTATAAACCTCGATCAGGTCACTCCTTGGCCTCCTATGCTCCAGATAGTAATTCAAGTTTGTTCAATTTCTCCTCGTAACCTCTAAACAAACATCATTCTGGTATACCACTTCTGCACCTTGCAAAAGAAAATGGACATAACCAAGGACATCACAGGACCTCCCCACCATCAAGAACATCTATGATGAATGCTGTTGTCAGAGAGCAGCAGAAATAATCAAGTATACACTTGTGACAGTATTTAGAGGTGGCTTGGGAAGGAATTATTAGAGCAGGTTGCACACAAACATTTTAAAACAGAATATTTGCAGGACTTTGCAGAGTGCTTTTTGCAAAAAGAGTAACAAAGTTGCAGCATACAGCTTGCCTGGGAGAGCATGTGATTTTTGCGGGGAGACATGAACTTGACAGTCTCATCGATACAGGGACATCCAATCACTCTACACCTCCATCTCCCATAATGAAGGCATCAAAGCCCTACATTTCTTTCTCAACAATAGAAGCAACGAGTCCCCCTCCACCACCAACCTCCTCCACCAGTTGGCAGAATTTGTCTTTACCCTCATTAACCTCCTTTAACTCATCCCACTTTCTCCATGGTCTCCAATTATGCCTGCCTTTTTGTTAGCTGCATGGAGAAATCCATGGTGCAGGCAGTCATAGGCAAGGTCCCTCAACTCTTCCTCTGCTAAATCGACAACTTCTTTGGTGTTGCCTCATGCACAGCTGATAAGCTCATCGATTTTATCCATTTTGCTGCCAACTTCCACCCTGACCTCAAATTCACTTGGTCCATCTCAAGAAACACTTTTTTTTTTCATCTCTGACTTCATCTCGGGATACAAACTCTCGATGAACGTTTTCATCAAATACCAACTCACACAGCTACCTTGACTACAATCTTGCAAGGATTCCATTCCTTCCTCTCAATTCCTCCATCTCCATTGCATCTGTTCCTAGGATTAAGTCTTCAATGATAGATCATCAGAGGTCCTTCTTCAAACAAGATGGCTTTCCCCCAACCACCATCAATTTGGCCCTGACCTGGATATCCTCTATTACCCACACATTTGCCTTGGCCCTCTCAGCCCCAACTTGCAACAAGGACAGGATTCCCCTACCACCCCACCAGCTCTGTATCCAACATATCCATTTGTGCCACGTTCTATGTGATCCCAGCACCAAACCTTTATTCCCATCTCCTCCTTCGACAAGGGCCGCTCCCTCCACGACTCCCTCATTCACTCCTCCCTCCACACCAATTATTCCCCTTGGCATCTACCCTTGTGACTCCAGGAGATATTCCACCACCGCCCATAATCCTTTCTCCCTCATCACCATGTGGGGGCCGCCCAAAATGTCCTTCCAAATGAAGCCACATTTTAATTATGAACCTGCAGGGTTCATCGACTGCAGCCGGTGCTCCTGTTATGGTCTCCCCTACATCAGAGAGATAGGGACGCAGATGGGGAGATCCCTTTAGTACCTTGGTTCTGACTGCCACAAAAGTGTGGATCACCTAATGGCCACCCATTTCAATTCCCCGCCCCATTCCCCTGCTGACATGTCTCATGCACTGCCAGACTAAGACACTTCATCTTTCTGGGTGCCCTCCAACCAATGGTATTAACCACAACTTCTCTGGTTTCCATTCACCCCCCCCCCATTTTCAACTTCTTGTCTTCTTTCCTCTAGTGCTGGCTATCTCTCTCTCTCCCCCCCACCCCCCGACCTTTTCCCTGTGTCTCCTTTAACAGAGCCAAAATCAATTCTTGTCTTTCTTTTGGTCTAGACTCCCCCAGCTCCTATTCTCCCCCTCCCCTTTTTATCTCCCAGAATCTATTCTGATGTCTGCCTGCATTTTGCTTAAACTGGAAAGATGGGCTCAGGTCCGAATCAATGAAAATAGATCTTTACCTTCTATGGTCTCTGAGACCAGCTGCATTCCTTTAGCATTTACTGCATTTTTAAAGTAATTAGTTATGCATTTCTTATTACAGAAAAGGCATCACAACTCTCTCAATTTTTAGACCTCTCTCAATTTTTAGATGATAGTTTAATCAAATTGTGCTTTACAGAATTCTTTCATCTAGATCTTCAAGCATCAAAGGCATACAGAAATTTACAGGGTTAAAAAAAAATCTTCAGTAAAGCCCCTAGTATCCAGAATTCAAACAACCGACAACCTCAAGCAACAAGCAAAAATGAAGATGGGAGCAAATAGCCAGCAGAATGCCTTCGTAGCAGCTGTTTGAATAAAGTTGTGTGAATCAGCAATAGCACCTCCCCACTCGCCGTTGGGGTGGTGCTTTTAAAGTGTCTCCTTCCTTCTTAGTAGGAGTCACCCCATTCAGAAGCTTTATCTAAATACTGGGGGAGGGAGAGTTAATTATCCACAACATTATTGTTCATCTTTTGGGCGGCAGAGCATAGGGGGAAGGAAATTGCAGATGCAGCGACAGAATATAAAGTAAAATACTTTAAGGCTTATATATTCATGCAAGTGAAGTTTGTTCAGTGCAAATACAGGATAGTTCTTTTGTCTTTTAAACTGTTTCTTCTCAATGCAGGTGTATTAATTAGGCATTGTACAAGTCTCAAGCATCTACCAATCCCCATAGGTGCAGAGTACCAGGGTTTTTCTCTATATGCATTTTGGAAAGTCAAATTTGAAGGTGGAGTTCATTGATAATGGCAGGAATCTTAACAGTGTGGAAGAACAGGGGGACTTTGAGGCCAAATCCATAGATCTCTCAAGGTTGCCACGTAGGTTGATAGGATAGTTAAGAAGGCCTTCATTAGTTGGAAATTGAGTTCAAGAGTTGTGAGATAATGTTGCAGCTCTATAAAACTCAGTTTAACCACACTTGGAATATTGTGTTCCGTTCTGGTCGCTTTATTGCTGAAAGTATGTGAAAGTTTTGGACAGGGTACAAAGGAGATTTATCAGGATATTGCCTGGATTAGAGAACATGTCTTCAGAGCAAAGAAGGATGAGAGGCAAATTAATGGAGGTCTACAAGATTGAGAGGCATGGATAGGGTGGACAGCCAGCATCTTTTCCCCAGGGCTACAGTAGCAAATACCAGAGGGGGTGGAGGTGGAGCCTGCAATTAAAAGACTCAGACAGACATATGGATCCAAGAAAAATATAGGATTATGGGTGTGAGATAGAGAAGGTTTCGATTGTTGAGTAGGTTTTGTATAGGTCAGTACAACATAGTGGGATGAAGGGACTGAATTCTGCTGAATTGTTTTATGTTCTAAAAATAGTTGCCTTGTGCATAAAATCATGCTGAAGAAGGTCAACTTGAAGCAATTGACGAAAAACTTTCCAAAATATTGCTCTTTTCAGTGAAACCTCTATGTGTAGGCTCTCAACAAGAAACAGAACAGGAACAATGTCTCAACAAAGGAAGGACAGAGGCCAAAAATAAAAGAGATTTAAGCAATGACCCCTGCTTTCATACACAGGTGAAGTTCCAAGCTGAGGAACATAGCAGAGATTTGCAAACTGCAATTATTTCATCCTAAAATACATACCAAGGACACCTATCTCTAGTCCAGCCAGAACAGACTCAATAACAACGTAGATTGGTGGTCCTTCTCCAAAATCCACAGCAATTATTTTTGTTTCAACTCCAAACTGCTCTTCTGGAAAGCAAAACAAATACAAGTTAAAACAGAGGCAAAATTGCAAATTCTGAACAGAAGAAATCCATTGGCAGGTACAGGTTCAAAATTTTAATTGTTACCACAGTTGTACATTTGTCTTTCAAATCAGAAAAAAAAATTATTTCATTAAACCTGGAAATTGGAAAATAGCCTGAGAATACAACAATGGTACAAAGAAATAAATAAATGTATTCCATTGGAAAAAATAACATAATTTAAGAAATAACATCACAGTATTCGAACAAATTCGGGAACCGTACATGGAACACAATAGAGAAGTCCTACCGCGGACCTCCACCGCCTAAAATGACAGAAGGAGAAGACGACGAAATGAACTGACCCAGTATGTAAAAGTAGAAGACACAAATTTCTTGTTTATTTTCATTGTGTGACGACATTGTTTAATGGGTTTAATGTGTCATATAGGTTGAACGTTGAGTGAGTGGGGGGGGGGGGGGTGAAGGAGGGAGGGAAGGGAAGGGGGAAAATGGGGAGAAAATGACACTGTATATATTCAAGAGGGAAATGTTTGTGTGTATTTTGGTCAGTATGGTTCAGTGTGAAAAATAAAAAAATTCTAAAGGTATATAACTTTTCAAACATGCAAATTATACTGGCAATTATACAAATGTGTAAACTATCACCATTGGTTACAATTATGCATGGTTGTAAAATAAATGGAAGTCAAAATTGGTGAAGGTTGGCCAATTTTCTTGTTATGGTTACAAAGAGTCAATAATCTTGCCATAGTAACAGCTATAGAGTTTAAAACAAAAGCCACAGATTAAGAATACATCTTTATAAATGATCAAAATCATTACATTAAATGTCAAATATCTAATTACTAATTTTCTCCAAGTTCAAGCAGATTAATAATTGTTTTTTTATAGCTTACCTCTAAACAAAAAGGCCACATTTTACAGAAGGAAAAAGTTGCAAACTTGCATCTTCTCATAAATTGGTCTAATTCTTCTCATTACTATACCCCATCATACTAATTCTTTGACCTTCAACTTGGTATAGTCAGTTACAAAGAATGAAAACAGGTCCTTTGGCCCAAATTGGCCATGACAAACAAAGCTAGTCCCATGTGTCCGCCCCAGGCCCATATCCCTCCAAACTTTTCTCATCCACGTACCTGTCCAAATGTCTTTTAAATGTCCTCTGGCAGCTCATTCCAAATGCCTACCATCCTGTATGGGGAGATGTTCTCATGTTTCTTTTAAATCTTCCTTCTCTCACCTTATAGCTATGGCATCTAGTTTCTGACTGCCCCAGCTTGGGAAAAATAAAAAGTGTTTGCCCCTTGTCGAAGTTTATAAAATTATGAGGGGCATAGTCAAGGTCACCCTTGCTCTCCAACAGTCCAAGCCCATAATCATAATTCAAGCAGCCCAACAGTTCCCATAAAATTCTCATGAATAATTTCTGCACCATTCTCAGCTTAACACACTCCCTACCAATGTCACCAGAACATCTTCAGAAATAATCAAAATGTAAATCTGGAAAGCACTTGAAGTATAAATTTTATTACAGTGGACACAAGACTAGATCATTGTGCTGCTAATCTGCCCAGGCCAATCAGTATGAAAAACTTTCTACCTCAAATTCAATTTCTTATCTTCACTCCCTTCCTGCAAAATCTCTACCTCGAACCACCAACAGTCTGTCCTTTGAGGATGTTAATTCCAAAGATTCATCATCTTATCAAACAGGTACATTTTTCAACAAAAATGTAGGTAGGTCTGAGTTAAAAGGTGGACATTGCAAAATTTGATTTAAAAAAAATGCATTTCAATTGGCCACAAGGAAGAACAAATTGAAGGAGTTTTTTTTGTTTTATTATGATCTAACCAAAGCAACACATCATCACAATTAACTTTTTTTTTCTTCTATTTCTTTTCCAGAATCATATACCAATAAAATTGCTTTCCCTTCCAAATCACATCAGAATTTAATCAGGTCAATGTTTCATTAAAAAAAAATTATAATTCCATATTCTGACTTAACCCATACATCAGCAAATATTCTTGCTGGGACCACTTCGATGAGTTCTTTATCCATGTATCAAAAGTATAAATTATAATTGAACATCCTTTCTTGGTCAAAAAATATGAATGTTATTAATGGTGAAGATACCATTCACAAGCAAGAATTATCAAGGACAAAGCATCTTGATACGACTTGAATAGAGATAGTTAAAAAATATTGGGGATAAATGTAGAAAAATCTCAGAATGATTTGAAATCCTACTTAAATGTAAAGTGAGAAGTATTGGTTACTCAACACAAGGATTTCCCTGACTGCATTCGGAGATTACACTGGTCGTGGAGTCAAGTGACAGAATCAATACTCAAGGGAATCTGTTCACTGAAGTGACACTGTGGTTTTTTAAAAAAAAAATGGTACTAGAAAACCATCTTCAGTCATGAAGAATTGCTACATGATAATATTAGTTAAATGGTCAACCCAATTTCAGAACATGCAACTTATGATTCTTATTCATTTTTGTTGATGAATTGGTTTATAATTGCCAGAGAAGGCTTTTGAATACAAGAAACAGTCAACCGTATTTACGGTGTTTTATAATAAAACCATGGATATGGTCAGTTTTATTCCAATTGTTTGAAAGGCAAAATCCCTCACCATTTGGACCCTTGATAGTGTTTGTCAGGTAAGTGGCTTCATCGTGTCTAAAAGAAGTTTGCACTTACTTAGTAGATCAGTAGAGAGTGTGAGCAGTTTACCATCAACAGAAAGGTCAGACCCAAAATTAAGAAATCTGAAGTGATAAAAATTAAAGTGACTAACAGAATTTAACATTCACAATCTTCACACATAGGAATGAAATGTGAGAAATGTGCAACCCTGCATTAACAGAACAGCAGAAGTCTACCTCAGGTCCTCCATTTTTGTTTTCCATTCCACACACCCCTCCAGCCCCCTATAACCTGTTTTTATACCCTGTCCCTTTCCTGCTTCCATTTGTTACCCACACATTTCATCAACCGGATTGCCTGCCCTTTTGGTTCCATCAGTCCTTCATATCTCCCTTAATAGTTCCAATTATTATATATATATTTTTTTTAAACATCAGATTTTAGCACTTGTAGTCTTTATATCCTTACTTCATTCACCAGCAATTGTCTCCACCTTCACCCTCCCCACCTCTATCTTTTGTTTTTCTTTGCCTGCTTCCATCTATTACTCACCTGTTTCCATTTCCCAACTCCATCTGCCCATCCTCTCCCAGCCACCCTTCTATCTCCTCCTTATATTGGCAATTTCCCTTTTCTTTTTTTAATTTTTTTTTAAATAATTTTTTTATTTTTCACACTGTGAACCATATCAACCAAAATACGTACAAACGTTTCTCATTAAATATACAGTGGCATTTTCCCCTTTTTTTCCCCCCCCTTCCACCTCCAAAACCAATAAATATTCAACATATACAATAAAACAATGTCTTCACGCAAAGGAAAAACAAACAAGAAAAATGTGTCATCTACTTTTATACATTAAATCAAATTGTTTTGAGGCAAGCTCTCTCTGTTATGTTCCATGTATGGTTCCCAAATTTGTTCAATGTGACATTTTTAAAAAAATGTTATTTTTTAAAAAAATTATGTTGTTTTTTTCCCCAATGTACCATTGCTATATTCTCAGGCTCTCTTCCATTTTCCAAGTTGACATTATACATTTTTTTGCTACTGCTAAAGCTATCATAATGAATCTTTTTTGCACTTTATCCAATTTGAGGCCTAATTCTTTACTACTTATGTAACTTTAAAGATCTCTGGATTTTTTGGTATGTTGTTTTTTGTGATTTTATTTAATATCTAATTTAGTTCTTCCTAAAACGTATTCACTTTTGTACATGCCCAAATTGCATGCATTGTTGTTCCCATTTCCATCTTACAGCGAAAACACCCATCTGATAATGTTGGATCCCATTCTTTTAATTTTTGAGGAGTGATATATAACCTGTGTCACCAATAATACTGTATCATGAGTAACCTTGTGTTTATTGTATTCTTCATAGTTCCAGAACATAACTTTTCCCATATTTCATTCTTTATCTTTATGTTTAAATCTTTTTTCCCCACTTTTGTTTAGGTTTATAGCTTATTTCCTTATTTTCCTTACCTTGCAGTTTAAAGTACATATTTGTTATAAATCTTTTAATTATCATTGCATCTGTAATCACATATTCAAAGCTGCTTCCTTCTGGGAATATCAATCTGTTTCCCAATTTATCGTTTAAATAAGCTTTCACTTGGTGGTATGCAAACATTGTACCGTGAGTTATTCCATATTTGTCCTTCAACTGTTCAAATGTTAATAAATTATTTCCCAAAAACAATTTTCTAATCTTTTATTTCCTTTTCTCTCCCATTCTCTGAAGGAAAGGTTATCTATTGTAAAAGGGATTAGTGGATTTTGCATTAATAACAATTTTGATATTTGGTAATTCATTTTTTTTCCTTTCTACATGGAACTTCTTCCATATATTAAGTGATGCAATACTGGTGAGCTTTTATATTGCAACAGCTTTTCATCCCACTTATAAAGTATTGTGTTCCGGTACCTTCTCCCCTATTTTATCTAGTTCTATCTTAGTCCAGTCTGGTTTTTCTCTCGCGTGGTAAAAATCTAATTCCTTAATTGTGCGGCTCTATAATAATTTCTGAAGTTTGGTAACTGCAAACCACCTTGGTTATACCTCTCTGTTAATTCACCTAGTGCTACCCTCAGTTTTCCCCCTTTCCACAAGAATTTCCTTATTATTCTCTTTAGTTCAACAAAGAATTTCTCTGTTAAGGGAATTGGTAACATTTGAATTAAGTATTGTATCCTTGGGAAAACATTTATTTTTATGAAGTTCACCCTCCCTATCAACGTTAGTGGTAGTTCTTTCCAATGTTCTAAGTCTTCCTGTAATTTCTTTATTAATGGCTGATAATTTAGTTTGTACAAGTGGTTTAAGCTATTGTCTAACCTGATACCTCGGTATCAAATTGCTTGTGCTTTCCATTTAAATGGTGATTTTTATTTCTTTTTTAAAAGTTCTGTATAATCCGCATTACTCATTGGCATCACTTCACTTTTATTTGCGTTGACCTTGTACACCGATTTTTCTCCATATTCCTTCAATTTCTTATGTAATTCTTTTATTGATATCTCTGGTTCTGTTAGGTATACTATGATGTCATCTGCAAATAAACTGATTTTTACTCCTATTAGCTCTGCCAATGGTTCTATTGCTAAAGTGAACAATGAGGGGGATGATGGACATCCCTGCCTAGTTGATCTACTTAATTTGGATTGTTTCGATACATATCCATTTACTACTACCTTTGCCAACGGTCCATTATATAATGCTTTAATCCAATTAATATATTTTTCTGGCAGATTGAACTTCTGTAATACTTTAAATAAGTAGTTCCACTCTACCCTGTCAAAGGCTTTTTCTGCGTCTGAGGCAACAGCCACCGTTGGTTTTTTTTTATTTCCTTGAGCTGCATAAATTAGATTAATAAGTTTACAGACATTATCCGCTGTTCATCTTTTCTTAATAAATCAATTTTGATCTTGTTTTACTATTTTTGGTACACAGTCGGCCAATCGGTTTGCTAATAATTTCACTATTATCTTATAATCTGAGTTAGTATTGGTCTATATGATGCTGGTGTCAATGGATCCTTCCCAGTCTTTGGTATTACTGTAATTATTGCTGTCTTACACGAGTCTGGCAAATTTTGTGTTTCTTCTATCCGATTCGTTACTTCCTGGAGAAGAGGAATTAATAACTCTTTAAATGTTTTATAAAATTCCATTGAAAATCCATCCTCTCCTGGTATTTTATTGTTCGACAGCTTTTTTTTTAATATATCCTGTACTTCCTCTATTTCAAATGGTTTGACCAGTTTGTTTTGTTCCTCTTCTTCTAATTTTGGCAGTTCAATTTTAGCTAAAATTTCTTCTATTTTATCATCTTTCCCTTCATTCTCAGTTTGGTATAATTGTTCATAAAATTCATTAAAGTTTTCATTAATCTCTGTTGGGTTATATGTGATTTGTTTGTCCTTTTTCCTTGATGCCAATACAGTTGTTTTAGCTTGTTCTGTTTTAAGTTGCCAGGCCAATATTTTGTGGGTTTTTTTCTCCCAATTTGTAATACTTTTGCTTTGTTTTCATTATGTTCTTCTCCACCTTGTACATTTGTAATGTTTCGTATTTTATATTTTTGTCCACCAATTCTCTCTTTTTCTTTATATCATTCCTTTTCTATACTTACTATCTCCCTTTCCAGCTGCTCGATCTCTCCCATTGTAATCCTTTTTCATCTTAGTTACATAACTTACTATCTGCCCTCTAATGAAAGCTTTCATTGCGTCCCATAGTATAAATTTACCTTTCACCGATTCAGTGTTTATTTCAAAATATGTTTTAATTTGGTGTTCAATAAACTCTCTAAATTCCTGCCTTTAAGTAGCATGGAGTTTAACCTCCATCTATATGTTCTTGGTGGGATGTCCTCCAGTTCTATTTCTAATAACAGGGGTGAATGATCAGATAGTAGTCTTGCTTTATACTCAGTTTTCCTAACTCTCCCTTGAATATGGGCCGACAACAAAAACATATCAATCCTTGAGTATGTTTTATGTCTACTTGAATAATATGAATATTCCTTCTCTTTTGGGTGCTGCCTCCTCCATATATCCACAAGTTTCATTTCCTGCATTGATTTAACCATAAATTTGGCTACTTTATTCTTTTTGCTAGTCTTTTGACCAGTTTTATCCAACAATGGATCCAAATTAAGGTTAAAATCCCCTCCTATCAATATATTCCCTTGTGTGTGTGCAATCTTCAATATCCTGCATAAACTTTTGATCCTCATCATTAGGTGCATATATATTGAGCAAATTTCAAAATTCTGAGTATATCTGACACTTTATCATTACATTCCTCCCTGCAGGATCTGTCATTTCCTCCTCTATCTTGATTAGTATATTTTTGTTAACTAGTATGGCTACACCTCTAGCTTTTGAATTATATGATGCTGCCGCTACATGTCCTACCCAGTCTCTCTTCAATTTGTTATGTTCCACTTCAGTTAGATGAATTTCCTGCTCAAATGCTATGTCTATTTTTTCTTTTTTTTTTCAGTAAATTTAGTAGCCTCTTCCTTTTAATTTATGTATTCCATTAATCTTTATAGTCATATAGTTCAACGTGGCCATCTTATATCTTGTTTACATCTCTTTTCTGCCTCCTCCCCACCGCCATCCCCCTTTTTATCTTTTAGTTTTCCCTTTTTAAACTCAATGTATCACAACACATCTAAAACACAAAATACTTCAACAATTCCCACACCTAATAACACCTTAACCCCAAATGCAGCCCCCCCCCCCCCCCGATTTGCCCCTTATCCCCTGCCGGGCAACCACAACTCCCCTTTCCCTTAGGTTCGCGATCTTGCTCGCAAGCGTCAACTGATTTCACAGTGACAGTTATTCCCTCCCCCCGCCAGAAAATAATTTTAAAAAATACATACAACAAATCTCTCTTTTCCCCCTTCTCTTTTCCATCTTTAGTTCTTTACACACACACACACACACACACGTGTGTGTGTGTATATATATATATATATATAAAATTTTTACTTTATATTATTACATCTTTATATATACTTTAGCGCCGGTCTTCTTTCTTGTTACATCTCTCCATCCCTCCTTCTGTCCTGCAAACATTCTGCAAATTCTTGTGCTTTCTCGGGATCAGAGAACAGTCTGTTTTGCTCCCCAGGTATAAATACTTCAAAAATTCAAATATTCAAAAATATTTTTTGTCCCTCATATTCCAATTGCTTATTATCTTCTCTAACTTTATTCCTTGACCGCTCCAGTATATTTTCTCTTGTCGTACATCTTAAAAATTTTACTAAGATGGATCTTGGTTTTTTATGTGTCTGCGGTTTCAGTACAGTGCTCTGTGTGCCCTTTCTATTTCCATTTCTTCATGAAATTCTGTCATTCCCAAAACCTTTGGGATCCATCCTTTTATAAATTCCTTCATGTCTGTGCCTTCTTCATCCTCCTTCAGGCCCACTATTTTTTTGTTGTTTCGCCTACTATAGTTTTCCAAAATATCAAGTTTCTGAGATAACAACTCTTGTGTCTAACTTTTTTTATCACTTTCTTCCAATTTTTCTCTTAAATCATTTACTTCCAATTCTACAGCCGATTCCCACTCCTCCACATTTTCTACTCTTTTCCCTATTTCTGTCATGACCAGTTCTAAACTTTGCATTTTATCTTCTACTCTTTTCATTTTTCCTTTAATTGCATTAAATTCAAATGATAATCATTCTTTTAATGATCTAATTTGTTCTTCAAAAAAAGCTTTATCTATATATTTTTAAAAACTTTATTTAAGATTTTATAACATGAATAACATATAGGATTACATTAAAAAAAATTAAGAATAAAATAATAAAATTACAATACAGTATCAGTAATCTAAATAAACTATACCCTCCCCAATAATTATTACACATTAATAACCCAACTCAAATAAGTCCAACCCCCCTTCCCCCCAAAATAAAGAGTGAAGAATTAATAAAGTTAATAATATGTAAGAAAAAAACGTACTTACAAAAAAAAACAAAAACATAACCGATTAAAATACTAACAAAAAAAAAGTAATTAATCAGACTTAAAAAACATATTTAAATCAAACTTAAATGCATATATTTAACAAACGGAGTTAAGATGAAACATATTTAACTCAAACTTAATATAAAAAAAATTAGTAAAGTTAGTAACATTATTTATCAAAAATTCTTAAACAATAATCAATTCTTAAAAAAATTGTAGCATGAAAAAAAATTTCTCTATAGAGATCTTTGGCTTGGCTTCGCGGACGAAGATTTATGGAGGGGGTAAAAAGTCCACGTCAGCTGCAGGCTCGTTTGTGGCTGACCAGTCCGATGCGGGACAGGCAGACACGATTGCAGCGGTTGCAAGGGAAAATTGGTTGGTTGGGGTTGGGTGTTGGGTTTTTCCTCCTTTGCCTTTTGTCAGTGAGGTGGGCTCTGCGGTCTTCTTCAAAGGAGGCTGCTGCCCGCCAAACTGTGAGGCGCCAAGATGCACGGTTTGAGGCGTTATCAGCCCACTGGCGGTGGTCAATGTGGCAGGCACCAAGAGATTTCTTTAGGCAGTCCTTGTACCTTTTCTTTGGTGCACCTCTGTCACGGTGGCCAGTGGAGAGCTCGCCATATAATACGATCTTGGGAAGGCGATGGTCCTCCATTCTGGAGACGTGACCCATCCAGCGCAGCTGGATCTTCAGCAGCGTGGACTCGATGCTGTCGACCTCTGCCATCTCGAGTACCTCGACGTTAGGGGTGTGAGCGCTCCAATGGATGTTGAGGATGGAGCGGAGACAACGCTGGTGGAAGCGTTCTAGGAGCCGTAGGTGGTGCCGGTAGAGGACCCATGATTCGGAGCCGAACAGGAGTGTGGGTATGACAACGGCTCTGTATACGCTTATCTTTGTGAGGTTTTTCAGTTGGTTGTTTTTCCAGACTCTTTTGTGTAGTCTTCCAAAGGCGCTATTTGCCTTGGCGAGTCTGTTGTCTATCTCATTGTCGATCCTTGCATCTGATGAAATGGTGCAGCCGAGATCCAAATATCAACCAACTTCACATCTATCATATTAGTCACATAAATCACCATCTTAAAACAAAATTCAAACCTCATTAAGCATTGTACAATTCAATTTTAGTACTCTTCCACCATTTTTCCCTTTTACTCTTGAATAGTTATCCAATAAAAGCTCCAATACCACATTTAAATATCCCCAATCATTACGTTAAAATTCAGATATCCAAATAATAAAAACACATCTACAACGAAATCTATATCTTCAACAAATGGAGCATAAACCACAAACAAAATTCAAGCCTCATTAAGAATTGTACAATTCAATTTATAACTTTCACCATTATTCCCTTCGTTCTATAACTAAAATAGCAAAATAATACACCAGAATTACCACTCCTTTCACCTTAAAGTTAAAGAAAAAATATTTAAAAACTTATCCATCCCATTCACATTTAAATTTCAGATATTCCTTATCTACTGAATAAACTTTACAAAAAAAAACCACATCAATTTTTAGTTTTTTAAACAATCAAATACTTTCTTATGCTTTTTTTTTAATTTAAAAAAAAAACCCCTTCACTCTTTAATCTAATCATACAAAAAAAAGGAAAAAAAAACGGGTAGGAGGTTAAAAATACCCCCTCCCGTCTAAACCGCGCAATGCGGTAACTCCCAAAAAAAAATGGGTGTGAGATAACTCACGTAGCAGATGACTTTCAGGAAATAGTGCCTATCCAGTTCTCTCCCCCAACTCTCACTTCATCTTAAACTAACATCATTATTTAATATCCCTTTTAAAAAAAACATTAGAAAAAAAAGGACAACTCTTCTTTTAATCAGCTCCAACTGCCGAGTCACCATTACAACCATTCCTTCTTGGAGCACGGCTCTTTTCTTCCATCTCTTGTCTCCTTAGAGATCGCGACGGACTATGTCTCTGTTGAAACTGAGTAATTGGCAGCTCTTGAGCAAATGCTATAGCTTCCTTTGGAGAATCAAAGAACTTTGGTTGGTAACCATCTTGAAAAACCTTCAAAACAGCTGGATATCTAAAGGTTGCCTTGTAACCTTTCTTCCACAACAACTCTTTAGCAGGATTGAATTTCCGTCGTTGGAACATAACTTCTTGACTCAAATCCGCATAGAAGAAAACTCGATTATTTTGAATCATCAAGGGTGATTTTCTCTGTTGTGCATTTCTAATAGCCACTCGTAAAATTATTTCTCTGTCATAATAATTCAAGCAACGAACCAAAACAGGTCTTGGACTTTGACCTGAAATAGGTCTTCTATGCAAGGCTCTGTGAGCACGTTCCAGTATTATACCTTCCGGGAAATGTTCTTGACCCAGCACCTGCGGAATCCATTCAGTAAAAAATTTTCTTGGGTCTGGTCCCTCCATACCTTCCGGCAAACCAATAATCTTTATATTGTTCCGTCGGGTTGGTTTGCCAAATAATCAATCTTTTTCACCAAATTTTTATTTTGAGTTTGTAAGTCTTCAACCATTTTGGTCACATCAAGAACTTGATCCCGTATTTCGTCTATATCTTCTTCACATGAATTAAATTTATCTCTCACTTCAAGCTTAAAAGCTCCAAACTCAGCCATCTGTTGAGAATGTATTTTCACCAGAGTATTAAACCTAGTACAAAATTCAGTCATAATCTTGGATAATCCCTGCATTGTATAAGATAATTTAGATTCAAGATTCACAAAAATCTTTTCAATTGGAAGAGATTTTGGCTCAACAGATTCCTGCTTCTTCTGCATAACCAAAGGATCTTTTGTTCCTTCCTTCATTCTGGTTGCCTTCCTTGTAGTATGACTGCGTGTGGAAACCCCAGCCACAGCCTCTCCAGCAGTGACTGGAGGACGCAGGCCGGGGTTTTCCCCAGTCCATAATGTATTAAGTTCTCCCAGTACATCAAGTTGTATAGGTTCTTCTATCTCAAGAGATGCAGTTTGCAGCGCCACCTCTACAGTTGATAAATGCCTTTGAGTAACTCTTTGTTCTAAAGGTTGTTTGGCGCCCTCTTTAGGGGGCTCTACCGATGTAACATAGAGCTCTACATCCGAACACTGTACCTCTCTCCTGGGATCCATTTCACGCTGAGTCCCGGTGTTTTTCTTGTAGGTAGGCTCCAAAACTTGAACTTTTGGAAAATGTAGTTTTTTGATGATCTGTTGTCATTTTTTTTGCTCTTTTTCACCAATTGTACCATCATAAGTTAAATTAACAGCACTGAAATTATCTAAACTTTTAAAGAATTTTAACGGGCATTTCTAGACAAAACAATAAGATAGAGTCAGGAGAGGACTGGAAGGCACGTCTGATCCTTACGCCATCTTGCCACGCCCCCCAGCTTTATCTATATTTTGTCCATTGTTTTACCTTCTATTTCCCTGTGAAGACCTTGGTCTTCTTCCTTTTCTTGTTATCTGTACCCGTGTTTGTGTTTTCTTCTTCTCTTCTTTGTATCTGTGTCTCTTCTGGTTTTTCTGATTAATTACTTCGATGTCTTTGTTGGGCCTTTTGCTGTTGGGCCTCCAGTTACGGGCTGTTTGTCTGTCAGGCCTCCTGCTGTTGATCCTCTTGTTGTCAGTCACCCTGCTGTCGTTCTCCCTCATCTGGCTCCTCGCTCCTTTCGTCGCTGTTATTTTAATCCTCCAGTTGAGCAACCTGATGCCGGGTGTACCTCAGCTGGTTACGTTGTAACTGCTCGCTCCTCAGCTGAGCCCCCCTCCCACAGGTGTTCACTTTTTCCTTTGATTGCACAGTTGCATACTTTTGTTTGGCTCCGAGAGCCATTTTTGGAGTCCACCGATCAGGAGGTCGCAACTTCACAATGGACTCACCAACTTCTGAGATCGGCTGCTCTTCACCACCGTAGCTCCCTGCTCCTACATGCAGGTAAGGCCTTCTTTCTTCTCCGCTGATTTTTCTTCTTTTCCTGATGTTCTTACTTTCTCTTTCTTGGGTGCCATCTTCTTGTTCTTCTCTGTAACTTTATCTTCTATTTCTTGAGTTTTATATTCGTTGAGCTCAGTCTTTTCCAAACTTTTTTTTCTGGAGAGGGTTAGTTCAACCGAACCGGCCACTACTCAGTCACGTGACTCCTCCGGCAATTTTCCTTCTCCACTCAGTCCTGATGCAAGGTCTCAATTCACAGCATTGACAATCCTTCTCCTGCACGCCCTTCTCTCTTGGATGCTGCCCAATGGTTCTTCCTGCAGTTTTTTTTTTAAATTTACCAATCGCTACTTGGCCAAAGTTGTGTTATGAAAAGGTGTTTTTTTTAAAAAGTTGAACAGCTATATATAATTCATTTATTAAAGCACTTACAGAGGTAGGAAATAGTAAAACTGCATTTTGCATATTCCAAAACTATGTATTATCATTAAATACCATTATTAAAATGTTGATCGAAAGAATGACCTGAATGCTAAAGATAATTCCTGATTTCCTTCAAAGTAATACCGGAAGGTCTTTCATTTGCATTAAAGAGAATAGACAGAGACTTGGCTGAATGATGGACTAACAACTTCTCAATGTTAGCAAAAAAAAAACTGATTGTAGACTTTAGGAAAGGAAGCCCAGAAGTGTACAATCCAGTGATCATTGGATATCAGAGGGGGAGAAGGTGAGCAAATTTAAATTTTTGGAGTCACCATCTTAGAGGGTCTTTCCTGGACCCAACATACTAATGTCGTCATGAAGAAAATATGTCGGTGCCTCTACCTACTCATCACTTTGCCAAGGGTTGCGATGTCATACCAAATCTCAGCAAGCTTCCACAGACGTCTTGTGGAAAGTGTGCTGACTGGCTGCATCACAACTTATTAGGGTGCACACATTGCAGAGCGGATAGGCCTGCAAAAAGTAGTGGACACAACTCAGTCCATCACAGGTATTCAACTGTACCATATGGAAATGATGACTTGTATTCCATTGGAAAAGATAACATACAATTTACATAATAATTATTCCTTTTTTGTTAAGGTTTGGAGCCAGTATTTGAAATATATTGGTTTGAATCTACAAGTTTTCTCTCCCCCCCCCCGCCATTCCAAACGGGTGTTGGGGTTGGTCCAAACCATGGCAATAGTTGATGATTGGTATGTGAGATTATCTCCTCTTCTATCTTCTATTTTCTTCTTTTGGGGAAGTTTAGGGGGGAGGGGGATTTTAAGGGATAAACATTGTGTATCTTTTTATATTCTGATTTTGACTATGACTTTTTTTGAGCAATAAATAAAATGTTCATTTCTATCCTCAAGTGAAGGTTATCAAAATGTTCCTGCCTGTGCTTATGAATCTATATCCATCCCAGGTAGCCAATACCTGTTTTGTTTTTAAATTCAAACCCTGCTTTTAATCCCATTATAGCTTCTCCACTCTCCATCTTTAACATCCCCCCCCCACCCCCCTGCACAATCTTTCTTCCAGATTAGTGGGTATACATGACAAGATGCTAAAAGTGGTAGAGGCACGAACTAATATAATGCTCAAGAGGCATTCAGGGGGAGAGGGGGAGGGAGAGGGGGAGGGAGAGGGAGAGGGGGAGGGAGAGGGGGAGGGAGAGGGGGAGGGAGAGGGGGAGGGAGAGGGGGAGGGAGAGGGGGAGGGAGAGGGGGAGGGAGAGGGGGAGCGAGGAGGAAGCAGGAAACGGGGTGAGGAAGAGAAGGAGGAGGAGAGTGAGGGAAGGTAGGGGGAAAGAGAGTGAGGAAGGGGAGGGTGAAAGAGAGTGAGAGGGAGGGGAAAGAAAGGTTGAGAGAGAGGGAGGGATGGAAGAAGGAAAGAAGGGGACGAGGGAGAGAGAGGGATTGGAAAGAAGGGGGTGGGGAGAAAGGTGAGGAAAGAGGGAGGGAAGGAAGGGGAGAAAAGGGGGTGAGAGGGAGGGGAGCAAGGGGGTGAGAGGAAGGGGAGCAAGGGGGTGAGAGGAAGGGGAGCAAGGGGGTGAGGGCAAGGTTGAGGGAAGAAGGGGAAAACTGGGTCGAGAGAGGGAGGGGGAGAGGAAGACAGGGAGGGAAAGAAAAAGGAAAAAAAAGAGGCATTCAGAGGGGTACAGGGTTAAGAAATATTTGGAAGGATACAGGATGAATGTAGACAACTGGGCTCGCTTAGGTACACAACTTCCTCAGTATTGCCCTGTTTTCATGCTGCAAAACTCTGGTTCAGAACACTCAGCTACATTTTCCCAAATTAACTTTCACAAGGCACCCTCATCTTCCCTCCTTGACCTTGTTTTTGTTCATGTCTAATACCACTAGCTCAGTCAAGATATTTTTTGATAAGATTTCTGTGCAGCAGTTTTGGATGCTTTGCCATATTAGACAAACAAGTTTTTGTCTGGTTCAAGCACCAATGATCCATTTGCAGACTAGCACTCCCTCCAGTGACAAAAATGGGCAATGCAATTCATTGGAAGACCCAATGTTCTGTAGACCTTATGTTCACCTCTCTCCGGAGAGAAGCACATCAGGATTCTTTCGCTTGTAGATTATGAAAACTGCACAAATTGAAGCAATGGTCTTGTACGGCTGGGATTAAAAATCATTAGACAAACATTTTTTTTTGCCTTCTATCCTCTTTCCAATAGTTTCTGAAAGCCTCTGAAAGAACAAGCCAAAGCAGAAAAGTTTTTTGCCCGCCTGAACACACATACACAGACAAACAATCTCTACCTTGAAAATGCTTCTCAAATTTATAACAAGATGAATAATTCATTCTGTACATCATAGCATTCTGATTGTATAGGTATTCTACACAAGTAGAAAATGACCATGTTAAAATAGACCACAATGCGGCACATTTTTTATCCAATAAACAAATTATCTCAACAGTCTCAATTATTCACAACATTATCAGTAATTACTCAAGTTTATATATTTTTTTTTAGAAAAAAATTACAGGAGGTGAAGTAGACAGAAGCAGTCAAACTCATTTTTATAAATAAAATTTTGAGGATTAAAAATGCTGAAATTTTGAAAATAGGGAAGTCTGGAAACAACAGGTCAGATGTATTTGTGGTGAATGAAAGTGAGTTAATAACTGGTGAAAAGTAAAAACACAAAAGTCTGCAGACACTTGTTGAAGTAAAAGCAATGCTGGGGAAACTCAGCAGGTCAAACAGAACTTCTTAACAAGGGGACGAGGCAAAGCTCTGTGAAGGGGAGGAGTAGAGAGCTGGAAGAAAGAAGACAGAAGGAAAGGGAAAGGAGGGGGATCTTTACTGGATCCCCTTCCATACCTTGAAGGGTTCAAGCACGAAACATTGGTTATGCATCTTTATCTTTACTCTATACAGTTTTACCTGCTGAGGTACTCCAGCATTGTGTTATTAATGACACAACTGAAATTGGGAGAGAAAATAAATTGTTAAGGACTTGGGGGAGGTACGGCCAGGACAGAAAGGTCAACATCATAGTACAATTTCCAAAGCCACCAGATTAATTGCTATTAGAGGCAAAACAGTGAATCAGAATTTATTGTCATGACGTCACGAAATTCAGGGTTTTGTGGCAGCACCAAAGTGCAAACATAAATATAACTATCTTATGACGTTACTGAACAAAATAAAGTAATAACAACCGTAATAATGCATGAAAAGTAAGGCAGTGTTTTTGGTTCATTTGATTATTCGGGAATCTGATGGCAGCGGGGAAGAAGCTGTCCTTGTGCCGCTGAGTGCTCGTTCTTCGTGATTGCATCAACATCCAGGACAGATCCTCGGAGATGTTGACACCCTGGAATTCAAAGTTCTCGATCGTCTCCAATACTGAACCCTCGGTAAGGACTGGGTCATGTTCCCCCGACTTCCTCCTGAAGTCCACAATCATCTCCTTGATTTTGCTAACGTTGTTATTGTTACCCCATTCAATGAGCTGATCTATCTCCCTCCTGGACACTTCCTCATTGCTGTTTGTGAATCTGCCAACAACTGTGGTGTCATCAGCAAACTTGTAGATGGCACTGGAATTGTCCCTGGCCACATAGTCGTAGGTGCATATCGAGTGGAGCTATAAGCTAAGCATGTACCTTTGGGCGTGCCTGTGTTGATAATCAGTGAGGAGACGACATTGTTTCCAATTTGTACTGAATATGGTCTAACCATGAGAAAGTCAAAGATCTAGTTACAGAGTGGAGTACAGAGTGTTGCAGAGAAAGAATCAACTACCAACACCAGGGTAACGCTTCGGAAGAGTTTTATTAGCAAGATATCTTGGAGAGCATGCCCAAAACCCAGTTTGAGCTTGCTCTGCTCACAGCCAGTTTTAACAGAGTTTATATACAATAAATGGCAGTGGGCTTCCTGTTGCAGTCAATCTGACAATAGTTTATCATTGTCAACATTTGGCAACAATTTAATCATCGTTACACAGAATTCCAAAGCTTATCATGTCTGCAGATAAATCACAACCTTGAGGTTCCCTGCCTCCACTTAAGCAATATGCAGCTGACTCTTATATGTTCTTGTAAGCAACTTATGGGTAAACTCTTAACCCTTTTTGTTCAGATTTTCCTCCACTCAGAGCCTTAGAGTTTGTAGCTAGCTTCTTGACCAGCACTGAAGGAATAATGATATCGAAGGCCGAGCTGTAGTCTATGAAGAGTAGCTGTATCTATGAATTGCTATTTTTGAGGAGATCCAGAGCTGAGTGGAGAGCCAGCAATTTTGCATCTGCCGTGGAGCAATTGTGATGATAGGCGAATTGCAGTGGGTCCAGATCTTTACTTGGGTACGTGTTAATTCTGGCCATGACAAACCCCTCTAAGCATTTCATCACAGTAGAAGTTAGTGCTACTGGGCAGTAGTCATTGAGGCAGCCCATGCTACTCTTCTTGGGTACTGGAATGATTGATGCCCTTTTGAAGCTTGTGGGAACCTCTGACTGCCACAATAAGAGATCGAAAATGTCAGTGAACACTCCAGCTAGATGGTTGGTGCAGATTTTCAGTACCCTGCCAGGTATGCCATCAGGGACTGATGCCTTGAGAGGGTTGAATGATGTTCTGACATTGCCCTCAGGGACAGATAACAGAGGGTCCTCAGCCTTTTCAGGGATTCTAGTAGGCATTGTTTGGTGGTTCTTCTCAAAACAGGTATAGAAGGTGTTGAGCTCATCAGATAGTGAAGCACTGCAGCTGTCTATAGTGTTCGCCTTCACTTTGTAGGCTGTAATGCCCTGCACTCCCTGCCATTGCTGGCGTGCATCTGTTCTAGCTTCCTCTGGAATTGCCACTTTGCTTCGGATATGGCCTTTCGGAAATCATACCGGACTTGTAAAAATTCAACACCCCCAGCCATAAACACCCTTGTCCTTACCCTCAGCAGGTTGTGGATTCTGATTCATCCAGGGCTTCTGGTTGGGGAACACCTGGTATTTGTGCATGGGCAGACACTCATCCACACAGGCCTTGGAGTTGGTGACACCTGTTGCATATTCATTCAAGTCTATGGATGAGTTCTTGAATATGTTTCAGTCCACCAATTCAAAGCAGTCCTGCAGACACTCTGCCGCCTCCCTTGACCCTACCTTCACCAGTGGTGCTATGGTTTTTCAGTTGCTGCTTGTTCTTCTTCTTTGGCTTGGCTTCGCGGACGAAGATTTATGGAGGGGGTAAAAAGTCCACGTCAGCTGCAGGCTCGTTTGTGGCTGACCAGTCCGATGCGGGACAGGCAGACACAGTTGCAGCGGTTGCAGGGGAAAATTGGTTGGTTGGGGTTGGGTATTGGGTTTTTCCTCCTTTGCCTTTTGTCAGTGAGGTGGGCTCTGCGGTCTTCTTCAAAGGAGGTTGCTGCCCGCCAAACTGTGAGGCGCCAAGATGCACGGTTTGAGGCGTTATCAGCCCACTGGCGGTGGTCAATGTGGCAGGCACCAAGAGATTTCTTTAGGCAGTCCTTGTACCTTTTCTTTGGTGCACCTCTGTCACGGTGGCCAGTGGAGAGCTCGCCATATAACACAATCTTGGGAAGGCTGCTTGTATGCCGGGAGTAAAAGTACAGACTTGCCGAAGGGCAGTCGTGGTATGGCTCAGTATGTGTTTTTCGTGGTGGTGGAGCAGTGGTTGAGTGTGTTGGCTCCACTGGTCTTGCATGTGACGTGTTGGTGGTAGTTTGTCAGAGACTTCTTCAGGTTGGCCTGATTAAAGTCTTCCACAATGATTGGGAAGTCATCTGGATGTGCTGCCCAATGGCGGTTTATCACAGTGCTCACTCCCTCCAGTGCCAGCCTGGGGCGGAATGTACACTGTGACCAGAATGATGGTGATCTCCCTCAGCAGGTTGAATGGGCAACACTTGATCACCAGGTGTTCCAGGTCAGAGGAGCAGGACTGCAACATGACCGTCACGTCTGTGCACTGTAATGAATTGATGATTCAGCATGGTAGGGAGCGGAAGCCTCAGTTCCCGGCATCTCAGCTTGACCTGCAGCCCACTCTGCATCCACGTGGTTGAGTTTTATTTAGCTGACTCATGGATCCACTGCTGGAGCCCTTTAGTACCTGCTGGAGCCCTTTAAAGGTCCCTCGGACCAACAGAGATTCCAAGTGATCTTAGGATCTCCATGCTGTTGGGAAAGTTTGTTTTTAGGTTTCTCGTTTTTTTGTTTGATTTTTAGAAGTTTTGAACAGCAATATTTGATTATTCCTGTCAGAGGTGCTCGCAAAGTCGCCGCTGTAAGGCATCAATTTGGATGACATTTTGGATGTCCCAGAGACATGTAAAATCTGAAATACAAGATTTTCACCTTGTTTGCAAGACTGCACACATTTGTATACTTGATGAGACCCTCAAGTATTTTGAAGTAAAAGTTCATTGAACTAGAGCAAAAAGCTGATGTGCTTTGACCTGCCGATGCAGCACACACTAAAATGTATAATTATTAAGATTCCTTTAGTGTCATGTCCACAAAATTTGTTTCTCTCTTTGCTCTGTTTAAGGAAGGTGCACTATCAAGATGAGAAAGGAAAGTAAAAGAGAACCCCTTCAGAGGCAAGATGCCACCACTATCGTCTCTGCTTTTGCACCTCAATAGCTGCACAGCTGGTGCTCAAAGCATACATGTCATCCTCCTTGACCCCTGGTTCGAAATCCCCATTGCTATTCAGAAGCCACCAGCAACCAAGGCCCTTTGGGAGCCCGATTCACCCCTCTCACGAATCCTGGTTGCCTCCAGCCCATGGCTCAGCAGCCAAATGAATCATCATTAATTGGATAAATACTCACCTGATATTTAATCCACAACATCTTTCCTGTCAGTGAAAGGGTGGATGTTAGGGGACAACGGAAGCAAGTCTAGTAACTCAAGACATCCAAAACCAAGTCAATCAAGTTAGTGAAACACAACAAAATCATTTGGATGTGATTAACAGAATTGCAATCACAAGGAAGATGGGTAATGATAGATTAAAACAAAGTGGAATGAAAATATGGAGAAAAAGTATTAACTTACTTATTTCTTTAGCCACTTTATCCAGTTTTTCTTCATTTCTGCTGATCAGGACAATACTCATACCACGTTTGGCAAGCTGGTTTATAGAGAAAGCATTCAAGGAGTCAAGAATAGTATATAGAACTACATTAATTAAACCTGCAACTTTTCATTTTGCTCTAATCATTTTTCAGCAAATTTAATTTTAAATATTTTTAAAATGGTTCATTATGTATATTTTCCATTCAAATGCCTTAGTCAACACCAATTCAAAACAGTAAAAGACGATTTGCACCACAGAAGTGCAAAGACAAAGAAAATTCAGCTAAATATTTATTTTCTAGCATACCTCTTTTGCATAAGCCTTTCCAATTCCATCAGTTGCTCCTGTAACAACTTAAAAAGAAATATCAGGTTATTTTTCTTTGCACATTTGACTGGTTTTGGGTTCATACAAAAAAAAATCCACAACATGGGTATTTTAACTATGGACAAAATTATTTTTTTCAATTTCAGTTTATAAAGAAAATTTGATTCTTCTCACCTTGAAACATATTCAAAAAAACCTGAGCCTGTAAATGCTTCAGTAAAAGCCTGCAATCTAATAACTACAATGCAATATTATAGAAAATGTAAAAAGGCACTAATTTTTTTTTAAACTACAAAATTCAAAGAAAAATTGCAGATGTTCGAAAAAGAACCATTACAGGCACGTTGGATGAACCACCTGAGATTTCAGATTTATTGTCGGCATACATAAATGAAATCACATGCAACCCTGAAATTCTTTTCCTGTTTGCCAGGTGGAATTCCCATTTATTGCTAGTGCAAAAAAAAACTGTACTCATTGCATATATAAAGAAATGTAAACAAAATGATTGTGCAATAGAGAGAGATCAAAAACAGAACAAAAGTAAGAGTCCTTAAATGAGTCTCTGATTTGAGTTTGTTATTGAAGAGTCTGATGGTGAAGGGGTAGCAGCTGTTCCTGAACGTGGTAGTGTGGGTCTTGTGGCACCAAGAGAGAGAGAGAGAGCTGCTATTCTTATTGGAGAGCGAGAGAGCTGCTATTCTTATTGGAGAGCGAGAGAGCTGCTATTCTTATTGGAGAGCGAGAGAGCTGCTATTCTTATTGGAGAGCGAGAGAGCTGCTATTCTTATTGGAGAGCGAGAGAGCTGCTATTCTTATTGGAGAGCGAGAGAGCTGCTATTCTTATTGGAGAGCGAGAGAGCTGCTATTCTTATTGGAGAGCGAGAGAGCTGCTATTCTTATTGGAGAGCGAGAGAGCTGCTATTCTTATTGGAGAGCGAGAGAGCTGCTATTCTTATTGGAGAGCGAGAGAGCTGCTATTCTTATTGGAGAGCGAGAGAGCTGCTATTCTTATTGGAGAGCGAGAGAGCTGCTATTCTTATTGGAGAGCGAGAGAGCTGCTATTCTTATTGGAGAGCGAGAGAGCTGCTATTCTTATTGGAGAGCGAGAGAGCTGCTATTCTTATTGGAGAGCGAGAGAGCTGCTATTCTTATTGGAGAGCGAGAGAGCTGCTATTCTTATTGGAGAGCGAGAGAGCTGCTATTCTTATTGGAGAGCGAGAGAGCTGCTATTCTTATTGGAGAGCGAGAGAGCTGCTATTCTTATTGGAGAGCGAGAGAGCTGCTATTCTTATTGGAGAGCGAGAGAGCTGCTATTCTTATTGGAGAGCGAGAGAGCTGCTATTCTTATTGGAGAGCGAGAGAGCTGCTATTCTTATTGGAGAGCGAGAGAGCTGCTATTCTTATTGGAGAGCGAGAGCGCGCGCGCGCGAGAGAGAGCGCGCGAGAGAGAGAGCGCGAGAGAGAGAGCGCGAGAGAGAGAGCGCGCGAGAGAGAGAGCGCGAGAGAGAGAGCGCGCGAGAGAGAGCGCGCGAGAGAGCGCGCGAGAGAGCGCGCGAGAGAGAGCGCGAGACCTGCTATTCTTATTGGAGAGAGAGAGAGATAGGGAGAAACCTGCTATTCTTATTGGAGAGAGAGAAAAAAACCTGCTATTGTTATTAGAGAGAGAGAAAGAAAAACATACTATTCTTATTGGAGGGAGATTACAGCAGGAAGAGGTGTTGGAAACTGCAAGTTTTGCAGACCTGCTACAAGACCCCATTTGAAGACAGGTTTTCAATTCTGAGTTCAGCCTATTCTAAACCCTTGTAGTTAATTGCAAGAGGATGTGACTGGTTAATGTGTTTCTCCTGAAATAGGGTAAAAAGAACTCTCTGTGGTAACCTGAAGGTCATCTTTTGGAAAGCCCATGAGGAGGCAAGTTTCCTTGACAAGACACTGAAGTGGCTGATTGAAGGAGGTGTGTGCGCGCGCATGTGTCCGTCCAACGAACCTCTCTCGCTGAAACCAACCATATTGATATTATTATGTATGAAGAAAATTAAGTTTAAGTAACCATTGTCTTGGTGAAGTTCTGTTGCTGCTGGTTTTCGAGTCCTCTGGGCTCGTTACAAATCTCCCTCCTGTATACTGACTCATTGCCCCTTTTCATACAACCTGCTATCGTGGTATCTTCAATGAATTTGTAGATGGTGTTATTGTTGTACTGAGTCACACAGTCATAGGTGTATGGGGAATACAGCAGGGGTTGAGATTGACAGAGATTGTAAAGGAGTGATGTTCTTACCAATCCTCACTGATTGTGGTCTGAAGGTGAGGAAATCCAGAATTGAATTACAGTGGGGCATTGAGTCTCAGATCTTGAGAGTTTGCTGATCAATTTTGAGTGGGTGATGGTGTTAAATGCTGAACTGTAGTCAATAAAGAACATCCTGATGTATGCATCTTTGCTGTCCAGGCGTTCCAGGGCTTTGTGTGGAGCCAGTGAGATTTCATCTACCGCAGATATGTTGCTACAATATGGAAAAGATTCATGTCGCCGCTCAGACCCCAGATTTTCAAAACTTCATCTCTGCGGATATGAGTGCCACTGGTCAATAGTCATTTAGGCAGGTTATCACACTCTTCTTGGGCATCAGTATGATTGACACCTGTTTAAAACAGGAGGGGTACCATGGCTTGCCAGAGTGAGATGTTGAAGTTGTTGGTGAATTCATCGGCAAGTTGTCAGCACAGCACAGGCACCTCCTGTGCTATTCCAAGCCCAATCGATAATAAAATTATTTTAATCCAAATAATGCACAAAACTCAGAAAAATTCAGCATTAATCAAAAGTTTAAAAATTTCAAATGCAGATTGGCCAAATTCAATATATTTCCAAATCGTACAGATTTAAATGCCAAGAACATGTGCCTGTATGTGTGACACTCTAGCATTATCCTCATTTGTCAAATGCAAAATATTTGGTAACAATGCAATCATCAGGGAGCAGCTAAAGAAAATAACAGATGCACAAGGAAGAATAGACTTGCTGTGCGAGGATGTCATCAGAAGAATTAACACCTCCATAGGCCAATTGGGGCTGTCAGTTACATCAATCTCAAGCTGTGAATAATGTCAGAAGAAATGGGAATTTGTGGTTCAACCCCAAAGGAGTCAGCAAGGTTTGGGGTCCAGGACGTGTTGTTAAAGAATTTTGCTGGGGATGAACAAAAGGCAAAGTTGCCAATTTTTTTTTTTTTAGAAAACTTCCAAACGGCTCCATCATAGCCATTGGTAATAAGAAAACTGCTTGCTTGAACACTATAAACACTCCTTCAGCCTCAATATCATTGGACTGGTTAAGAAGAATTGAATTTCAGTGGTTTGTAATCAAGGGTTGCTGGACATTTAGTGTTAGGACATACCATCAGATTATCAAGACTGTGGAATGGAGCAGCTTTGTTAGTGTCAGCCAGAGAAAATATGCAAATTATGAATTTACATGAATGAACTTAGCGTGTAAATCAAAAAGTTATTGTGTTTGCTTCAAGAATCCAGCTTCAAAATTAGAATGATTCTTTAAAAAAAACTTTCATTCTATTCAGGATAAATTGAAAACATTGCCAAATGGCCATAAATTTTATTAACTTGCAGGATTAGCATTAAACTTAAAAATGAAAATATTCTGTGCTAAGCAAAAAAAAAAAAATTCCCTCTGCAATTACCTTGGCAAATATATTTTCAACTTTGAACCAATTCACTTCGGTATAAATACACAAACCAAAAGCTTTGTGTACATCTGGGATATTTTTAGCTCGAAGTATTTTTGACATCACCCACCATATTGTGACCTTTACCTGAATGGCTGTGTGCAAGAACACTTAATTGACTAGTGGCTAATACCACTGCAATCGTGACAACTGCACCTCATACAATTGCAAAGAACTGACTTGCGGGCTGCAGCACCATCTCTTCTGGGGATTTATTACATGGAAAGTGAAAATGTGATTTCAATCCACTTCATTCTATTAATAGAAAACTGCGATTGATCCCCCTTAACAATGCACGAGCCTTTCGGTGCTGTATTTAGAAACCACCAAAGACCCTGGAATACATAACAAAACAACAAAGGCATGCAGGGGTACATAATTAATGAGTGAGATGCGCACCCTCACCACCCCCCCCCCAAAAATTTACACAAGTTTTGGAAAAATAAGAATGACTCACGGCTTTCTTTCTCATACAACAATCTCCCCCCCCCCCCGCCACCGCCCACCCAAGTTACCGACAATAAACAACTACATTAGCAGTTGCGCAAGGATTTGAAACAGACTACTGATGCTCAAGAACTGAAAAGCTCACGTCTCATCCGCCAAGTTAAAATGACATCTCAATGTTCTCCTTCACAGGTTTAAAAAAAAATAACTCTGCTCCCATCACATTCATAGGAATTGATGTCTTGCCCTTGACAAGGATGAATATTTTACAAGCTAAAAATAACACACAAACATCTAAAAATAGTTTCCACTGCAGACCTGTCAGATCCAAGCTATACTAGAATTGCTTCCACTGCAATTCAAAGATTTCTTTTAAATGGCAGTCTATATATAAAAGGCCAATACACAAAATTAAATACAAGTTATGAAAACTTGGCAAATACTAATTTCTCAATACTCCATAAAATGATAGATTAATAATATAGTACTGTTGATCTTAAGAATTCCTAGACTGCTCATATCTCAAATACAGGTATTCCCCACTTTTCGAAAGTTTGTGTTTTTCCACTTCACTTTTATGAGACCTACATTAGTCCTGTTTTCATTTTTTACGAAAAAAGACGAAAAGCAAAAAAGAGTGATCAGTGTTTGTTTGCAGTGAGCCATTATAGACGCAGCACGCACCCAGAGCAGCAAAAGCGGCTCCGCCAAGCTCCTTCCCCAGGAACTACACTCAGCATCAACCTGCCATAGCTTTGAACTGTGTGTGAGCATCTATGCTTTATCTCAATTTATTTTGTTAATCTGTTAGCAAGAAGTGGCCTAAGGTATCAGAAAAGCCTAAGAGAGCTTGTAATGGTGTCATGCTTAGTGTAAAATTGGGCTGGGAACACACACACACACAAAAAAAAATCCCATATATATTAATGGTAATTGCTTTTCACCATTTTGGCTTACGAAAGGTTTCATAGGAACACTCTACTTTTGGAGAGCGGGGAAACCTGTAAACCAAAAATCAATGTGCACATTTATTTCATGTTCAAAAATGTGTTTCTTTTAAGCCATTGTCCTTCGACACTCTGCATTTGAAATTGTTAATTGTGTTGTAACCTTTGGCCCAAAGAACATGGGGAGGATAAAGAAAATCGAATACACATTTCAAAACAACATGCTTGATACAATATAACAGGTCCTTTGCAATGTGAAATATTGTACAATTAAATATGATTAGAACAAGACAACTTCATTTAGCTGAGGTTGGACACCTCAGGGAACTCCCATGGCTTCTCATTTCAGTATGTCTTGTCAAATTATAGCATTGGGGATGGAAATTGAGAGAAAAGCTAGTAAGTTTTCAGACAATTGTGAATGAAAACAAACAGCATTTGAAACCTGTCATTGGTTTAATTAACATCCAATAACCGTGTTTCTTTTGAATCTATACAATTCCACTGCAAATATTTTTATCCAGGCAGTTTTGGTCTGTACACGTTTTATTTTGCATACTCAAAAATAACAGCAGGGTAAAATGGACATTCCAATTATTTTCCTGCAAGCAATATCTGAATATCTCAGAAAAATGGGTAATAGTAAAAACAGACATGAAAGAGAGCAAAGTCAAAGTCATCATGGGATGGAACCAAGATCAACAAAGGAGGAAGGAGAAAACTATTTTGGTCACAAGTTTTCAATCCTCCTTTGATTTGGTCATCTATTAGGAACTTCAAGAGGAATCTGGGAAGAAGAAATAAAACAGTATGTGGAAATTAAATAAGGAAAATAGCAGAAACAAAGGAAAACAGAAACTGGGCTCGAAAAAAGTCAACTTAATAAAATTAAAGGTGCTCTATCTAAATGTTCACAAATTAGTGGATTAGTGGCACATAGGTATAACAATTACACCTCTGGAAATATGACTATTAAGGTGAGCTGGCAGCTGAAAGTTCAAAGATACTTGACACTTTGAAAGATCAGCCAGTTGTGTAGCTCTTAACAAGGAAGGATGGTGGCTCGGCTAGCATAGCGTTTTGCGCAACACTATAACAGCGCCAGCGACCCATGCTGGAATTCGGCACTATGTAAGGAGTTTGTACGTTCTCCCTGTGTCTGCATGGATTTCCTCTGAGTGCTCCAGTTTCTTACCACCTTTCAAAATATATGGCGTTATAGGTTAATTGATGCTGGGGAGGGGGGGGGAAGAAAGGAGAGATGGCCTGTTACTGTACTGCAAGATATTGATTAAAACTGGAATATTATAAATTGATGAGAAACAGAAGCCAAGAACTTTGTGATTGTTCAAAGAGGTAAAGACTAGCAACAGCAAATGTGGTATTGGAAAAGTTGCAATGGGGCACAAGGATAAAGGAATTAAGAACATACATTACATAATTTCATGGAAGAGAGAACAAAAAACCTGCCATCATTATTATTGAACCAGTGGTCTAGCAAGATTGAGGAAAAGAAATATTATTCAAAGTCATTGAGTTTGAAAGTCCATAAATTACAAGGAGCCAGTGCTTAACATTAGAGAGCTTTGAAAGAACTGGTTATAGAGATGGTGAATGCTTTGGTGATCTTCTTCGATATCCTTTTGCTCTGGATTAGATCTTGTGGTCTGGAGGGTAGCAAATACGACCATAATATCGAGAAAAGGAAAGAATAGGAAATCAGTGACTGTGTTAATCAGTGGGGAAAATACTAGAGTCCATAATGAAGCATGCATCACCTTGATGAGAATTATTCCATTAAGCAAAGTCAACATGGATTTATGAAAGAAATATGGTGGTTGCCTAATCTGGAGTGTAAGGGATGTGACTAGATAAGTGGAAAGGGGAACCAGTGGCATTTTCTGAAAGCTTTCAACAAGATCCTATGCAGGGCATTGGTTAACATAGTTAGAGCACACAGAACAGGGGGATATATTGACATGGTTTGAGAAATGATTATTGAAAAGCAAACAGTAGATAAGAATTGCTTTTTCTCATCAAATTGACAGGCTGTGACTATTAGGGTGCCTCAGGGATCAATGATTGATCCTTTGCTATTCAATGGTTTGGCCAAGGAGACTAAATGTCCGATTTCCATGTTTGTTGAATACACAAAATTAGGTGAGACAACTACAGCAGCTTTTAACAGATAACCTAAATTAGAGAGAACTGAAAGGCATTTTTGTTTTAAATGGTGAGATTTGTTAACATTGACGTTCAGAGGAACTTGGGTGCAAGGCAATGTAACCCAACATGTAGGTGCAAAAGGATATCAAGCCAAAAAGTTAGTCTTTATTGAGAGAGGATCTGAATGAAGGAGATTAAAGTCTTACTGCATTTAGCTAGAACCTTGTGCTCTGGTAAAATGAAAAACAATAATTTCTCTGTGGCAACAACTACTAATGGCAGGATATAACTAAAGGGTTAAAAGAAGCAGAACTATTTGTTTTAAGCAGGACTTACTGAAACCATGCTAAACAGCAAGAAGTCAGTATGCAAGATAACCCCAAACATTAAGATATGCAGGTAAATGGGCAACCATGATATGCTTCAGCAAAGCTGGACAACAGAGTATTAAACTTGCCCCATCAGACAAGATTCCAGGAATTTGTCACAACCTTTCTTGGCTATACACTCACAACCACCACCTCTCTAAAAAAATAAATTTTTATCTATTCATGAACATTGGCATTTTCCTGCTCCAATGGCTGATGAGATTCTTGAAAGCAAAGGGAAGGGTTAATAAAGTTGTGGAGTCCTTTGTTATGCTCGGACCAAATGGGTCACAGACTTTGCTAAGTACCAGATGCCATTAGACCACAAGATATGAAAGCAGTAGGTGAATCGGCGAAAGCAGTAAGTGAATCGGCCCATCGAGTCTGCTCCGCCATTCCATCATGAGCTGATCCATTCTTCCACTCAGCCTCACTTCATTCCTTCTCCCCATAACCTTTGATACCCTGACTATTCAGAGAGGTATCAATCTTTGCCATGAGCCCAGATCAGAAATGTTGATTACCATTTACTTCATATGGATGCTGCACAAGTTTCTTCAGCAATGTTGCGTATTACAAGTGCTGGTTCGAATAGACAGCACAGTGAAATGCATGCAAAATGCGAGTTCAATTTTACCAGGGAAGTGTTAAGTGAGAGAGTTTAGGTTTGGGTCTTATTTCTTTCAACTTGGGTTAAATTACATTTGTGATTAGAGCTGCAGTTTCCTTTGTGTTTATTTTTTTTTAAACTGTTAACTAAAGTTTATCAAACTTTCTGTAAAACCTTTCAGTATCAATTCTGACATTCAAAAGAAAACCCCCAAAAAAACCCAAGTTCTGTTTTAATTCTCAATGATGGAATTTATTCAATTGAAGATGGGGGTTGTTCTGAAAGCACAACAGTAAGGAAATTATACAAGTTTTCAGAATTAAGATTTGAAGTGATAAATTGAGAAATATCAGCAACTTACAACAGAATGGAGAATTTCGATCCCAACATTGCCTGAAAAAGAAGGGCTGGAAGCAGATTAAAAAAACAACTTAATGAAGTTGGACAAATACAAGGAAGAAAAATATTTGCAGTTAGGGAGTGGTCTTAATTTGAGATCTTTTTCAAAGTCAGCACAGGTACATTAAAATAAATGTCACCTTTATTGCTCCATCAATGTGATGGTGTAAGATTAATTCTACAGAATGATCACCCCAGTCATTGTTAAAGTCTGGGTCAAGAATAACAGTCCCAGTATAACTCACCACACAGAAAAAAATTGCTTTAAAATCTCAGGACTATTTGAGATTCTACATGGCGTAGCATTGATTTTTTTTAATGATTTTTCAGGATATATCAAGCAAAGCCACATTCATATTACTCCTCAGAAGGAGAATAAAAAAATTCCCCTATTGGATTTGCATCCTTTCATTTGTTGTTTGCAAGAATCTTCAAATTATCTCTATTGTTTCAATGTATAATTAAACAATGGGGCAGTATTTTGACACCAGATGACCGAAATCACCCATTAAGAGACAAAAAAAATAGGGACAAAAAGTTTTTTGAAATGCTAATAAAGTCAAGTCCCCCCCCCCCCTCTGCCCCTCCCCCCCCACCCACCGCAGATGGCTGGAGATGCACCTCAGATGGACATTCAGATTGTTAAGATCGTGCTAGTGGTGGAACATAAAGTAAGTTGTCGCAATACCTTTGTCATAGTTATTAAATTTAGCCACATGTTCCACAATCTGTTCCAGCTGGCCAATGCAACACATTAAAGCTTTTATTCACTTGTTCACTGAAGGTTTTGAAGTTCCAGGTTATGAAGTGCTTACAAAGCATTTGCAACTTGACCAACTCCATTCCATTTTTCAAACTTTCATGTTGAAATTACACAATGTCAAGGTCCAAAAAGGGCTTGTGAGATTTCAAATAGCAATGAACTGCAATGATGAGGTCTTCTTAGTGGAAGAGGAGATATTAGTTTTCTTCACTTGGATAGATTTCATGGAGGGCTGCAGCAATGTAAACAGTTAGGGAAGTAGGAACAAACAAGGTGTTAGAGCAGTGGTTTTCAAACTGCCCCCCCCAAACCCACAAGTGCTCAGTCATTAGTAAAGGATTGCTTAAGGTGGCATGTGAGTGGAAAGAAAACATTTGAAAACCACGGTTTTAATCGTACTTCATTGACTCATTATGTGCACGGTTTCATAACTCCAAAGGAAATGGGCCAATGACAATTTTTCTCAAGCAAAATATTTCAGTAACAATTGGGTCTAGAGAAGTCATTCTCAACCTACTCATTCACATACCACCTTAAGGAATCCCTGATTAATGACAGAGCACTTATGGCATAGGGATTCCTTAAGGTAGAATGTGAGCTTAGGGGGAGAAGTTTAAAAACCACTGTGTTCGAGGAACTCAAATGGTCAGGCGCCATCCCCAGAAAGGTTGATATTTTGAGCTGAAAACCCTGCATCAGGGAAGTAGATTGCCACCATTCTACAGGCACCTGAAAGCAGAAGAATAGAAACTGTAACAAGAGATGGTGGCTAGAAAGATCACAGGAGGCCCACCAACTCAGAGCCATAGCTTATGGAGATTCTTTAGTGCTAGAAAACCCATTTGTGGGCAAAACACCAATTGCCCCACCCTAACAAGAACAAGTAAATCTTTTCTCACTGCCAACCCTCCTAAGAAATGGGAAAATTTGCAGGCAAACTGACCCTGGAAGCCTTTCACACTGCACCATTATTTGCAACACAGGATTTTAGGGGGGGGGGGGGGGAATCCCATCTCCAGCAGTGACAATGCAAAAGCAGGTTGTGCTTTCACACTGCCAGAAGGCAATTGGTGAGTTAACTCAGCAGGACTCTGTGTATCAGAGCCCAGTTGAAATCTTTTCGCCTTGCCTGGTTATGTCATTTCACACTGTGTGATTCGTGCGATTTCACCCACGATATTGGCACGTTAACTCAGATGTAAATGGCAGTGTGAAAGGGGCTCTTAATGATCACTGAATGGAACACTGAAGACTCTCTTGACTGCAGGACTGTCTTGGACAGTAGAATGGAGTCCATTCTACTGCACCTCACAAATTACCCAATTGCTTGCCACCATCTGTAGAAGGGGCTGCAGTCACCATGCTGATTTATTAGGACAAAGCAGAATTCATTCTTAGTGTGTAGAATGCCTCATACTCCAAGTAGGGTAGGTGACATTGAGGGGAGTGGGGGAAAATAAAATCAAGGCAATGGCTTTTATGCCTCATACTCCAAGTAGGGTAGGTGACAGTGAGGGGAGTGGGGGAAAATTAAATCAAGGCAATGGCTTTTCAGCCAATAATTTAGGTCAGAGAGTAAAAATCCAGAGAGTCCAAATACGAATTCTGGTGTCAGAAAAATAGGTCTTTGGTCTGGGGTGGGGATTTCTGGGAACAAAGACAGAGGTTGCAGAAAAGCTCAACCTGCTCGAGTTGGTAAGCCCCACCACCCATTACGCTAAAGCCAGTGTAATGGTTGTTAATGTGCTGACAACATTCCTGATTAAGCCATATTCTGACTCATCCTATCACAGATGCTTTGTTCCATCATACCCTCTGCATCTTTCCTCCTACTAAAATCCTATTTCCATCCCTTTCCCATTGGTCACAGGCCTGAAATAGATACTGCCTCGTGTGCTGAATTATTCGAGCATTTACTGTGGGTTTTTTTTTAAATGCTATAAAGTTCTCTAGAAACAAGATATTTGAAGATCAAAAATCTTTATTTGGATGTCAAACACAAAGTGATTGGTACTCAAGCAAGTCAAGTTGAGGGGAGGGAAGAAGCCAGGAGATTATTATTATAACAGCTATTCCCTATACTTAGAAATTGCTGAGCACCAAGTAGCCAAAGGAGATCAGAATTCAATTTCATCAACTCCACTGCTGCAGCCTCAGGTAGAGCCAGTCAGAATTAAAGATTTCATTTGCTTTTCAAAGTTAGTTTATGAAATTAATTTAGCGCCATCCACTGGTTTGAGGGTTACTGATAATACCAACTTTCACTTCTACTTTCTCGATAACCTTTTACCACTATTGTTAGAACTGGTACAATTTAGAATAGGAAGTTTTAGATAAGTAGATAGTTGAATAGCATTAAAAAAAACACATAGGGAAATAACAATGAATAAGTGTTCCAACAGTTGAGGTTTAAACTGAAGGAAGCAGAGAACCTTGAAGTTTACTTGATACCATCAAGTTTATAGTCATCTGATTGCACAAGTACAATCCAACAGAACAGTGTTCTCAGGTCCGCGGTGCAAAACCTGCAGACATACAAGTGGACATGATACACATACAGGACAAGTATTCATATAAATAAATAATTAAATAAATAGATAAATAAATAAATAAATAAATAGACTTCATTCTTTGAGTATGAAAGTCTGAGATGGAGAGTGTGAGCAGTTCCTTTGGTCGTTCAGCATTCTCACTACCCATGGGAAGAAGCTGTTCCTCAGCCTGGTGATGCTGGCGTTGTTTGACATCAGCCTTTGACCACAATATCATCTATATTACTGTTTGGCCATACAGTCATAGGTGCTCAAGAAGTGTAGTAGGAGCCCAAGTTGGCAGCCTTGTGGGAGCATGGAAATGAGGATTATTGTTAAGGAGGTGCTGCCACCAATCCTCACCAATTGTCACCTGCCAATCGAGAGACATGGATCCTATTGCAAAGGGAGGTCCTGAGACCAAGGTCATGGGAGTTTGGGGATAATTTGACTTAATACTATTGTGTCAAAGGCAAAGCTGTAATCAATGCACATAGGTGCCCTTATTGGCCAAACGGCCCAGGGTTTAGTGTAGGGCCAGAAAGGTGGCATCTGCTGCAGTGGTCGGTGAATTGGAGTGGGTCAAGGCTGGGTGGGAGACTGGAATTAATGTGAGCCATGAGCAGCTTCTCCAAGCACTCCATGATGGTGGATGTCAGAGCCACCAGCCATTTAGGACCATCACTATGTTTTCTTCAGCACTGGGATAATGGTGGCTGTCTTGTATCAAGCTATATCCCAGAAGTAAGGTCGAACATTTGACAAACCACAATTATGACGGATGACAAAGTGGCATGTTACAAGCAGTAGCAGAGAGACAAAGCATTGAAACCAATATAGATTAGCCATGATCATGTTAAATGGTGAGAGAGGTTTTAAGGAAATTATAGCCTACTCCTATATTATTTTCTTATATTAGTAACACAATTCCAGGGCTTAGCAAGTCAAAAGGAATAATGCAGAAGATGAGCAAAAGTAGAATATCCAAGAGGTGCAAGGTTTCAATGTGGTAAGCAATGATAGGGAAGATCAAGGCTACAAGGTGGTCTGAAAACAAAGAATCACAATTTTTAAAAATTATACTTTTTACATTAACAAAAAAATCCTTACCACAAACAGGTAGAAGCTGAAAAGCATGGAATCAGCAATGAAGACTGTTCAAAGATAGTCTGGAGATGAAGAAGAGCAACTTTGTGACTGTCTGGAGTCAGGAAATGCATTGATGAGTGCATTCCTACTAAGACTATCCAGGCAAGTCCAAATCAAAAGCCATGGATGAACCAAAAGATCTGCAAATGATGGAAGACCAGGCAGAAGTCATGGAAAAAAAAATCTATAATTGTTCTGAGTTGGGTTTTTTTGAGGGTGGGTGGGTGGGGAAGAAAGGGCAATCTTGAAGGATATAGTGGAGATGTGGATGAAATTCCTTTTCTGAAATTATAGACATTGGCGTGCCTCCTTCATGGTCGCCTTTATGTGCTTGCACCCTGCGCCTTGAAGGTGCTGGCCCCTTGCAACTCTGTCCATCAATGCAGAGAGGTGCGTGGTTCCTCGGCCTCTCCTTAAAATGAAGGATAGGTGTAAGAGGATGCAGACTTCTAGAGGTATGTCAGGGTTGGGGGGGGCCAGGTGGTGGGTGAAATGGGGGGAGGACCAGAATATTCAATTTTCAAAGAGTAGCTATGAAGTATTGAACTGCACGTTTCACAAACATTTCTACGACTGATTCCACCTGCAGTGAATTCGTCCATCGTTATTGAATGAAGATCTACCGGGACCAATGCCTGAAGAGGGCGCGTAAAATCAGTGAACCGGTCCGGACTCGAAAGGCCAACATGGCCTGTTTCCGCTCCGTAAGTGGTTATATGGTATGGTCGAAGGGATAAAAAAATTAAAGGCAATTTCTAAGTGGAAAATACAAATCTCCCTTTCTTGAATAGAGGTCATGCTCAGGATGTAGTGTGAAAAACAAAAATGACAGTGTAAAGGATTCCAGAGAAATATTGTATTTATGATTTTCATCTAGTTCAGGAACACCCCCTCCATCATAAGATCAGATAGGAGGATTAGTATCGACTACAGTTCAAGGTGACATGCTAGCATTGTCCACATTCCCCAACACCCCAAAAAAAATCAAAATCATAAAATAACGTCGTTTTACATGACAAAGTTATTTTGCGGGTGATTGGAACAAATAAATGGACTATTACTTATAAAACAATGAATAGCCCATTGAAACAAATACCACCAGACCATCGTACAATACTATAGTATTGTATTCATCAATACAAATATCACAGCTGTGATTTCATTTAACTGTGAACTCAAATGAATTGCAAATGCACACAATTTTACAAAATTTTACAAATATACAAAGGCAATGATAAAATCACTTGAACGCTCACTGTACTACCGACACAAAATGCCTACGAGATATAAACCAATATCAGTACAAACTATTCACAAACCCTGATACTTATCCATGTCTAAGCCCTCCTCCAGTCACACAACCAATACCTTGCTCAAACCCAGTCAGAACTTGCCACTCATAAAAATTAGAGATACAATTTACAGTACAGCTACATTCACACCAAATTCTTATTGTACAAAAGGCAGTGATTCATAAAAATCATGCTGGACAAGACAAAAATTTCGGACCAGAAATACTTCTTTCATTTGCTTTTCTCATTTGCCAGTTACCCAAAAACTTAATTTTACTCACATGCCCATCAATTCTTCCTTGAATCTTTTTGCCCATTTCCTACAAAAAGGACAACTTACAATAGCCAATTAATCTACCAGAAATTCTGGGATATGGAAGGAAACCAGAGTAATCAGTGGAAAGCCACATATCCAAACATGGGAGAAAAAAAATCTACTAAAAAAGTGGTTTGAATAAAAGTAAAGACCACAGATGCTGGAAACATTCAGGTCAGGCAGCACCTGTGGGAAGAGAAAAAAAACCAACAAAATCAGGAGCTTTATCACAAAAGTCTTTCCAGCGTTCAGTTATTGTCCAAAAACAGGTTAGATGGTCTTTTCCCTTCAAAAGCAAAATGCAAATTTGACCAAGGATGAACTGAAGTTTTACACAATGTTGCCAGCACAAAAACTGAACGATTTCTTGATAAAAAATTTGTTAAAGCTGTGATTTGCAAACTCTTTACAGATATCCACTTCAATCAAACAGTTCACTCAGAATACTCAATAATGTCCTCCACTCCACAGGCAGAGACTTAAAGGAGCAAAGATTGTGACTTTGTTTTAAAAGAAAATCTTCTTGCATAAAATCAACCAAGAGTCATTGCCCCAACTTGGATAACCAAAATAATTTCCAGTAAATCTGAAACAGAAAATTTGGAAAATAGTTTAACCAGCACTGACTCACATTTCTTAATAATCACCATTTGTTTCTGAAATTGCAAATTATAATTTGGGATAATATGAAGCCAAAAAAGAAAATTCAATATTTTAGCTGACAGGAGCAAATGTGACATGCACACACTAAAAATTACCCATCAGAAAAGTTGGAAATAAAAACATACAAAAGCCTAGAAAATTTTTTACATTACAACTATAATTACACTAAAATCCACAAAACTGCTCAGTTTTAAGAATGGGGATAATGACAAAAAGAATAATATAAGGGTGGACCTTGCATTTCCATATTTCTAATAGTCTCAAAAGTCCCTGGGGTCCATTGAACCAATAAGGTTTCATAAATGTTAAACTACAAAGTGTTGTTGATATTTACAAATCAATTCCATGAAATTCTGCTGTGTTCAATTCAGCTCAAGTACAGTATATCACGACTTACACAAGGAGTTCAAAAATGACCACAAATTTAAACAAAATGCTGAACATATTCAGCAGGTTCTTGGTGGAGAAAGAAAAGGAATTAGTATTTCGGACCCATGATCTTTCATTAATGGGAACAATCAGAAAACAGTCATGCATTTGTCATAAGGTGGTCTCTGATAGGGTGCAGACCCCAAGAAACAAATGGCATTGGTACTAGCTGAGAGAGGTGAAGGGTTGGGAATTACAGCTGATGTCCATGAAGACGTACTTGTACACTAAAATGGAAGCTGTAGAAGCATGCCATTGTTCATTTGGAAAAAGCATTCACATCTGTTGGACAATGAGAAAAGTGAAGGTACAGTTAAGTTTTTCAGTTTTGGTTTATGAATTTTATTCTCACAAGAGAAACTGGAGGGACTCAGCAGGTCAGGCAGCATCCATGGACAGCCAACATCTTGGGTCAAGAGCATTTATCAAGACTAAAGCGGGAAGGGAGGAGATGGCAAAGATAAAAAGCATCAGTGCTGGGTCAACCATTGTTTCTCGTCTATATTAACTGTTTGCTAATGTTACCAGAATTGTGGTATAGTGGACAGTAAAGAAGGTATCTCAGATTACAACAGGATCAAGGTGAACTGGGAAAGTGGGTCAAGGAACGGGAGATGGAATTTAAGTCGGACAAGTGCAAGATATGGTACTTTAGTATGCTACCCCAGAATTTACACAGTGAATGGAGGCACACTGTGGAGTGTTCTAGAACAAAGGCACAGAGGTAGCGATGAATAAAAGTAGCATTGTATGGAGACAGGGCATTTGGAATGCTTGGATTGAGTACTGGAGTAAGGACACCATGTTACAACTGTACAAGATGTGAGTAAGACTGAACTTAGGAGTACGGCGTGCAATTTCAGTCACCCAGCTATAGGAAAGATAGCATTAAGCTGGAAAAGGTGCAAAGGATTCAAAAGAACATGATAGGACTGGTGGCTGGATAGCCTGGGAATTTTATCCCTGGAGTGTAGCAGGTGAAGGACAATCTTAGTAGTTTATAAAATCATGAATAACATAGACAAGATAAATAGAAAGAGCCTCCCCTCCCCAGGGAGAGGAATCTAACCCTCAAGAGCAAATGCTGAGAGGGGAGAGATTTAAAAGGGACACGCACAAGTGATGGTTGCATGGAAGGAATTGCCAGAGGAAGTGGTAAAAGTATGGATAATTGTAACAATGAAAAGGACAGGTGTACGAAAAGTTTGAGGAATATGAGCCAAATAAATGCAAGCCAGTTTGGGCCAAAAGGCCCATCTTGGTGCAATAGAGGTCCATATGACTAAAATAGGCAGACATGCTGCCTGCAAAGACAAGTGGGCAAAAATAAAGATGCTGTGATGGATTATATCATTTTTTATATTGTATTTAGCTAAGTTTTTGGAGGAGATAGATTGTGAGGGTAGTGCAGGTCACAAACAAATACAAATACTTCACAAAATGCAAGAGCTTTTCTCAAACAAGACACTTCAGGCCCAGGGGCTTTGTAAAGACAATAAAAACTGCTTTGCTAAAGGTTTTCATAAGGAGGTACAAATAGAAGAATCCAGCTTGTGACTTCACAAGTAGGTGTTAATTGGACATGCTGTGGAGCAATGGATTATTGTTTTGAAAGCAACAGATGAACAGGCTCAGAAGTTTGGGTCCAGTGCCGCAATTTGTCTGGTTGCAGTTTGCTGTTTTTTAAAATCATGTGGTTTTGCAAGCAGAGAGAAGAGACGAAACAGGCTTTCTCTAAGAGAGAGAGAGAACTGTTTTTTGCAGCCATGGCAAGTTGGCAACTTGTTAAAACCCCATTTTGAAGACAGGTTGTAAGTTCTGAGTTCAGCCTGTTGAAAACCCTTGTGGTCCTTACAAGAGGAAATGGCTGGCTAGTGTGTTTCACCTAAATAAGGGAAACAAAAGGAACTCTGTGGTGACCTGCAGAAGAAGAGGTTATCATTTGGAAAACCCTGATGGGGCAAGTTTCTTCGGCAAGATACTGAAGTGGCTGATTGGAGGGAATCAGTTTGTGTGTGTTCAACAAGCAACAAATCTCTCTGAAGCCAACAAGAACCTTCCTGAATGGTAACCAATTACTTTTAAGCACCAGAGCCTGGTGAAAATTCACAAATGTTCAATTCCGTGCACAGTACAAAAATTGCCTGATACCGGTGAACTTGGAGGAGTGAGAAGTGAGATTGGACTGTGAATCCAAGAACTTCTCTGAACTTATACACATTACATTCACATGTGCTTAGAATTAGAAAGAGGTCAAGTTAATAATAATAAGGGAAAGTTTGATTCTGTTTTTAGGTTTAAAGAAAATTAAAAATGAGGAGTCACGTGATGGAGTAGTGGCCGGACGGTGAACTCCAGCCCTCTCCATAAAAGTCGGGAAAAACAAGGGAAAACACAAAGGCACAGAAATAAAAGTTAAAGAAAAGTGAGTATAAAGGTGGAAAGAAGATGGCGACAAAAAAAGAAAAATCAAAATCAACGGTAAGAAGAGAGGAAGAGAAGACAACGGAGGAAGAAGGAGAAGGCCTTACCTGTCCGAAGAGGCCCGCTGTGGAGAGAGAAGCCCGCTTCCTCAGGTCGGTAGAAATAGGACTACAAAAATGGCTCGCTGAGCCGAGTAAAAGTGCGCAACCGCGCATGCGCGATGCGCATGAGCGATGCGCATGAAAAAAAACACACCGACGGGAGGGGGGGGATCAGCTGGGGAGTCGATCTCCACAGCCGGCAACGACAGCTGCAGAACACCTGCAGCAAGAAGAGACCACAGAAGACAATGGAAACAAGAAAGAAGAGAAGAAAAGGGCAACAAAGAAACAACAGATGGCCAACCCAGAGGAAGAAGAAGAGGAAGAGTACAGTGAAATAGAAGAAGAAGGGAAAGGCAAGATAAAGGATATACTTTCTCTTGTTAGAGGATACATGGAGTCATTTAAAGAAAGGCAAACACAGGAATTTAATGATTTAAGAAGAAGAATAAACAACACAGAAGAGAAAATGAATAAAATAGATATGACCTTAACAGAAATGGGAAAGAAAATGGACAAGATGGAAGAGCGGGCAGTAGCAGCAGAAATGGAGGTAGAAGACTTAAAAAAGAAATTGGAGGAATCTAATAAAAAAGCTATAGAGACACAAGAACTGTTAGCTCAAAAAATAGATATAATGGAAAATTATAACAGAAGAAATAACATAAAGATAGTGGGCCTTAAGGAAGATTAAGGCGGCAAGAATATGAGGGAGTTTATAAAAGATTGGATCCCTAAGACCCTAGGATGTCCAGAACTACAGCAAGAAATGGAAATAGAAAGGGCACATAGAGCATTGGTCTCTAAACCACAACCACAACAAAAACCAAGATCTATTGTAGTAAAATTCCTAAGATATACTACAAGAGAAAAGGTACTGGAGAAGACAATGGAAAAAGTAAGAGAGGGCAACAAACCACTGGAGTATAAAGGGCAAAAAATCTTCATTTATCCAGATATAAGTTTTGAACTCCTAAAGAAGAGAAAAGAGTTCAATACAGCAAAGGTGATTTTATGGAAGAAAGGGTATAAATTTATACTAAAGCATCCAACGGTATTGAAAATATTTATTCCAGGACAACAAAACAGACTATTCTCGGATCCAGAAGAAGCACGAAAATTTGCAGAACAATTACAAAAATAGACTGAGGGATGAAGACGGGTAATGAGAGTAAAAATGATCACGATTGATATGTATTTGGGTAAAGAGGTATAAGAGTGAATAGATACAATGTGCATACGTGAATGTATCTGTACTTAGAGGAAAATATAGATATAGACAAGAATTAATAAGGGAAGGTAATGGAATAGAGAGAATAAGGAGGGAATTAAAAGAGTGACCTTTGTTACATATGAAAAGCGAAATCTTTTCTGGGGGGGTGCTGGGTGGGGGGGGGAATAGCGGTCACTGCAGAATCAGTTGACGCTTGCGAGTGAATTCGCAAACCCAAATGGAGAGGGGAGATGTGGTTGTCCGACAAGGGATAAAGGACAACTCAGGAGGGGAAGGGGAGATTGGGGATAAAGAAGATAGAAATAGGAGAATAAGGAAAATGTTGGATGTTGTAGGAATGTTGTCTTATAAAGAGTTTAAAATAAGAAAACAGAAATGGAAAAGGAGGAAAGGTAATGATGGAAAAACAGAAAGAGAAGATAAACAAAGTATAAAATGGCTACGCTGAACTATATGACTTTAAATATTAATGGAATACATAACCAAATTAAAAGGAAGAAACTACTAAATTTACTGAAAAAGGAAAAAAAATTGATATAGCATTTATCCAAGAAACACACTTAACTGAATTGGAGCACAAGAAATTAAAGAGAGATTGGGTAGGACATGTAACAGCAGCATCGTATAATTCAAAAGCAAGAGGAGTGGCTATATTAATTAGTAAAAATGTGCCATTTAAAATAGAAGAGGAAATAATAGATCCAGCAGGGAGATGTTATGATAAAATGTCAGATATATTCGGAGTTTTGGAATCTACTTAATGTATATTCACCTAACGAAGAAGATGAAAAGTTTATGCAAGATATCTTTTTGAAGGTAGCTAATACGCAAGGGAACATACTAATAGGAGGGGATTTCAACCTGAATTTGGATTCAAATATTGATAAAACGGGGAAAAAAATTAACAGAAAGAACAAAGTAACCAAATTTATAATTAAATCAGTGCAAGAAATGAAACTTTTGGATATATGGAGGAAACAAAACCCAAAAGAAAAGGAATACTCATACTACTCGGCTAGACATAAAACATACTCAAGAATAGACCTATTTTTGTTATCAGCTAGTATGCAGGATAGAGTAAGAAAAACAGAATATAAAGCTAGAATACTATCGGACCATTCACCCTTAATATTGACAGTAAAGCTAGAAGACATCCCTCCAAGAATGTATAGATGGAGATTAAACCCTATGCTACTTAAAAGACAGGATTTTAGAGAATTTATTGAAAAACAATTAAAAATGTATTTTGAAGTAAATACGGAATCAGTGGAAGATAAGTTTATACTATGGGATGCAATGAAAGCATTCATTAGAGGGCAAATAATAAGTTATGTAACCAAGATGAAGAAGGACTATAATCAGGAAACAGAGCAGTTGGAAAGGGAAATAGTAAATATAGAAAAAAAAATAGCAATGAAGGAAGATACAACTAAAAGAAGAGAATTGGCGGATAAAAAAATAAAATATGAAACATTACAAACATATAAGGTAGAGAAGAATATAATGAAGACAAAACAGAAATATTATGAACTAGGTGAAAAAACGCACAAAATCCTAGCATGGCAGCTTAAGACAGAACAAGCTAAGAAAATGGTATTGGCATCAAGGAAAAAAGACAAACAAATTACATATAATCCAAAAGAAATTAAGGAAAACTTTAGAGAATTCTATGAACAATTATACTGAACTGAAAACGAAGGGAAAGAAGGGAAAATAGATGAAGTTTTGACTAAAATTGAACTACCAAAACTACAAATAGAGGAACAAAATAAATTAACAGAACCATTTGGAACAGGAGAAATACAAGAGATAATAAAAAAAATTACCAAATAATAAGACACCAGGGGAGGATGGATTTCCAATAGAATTCTACAAAACATTTAAAGACTTATTAATTCCGCCCCTCCTGGATGAAACACAAAGCTTACCAGATTCATGTAAAACAGCAATAATTACAGTAATACTAAAACAAGGGAAAGATCCACTCTCACCAGCGTCATATAGACCAATATCTTTGCTAAACAAAGATTATAAGATAATAGCTAAACTATTAGCAAACAGATTAGCAGAACAGGTACCGAAAATGGTAAATTTAGACCAAACTGGATTTATCAAAAAAAGACGCACAACAGACAATATTTGTAAATTTATTAACTTAATTCATGCAGTACAAGGAAATAAAGCACCTGCAGTAGCAGTTGCTTTAGACGCAGAGAAGGCCTTCGACAGAGTAGAATGGAATTATTTGTTCAAAGTATTGCAAAAATTCAGTTTACCGGAGAAGTATATTAATTGGATTAAAGCATTATATAAGGGACCGTTAGCGAAAGTGACAGTAAATGGACATGTATCAAAGCAATTTAACTTAAGCAGGTCAACGCGGCAGGGATGCCCACTATCACCTTTATTGTTTGTGCTAGCTATAGAACCACTAGCAGAATTGATAAGAACAGATAATAATATAAAAGGAATAAAAATAAAAGACAAGGAATATAAAATCAGTCTATTTGCGGATGATGTTATAGTGTACTTAACAGAACCAGAACTATCAATAAAAGAATTATACAAGAAATTGAAGGAATATGGAGAAGTGTCGGGTTACAAGATAAACATAAATAAAAGTGAAGCAATGCCTATGAATAATGCGGATTTCTCAAAATTTAAGAAGGAATCTCCATTCAGATGGCAAATGCAGGCAATAAGATACCTAGGTGTACAAATAAACAAAAATCTAGGCCAATTATATAAACTCAATTATAATCCACTAATGAAAAAATTACAGGACGATTTAGAGCATTGGAAAGATCTACCACTAACACTAATAGGAAGGATAAACTGTATTAAAATGAACATTTTTCCAAGGATATTGTACTTATTTCAGGCATTGCCAATACAACTGACAGAAAAATTCTTCAAAGAGTTAAAGAAAATAATAAGGAAATTTTTATGGAGAGGGGGGAAACCGAGGATAGCACTAGATAAATTAACAGAATGGTATAAACAAGGAGGCTTACAATTGCCAAACTTTAAAAATTATTATAGAGCCGCACAATTAAGATACCTATCAGATTTTTATCAAACAAGGGAAAAACCAGACTGGACGAGATTAGAATTAGATAAAATAGGGGAAAAGATACCTGAACACATATTATATAAATGGGATGAAAAATTGGTACAACATAGAAGTTCTCCAGTATTACATCATTTCCTCAATATTTGGAAGAAGATTCATGTAGAAAGAAATAAAACAAATTACCAATTACCAAAACTAATATTGACGCAAAATAAGCTACTCCCTTTTACAATAGATAACCTTTCCTTTATAGAATGGGAAAAAAAGGGATTAAAAGAATAGAAAATTGTTTTTCAGGAAGTAGATTCTTATCCTTTGAACAAATGAGAGATAAGAACAATATAACTGGAGATACAGCGCTGGCATATTACCAACTGAGATCCTACTTGAAAGATAAATTAGGAAGCAATTTGAGTTTGCCAGAGGGAAGTAACCTTGAATATGTGATTACAGATACAATGTTAATCAAAAGATTTATAACAAATATGTATATTAAACTGCAAGAAAAGGAGAATGAGGAAACAAATGGTAAAACTAAACAAAAATGGGAACAAGATTTAAATATAAAGATAAAAAAGGAAACATGGGAGAAATTATGTTCTGGAACGATGAGAAATACAATAAATACGAGGCTACGTATGATACAATATAATTGGTTACACAGACTATACCTTACACCTCAAAAGTTAAATAAATGGGTCCCAACAGTATCTGATAGATGTTTTCGATGTAAAAAAAGAAATGGGAACAACAATTCATGCAATCTGGACATGTGAGAGAGTAGAAAAATTTTGGGAAGATCTCAATCAGATATTAAATAAAATAACAGAAAACAATATACCAAAGAATCCAGAGATCTTTCTCCTAAGTAACATAAAAAACAAAGAATTTGGAATTGATTTGGAGGATGCACAAAAAAGATTTGTTAAGATAGCCCTAGCCGTAGCAAAAAAATGTATTATGTCAACCTGGAAATTGGAAGATAATTTGAAAATACAACAATGGTATATAGAAATGAATAAATGTATTCCATTAGAAAAAATAACATATAGTTTAAGAAATAATATTGAAATATTCGAACAAATATGGGAGCCTTACATTAAATACAATAGCGAAAACCTACCGGGGACAAACATTACCTAAGTTGATGGAAGGAGAAGGAAAGAAAAGAATGGACTCAGTAGAATTTCTGGTGTATTTTTGTTGAATGACAACATTGTCTGACGGGTTTAATGCAACCTAGATTGTATACCTAAAATGGATGGGGGGGGTGGCTTGGGAGGAGGGAGGGGGGTGGGGAGAAAAAGTCACTGTATATGTGTGAAAAAGAAAAAGTGTATATCATGGCTAATGTGATTTATGGTGTGAAAAATAAAAAAATTTAAAAAAAAAAGAAAATTAAAAATTACTTCTGTTTAACCATTTGTCTTGGTGAATTTCTATTGCTGCTGGGTTTTGGGGTCCTCTAGGCCCATAACATTGCAACCACCTTGTCATGGTGATTTTTGCTTTTGATCAGATGTCCACTTTAATTCCAGACAACAGATTTCTCATTCACAACTTTGTGCAACATTTTTTTTTTTTTTTTTTAAATGTCGCCTTTTGAGTCTGCCTCCACTGATCTTCCAATCTTTTACTAAATATTTTAACTCTGCAACTCTTTGAGTTACCAAATTCACCTGCCAAAGGAAATCTTTCTACTTATTCTATGAACACCCCTGAAAATTTATTTCTGAACATTTATATTGAGCCGTTCTGAACAGACATCTAGCACCCATTGCATCACTCTTTTACCCATGTACCCTCTTTAAGGCTTTGTAAAAATTGGCATTCAGAATCATTTGCAATACTTCAGCTGAAGCCTACCCATTAAAAGTCTTGTCTTTACAAAAAGGAGTCAGAATACAAATTGCCCCATAAGCAATCTTAGACAACTTGCCTTATCAACTTCAAAGATTTGTTATTATGCACTCCCACTCCTAATCTTGCATTCCTCTTAAACCTGTACTATCTAAAGGAATTGCAAAGAATTGCTGGAGGAACTCAGCAGCTTGGATGGCATCCACAGGTAGAAATGGTCAGTAATTTCACACCTGGACCCTTTATCAGTCTGACCTGATGATTCCTCCAGCAATTCTTTGCTCAAAATGTCAGCATCTGCAGTCTTCTCTTTCCTTTAAATATCTCTTACAAAACACATTTTGCACCCTTTTCTAAATTGTCAATTTAACAATGCCTCCTTAAATCTACTCCCAACATTGCCAAGTCCAGTATGACCTGTACACTTCAGCAAAAAATAATTTCCAGACTAGAAAAACATCTATTCACCATTGCAAAACAGGAATAGGGTTCTTGTTCTCACCTTTTACTTCACCACCCTCCAAGAACCAGCTGCAACTTGAACTACCATCACACATCTTTCCTCCCCAACTTGAATGGGACCACTCCCCATGTGATTTCCTTGTTTGTTTGCCCCGCCCCACCCACCTCTCCATGATCTCTAATACTTTTCACTGCAAGAACAGGAAGTACAACACTTGCTTTTGCATTTCCTTTCTCACCACCATCCAGAGACCCACAAAGTTTTTCTATGCAAAGCAGATTCACAGGCACTTCATCCATCGTGTTCCTGATGCAGTCTCCTCTGCAATGGAGAGGCCAAATGCAGACGCAAGGACATGTTTCACAGTCCTCTGTCCTCCTTGACCATCTTGTTCCCAATTGTATGCTATTTCAACACCCCTTCCTAATCTCACACCAACCTGGACCTTCTTAACTGCCAAAGTGAGCCTCTAAGTTGAGGAACAACACAATGTCTGCCTGGGCAGTCTACAGCTTAATATTATATACACTGGATTTTTTTTACATTTCAGGTAATGACATTCCTCTCGTTCCTTACCATTTCCAATCTTTCCCTCTTCCCTTTCTCAATTCCCCCAACTATGGTCCTCATCCCGCCTCTTCTGGTACCTCCTCATCTTCCCACTGGATTCTTCTGCTGCTCTCTTTCTCTCTTCTCCCCTCTACCCTCTGTCCTCCACCTCCACCAGGTGCCATTCCTAAGCATCCTTCTATGTGAAAAGCAACTAATGGAATTTTTGAGGTAGTAAACGTGAACAAAGAGAAGCTGGAGAGACTCAGATCATCAGGCAGCATCCAGGGAGAGAAATGGTCATTTGAAACACAAGATTTACTGAAATCTTGACTGACCATTTACCCTGGAGTAAAACACAAAAGTCTGAAGACACCATGGATGAAGGAAGAACAAAACACTGGAGATATTCAGCAGGTCAAACAATATATTTTATGTAGCAAAGATAGAGATAAATAACTAATGTTTCAGGCTTGATTGAGCCTTTTCTCTTCCTGAATGCTACCTCACCTGCTGGTACCAACCAGCTTCTCTTTGTTCACTCAAGATTCCAGCATCTGCAGTTTCTTGTACTGCTCTAGGAAGGAGTATACTCCTTTAAGATTTTTTTTTTAAATCACAAATGGTTCAGTACAGAAACCGAAGCTTTGCAACGTGCAAACCAGAAGCTGCAATTTCTGCATTGTATCCTTTATTTTAACCTGATGCCACATTCCCGTTCATCTCCTGTAGATACATTCCTCGAAATAAATGTTTCTGACTCATGGCCATCAGGATGGGAAAAAAATCCTGGCGTTTCGATTGGGCAACCCGCATTTTAAGCGGTTCTACACCCTCTCCAGATCCACCCTGAACTGGAGCGAATATCAACCCAGGCAGGGCAAAGCTTCGAGTAGGTTGGAAGGGAGGGGGATAAGATTCGGGACTTAAGTATTTAGACAAATGCTCAGCAGCACAAGGTCGGCTTCTTCCGCTCTGCCTCAGATTTCTGAATGAACAATAGACATTACCTTGGTCTTTTTCTTGGACTATCATCATTTATTTTGTAAGGCGGATTATATCAATGCGATGCTGCCACGAAGCAATGAACTTCGTGACCCGTCCATGACAATAAACTGGAGGGAAGTAGCTTCCGAGGCCGCTCGGGACACCTGGAGTGTGCTAGCCCAGCCCCGCGCGGCCCGCCACTCACCTGCCCAGCGACCGAAGCTCTCCACCTTGACGCCCGTGGAGAAGAGGAAAGCGCGGGCTGCGTTCACCAGCTGGCAGGCTGCTTTCAGCGAGATCCAACCCGCCGCGGCCAACCCGAGCCAGTAAAAGAACTCGGACGCCGGGAGGAAGTCCAGCTTCATCATGGAACCCATCGCCTCTTCAACAGCAGCTGCCGCCGACCATCCAACCACCACGGTGATCGCCGAAAGCAACGCCCCGCCCCCCCCCTCTACTGCGCAGCCGATTGGTCAAAACGGGAGAGTTACCCATTTCTCCGCTGCCCATTGGTTGCACGGTACATCGCTCACTCCGTGCGCCCACAGCCGTTTCCGGGACAAGGTCTGGAGCGCGTTGCATGAAGGGACATGTAGTTTTATGTTCGTTCTTCGGCTCGAAGATTGAGGACATGGAACTACTTATCCCACAATTCTATCGTCACGCCGAATACCAGTCATCGTGAGATTTCGCTCCCACATAAACACGGAAGTGATGGGTGTGATCAGAATTTTTGTAGCAAATATGGACAAATACTAAAAGAAAAATGAAAGTAATCGCGTCAAGGTACTTCCCAGTAACCATTTATGTCCATTCCTACACCTTTTTCAATAAATATCATGTTTTCGTCCACTCGTGTGTTGATATTCAAGCAAAGAAAATCTGATAGAAATACTTTATTTTAAAAAGTTATTTTATTCGCAATTAACATCATTATTTCTTATAACATGCAGGTTTGTATCTATTTTAATAATTTAAATGCCAGGCATTTGTTTTAGTGGTTTGAAAGTTATGATACAGCAAATATCAACTAACCTTTCCAATGCATGACTTATTTTCATCATGAAGTAAAAAAAAGATACAAATCATATTTCATACGTTATTTTATATTAATTAAAGGAGAGAAAACTGTGGAGGAATTCGACATTTAGTAATTGTAATATAAGGATCTGACTAATGCAAATATATATCTAAAAGGAAATAAACTATGCATTGAAAATTCCATTATCATAATTCATAGACTACTTTTGTCCATGTTCTCATCATACTGATTGTATACTACCTTCTGATAAATTTCAGAATAATCTTTTGCAAACAACATTCCACCATTTTGAGTATTAATTTTCCTTTGAATCACAGAAAATCAAATTTGACAATCCCCTTTTAATTGGATTTTGACATTTTCAAATACGCAATGTCATCTTGTGTTAACTCCAAATAACACCATGAAAATGCAACAGTGTGGTTCATGTACATCATGTTTCGCTATCTAATTTTCAAATACACTGTAATTTTGACAGTGTATTTAAGTGATATCCAAAGATAATAAATAGCATTTTAAAATTATCAATTGTCTTTCTTTGTACATTTCTAAGCACATCAACTATGAATTTACCATTGCTGAAGCAATGAAATATGAATTTTAGCCCAATTCAACATGAACTATTTGTAACAGATTTCAACTTTATTTAACAAATAATTTACATGTACAATTCATCACTAATTACATACATTAAAAAATTGTATGCAAGAATACCAGAATGAAAAAGACATTATTCTTTAATTAAAATATATTAATAAACACATCATATGCTTTTTTTTTTCTGGGAATTTAATGTACATCCAGTCAAATTTATTTGTTTCATTTTTCACAAAAAAATGTCCATAGTTTTATAAAATACTGTACCATACATTTTTCTTATAATTGTTTTCATAATTTAAAGAACAGCAAATTCCATTTGCAACTCATTTTGCAAAATCCATTAAAATTTCACATGCTCAACAAGGCTTGCACATGTGTACATTTTTTGATTAAAGTGTAAAAATAATAATGTCTCAATAGATCCAATCCAATAGATGGTCAAATGATAACAAAATATCTCAACTTTTTTCTTGAAATTTGCCACATCACTTTTTAAGAATATATTCCTTGTTTACATAAATACGTGCTACTGTTTCCTTGGAGATTTGTGTAAAAATGCATCCTCTTTTTTATATTAAAATAACAAAACAAAATATCTATACGTCTTTTTGCATTTGCTCCAGATAACATTTTAACATAAACAAAATCTCTGCTGCAAATAAAACCCCAAAGAACCTGGCATCTCACATTCAGCCACATGCTCAAAAAAACGACTGAGTAAATGTAATTAAAAAAGTGTTATTTAAAAAATTTCATCATGAAGCAAATTTATTTGATTCTTAGTCACACAAAGTACCAAAATCAGTTTACACTTTTTCAAAATAGACATGCAAAGATACCACTAATCCAATTATTTATTCATATTATTACAATAAATGGTATTTTAACAATATTTTTAAAAATGTTTTTACTGTGATTTATTCTGGTATGCTACTCATTGTGTTTATATTTGAATGTAAAAAAAAACTGTCTTGGCTTCAAATGAATCATTCAATTGCTTAATTCTGCCGCTTTTAGTTTTCTAATTTAGTCAACCATTGCAATAAAATATATTTTAATTGTGTGTTACTGTGGAATATGTACATAGATTCTAATAATCAATAATTTAGTTTTATTAGATACAAATGTCAAAATTGTAGATCCATCACTTGAGTCAAATATTCAGTAACCTTAAAATAAATTTTCTTTTGGATATTTAATCCACATCAGCAATATGAACATTGCAATACGAATTTAGCAAAATAAACATATTGGCTATCAATTACAGAATGGCTTTGTATTTTTAATCCTTGAATATTTCTGTTTTAGAATGTGAAATCAACTGTCCGATGAAAGCTTGATCAAAACATGCACAATGGTTAAATGCTCATCTCTACATTGTATGTACATGTGGTGGGGGGGGGGGGGGGGAAGACAGCTTCTGTGCTGGTTGATCAGAAAATAATGTTTCAACATAACATTAATTTTGAGAAGCACAGTTCATTATGTTGTGCTTTAAAATAAAGACAAACTATATTGTGTATGAAATTAAACATATAAAATACCTACATTTCATTAAAAAATGTTGATTATTTAATTTACAAATAAAACAATGGGATCTGCAAATATGCCACATAAATTGTAAAGCTTGGTTGCATTATTTATTAAATAGCACTGGTTATTTTTAGCTTTATATTTAGTTAAAATGAATAATAAAACGGCTAATAAAGTTCAGCAGTTAAAAATACATTTTTTAATATATAGTTCAAAGTTGTTTTACAAAACCAATGAAAAATTGTAACCCATTGACCTAACATGATATGGTTAGCCGACACATTGAAGTCTCTCTTCCATTATTAACGTCAACATTTTATTTTCCAATCTTTTACTTTATAATATATATATTATATGTACACACACACACACGCACACACGCACACGCACACTCACACGCGCACACACACACACACACGCACATGCACACACACACACACACACACACACACGGAAACTGAACAAATGTGATTAAGATAGATTAATTACAGGCTAGCTTGGATAATATGATTTAAACAAACATGCTTACAATATTTGATAGCATCTGCATAAGGACATGTTGTTGTAAGTTTATGATATTTTATATGCAAGGTTCATCGTGGTTCAAAGGAAAAGAAATAGATCTACAGATACACTGAAGGCCAAGGTCCAACAGAAAGCCCAAGTAAATAATGGTGGCAATAAAGAGGATGCAAGAGATCCAACATGACACACATAGACACAAATGTAATGCGGAGTTTCGTCAGTGCTAGCCTGACCATTAGTTGTGCAAACACTCTAGGGCCCACTTCACTGAGAGCCAAAAATGGAGGTGAAATTGTCAAGGGCAGAGAACAATTATTGCCTGCTGAAAGAACCATTACAAAGAACTTCTTTGACATTTCATGAGTATCTTGGACTCCATGATAAACTATCTGATGCAGCCTGGACGGCAATTGAAAAATTAACAAGACCTTAGAGCAAACCTCAGGAGCAGACAGTACCATTGCTGAAGCTTGGAAAAGAAATGGCAATGTTCAGTCACTCACTCACTATGAGGAAGAAGAAGGCATACCAGCATTCCTTTGAGCTTTCATAAAACGACCTTCAAGAAAGGTGATAAATCGAATTGCAGCATCTGAGAGAGGTCTCCACATTCTGTCATACAGAAAGTAATTTCTCTTCAACTCAGTGTGGATTCATCCATCTTGAGCTACAGTGGACATGATCTTCACCCTGCACCAACTCCAAAAAAAAAATACATAGGAGCAGTTTCGACCACTCTTAATTGCCTATTAAATCTCACACAAAAAAAACCCTAGATTCCATCAGTCAAGAGGGGCTGTGGAACATTCTTTATTAATCTCATCAGCGACAGAAATTTACTTTTACCTTATATTTACTTCATGAGAGCATGCAAGGCATGATTTTAACAAACAGGCCTACAACAAACTCAATCTCAGTGTGTCATTGCTCCAACATGTCTCTCAATCTTCCTTGCAGAAAGAATGCACCTAACCTCCTGAAAAATTCCTGCTAATCTAAGAAACATTTGAGAAAGTGTTTAACATTTGGGTCACCTTCACTCCAGAACCAATGTCACCCCATCCATTGATTATTATAAGATGATACTTGCGCATATTTAGAGACTGGGCTGTTAACTCACTCATTGAAGCAGATGAAAGCATCTGAAAAACAAAGACCCTCGAAGAACATACTCCCATTGCCACACCACCAACCACCATAATAAAGGTCTGCATTGAGACCGCAGAAAGCACAGATTGTCTCCCATATCTTGGAGACACTTCTGAGTGACGGCAATTATTTACCATCACTTTCAGCTATTGAGGGAAAATTATGACTGGAGGTTACAAACACAAAACCATCACAAATGGTCTACTGGGCGGTCATGATCCTTGTCCTTCTGAAAACTTCTGAGACAGGGACAACCTACAGGAAGCACAGCAACATACTGGATAGGTATTGAAAATCTCTCTCCACAAAATCTCCCAAATCCACCAGCAGGACAATCAAACAAATATCAAAGAGGGGAACATCTCCAGAATTAAGGCCTTAATTAAGCTCACTCAGTTCTAATTGCAAGTAATATCATTAACATGCTGGCACTAGAATTCCAAAATGGATGTTCTTTTCTGACATCCTCCCAGGTGGTCAAAAAAAGAATGGTTCTTGATTTTCTCAAAGCCATCTTGAGAAAAAGAGAAGCCCGTGATCCATGACCACTCAAAATGCAGAAGGACATTTGGGATACACTGAGAACCTTGGGTCTATTTGCTAGGAGCACACAGAGGCTCAGCAAAAACACTAAACGAAAGATATCATTTTGCAAAATACTCAATATCCTACCTGTTGCAGAGTTTGTGGCTCCCATATTGACCTCATCAACCATCTCTGAGGAAGAAAGTCATCCTTGCTCCTGAGGATTTAAAAAAAGAGGAACATGCTACTGCCACAGATACCAGTATCCTATCTTCCAATTTTCTTCCCACACTCTATTCCTTCAAGTAATCAGAATTTGTTGGAATCAGTTCCATAGGTTGCAACAACTGACTGCTTCCTCATCCAAATGGTCACTAAAATGGTGGAAAGGGCCCCATGACTGTGAGCAGCAGGTCATCTACTCACAAGAAGGTGGGATTACAGATTTGTCCTCTCATACTTTTTCAATGGCAAAATGCATCCACTTTTCATTGGTATCAAGGATCCATGATAAGTAGCAAAACTTTAATTGATTTGTATCTTCATTCAGGAATGTTGTACAGAATCTGTGATTTCTTGATCATTTAATTCAAAATAGGGTTAAAAATTAAACCAGAGATCTTCCTGTTCTCTATGGTTTACAAACAGATCACACGATCCATTTTCTTCCGTCAGATTTAAAATAAAACGCTGATTATATAAATTCTTTTTTAAAACCAGATCCATATAAATACTCGCCACACGCCAGCATATTACGTGCAATATTCTCTTTTGGCTGAGTGCTTGCATTTTCAAGAAATGATTGAGGAAACAACCTTAAGTTTATTGCAGCTGACACCTTAGGTATGACTTTAATGTAATGTTAAACTTTATCTGAAGAAATTACATGTAGCCATTTCCATTCACAATGGGTTCATTCTAAATTATTCAATTGAAAAATATGAAATGGTGCCACAGACATTTAATCTCGTCTTTTGAAGCAAATCATTGTAAAATTAAGAAGCAGGCTTTTCAAAGCCTGTTTATTGCATGTTTCATCTCGACCATTAACGATATCATGGCATAAAGTTGCTTTGCACCATGCGCCGAATTTAAAATACCTACTTCAGATAACAGGTGATTCTTCACCCGGGGGGAAAAAAAGAAACTCACCAAATGCTTTTCCTCTCCCCAGCTTCCAAAATTAATCATCTTTACATCTCTTACAAAAAAAAAGTTCATTAACCACAAGCTGAGAAAAATGTACAGAATAAGCAAGGAGAGTTGCTTTTTAATTTCAGGAAAGATCTATCCGTGCCTTTAACTCAAATGATGGGTAGTAGAAAATATTATATTTAAGTGGCAGGAAATAAAATAAATAATAACGTAATAAATTGCAATTTTGCTGGGGATTACTAAAAGGAATTGCGTTGTAAAGGGGTTAGATTTTAAGAATCGAATGCCCCTTAACGGCACCGATCAGAAGGTGATAGATGAATGGATTTAAATAGATAAAGCCAGCTCAATTCAATGATATCTTCTATCCCTGCAAGTGCTCCCTACATTTGAGTCTGAACCAAATGGGAATCCTGCTCCCCCCCCCCCACCCCAATAGAATAATGAATTGTTAATTCCTTACGTCTTTTCCACTTTTCTTGTGAGCAGTTTAAACATTGGTACGATGTTATTTCACATCATTTAGATGAAATACTTTGGAATGGCACTTCAGTGAAGAAGTTACAAGACAAGAAAAAAAGATGACGTGCTTGTTGCCCGAGAAAACGATCAACAAATATTACATTCAATCCCACTCGCCTGCCTTTATTGTATAGAAGTTTCTCGCTGAATGTCGTATTCTAAACTACGAAAAATACCCACGTAAACGTTCTTTTTCTCAACGATTATGACTGAAATAGATATCCCCTAAATTGTTAAGTAAAACTTAATCCTTTCTTAGAAACATTAGGAGTAGTTATAAATTACACGGTTTTGTTGCTGCTTGTTCCAAATATTATATAACCAGGACTTTCTTTCACTTTTCAATTCATTTGTGTCAAGAGTTTGGTTAATGAAATTTGGGTAAGTACAATCTGAGAGGAGAAGAATTCTGGCATGTAGTTTCCTCCTTTAACATCGCCTCATCCCACCTCCCTGGCTGACCCCTGTATCAAACATCTAGAACTAGTGTTACCAAATCAAGTTACCGTCATTCATACTGACATGGTTACCATCATTCTAAATCTTTATGATCCAGGGGCTTTTTTTTTTGCTGATATTCAACATTTTGAGATTCAGAGCAATGTACTGGATAGTTTTATGGGATTTTATTTATTTTTCACCTGATTATGTAAGAATTAGGATAATGTGCCATTCTTACCTGTTAATTTTGTGTGTGATCTTTAGGTAATAGCTATTTGATTAGCATTTAACATGATAACATACCCTATACGATTAGTTTATTTAATCCAGAAAAGACAAGTCAGTTTTTAAAAATTTTAACCCCAACTTAAATACCCTTCTTAATATGTAAGGAACACGGATATAATTAATTATTTGTTCTGATTATAATTTGGGTTACATTATAGATTAACACTTTTTATCAAAAATAAAAAAAAAAGCTGTACAAACTTGACTTTACTGGACTTCAAATAATTATTTTTACATTAACTGCTTTGAAGGAATTTTTATTTTGCATTATTATTGTTTTGGCATGCCTTCAAATAATCTGTAAATCTTTCTTAAAGTCTGAGCAACTTGTTTTCATTGTTAATCATTCAATTGTGCATTTTCTAAACAAAACCCCAAAAATATTGGTTGTGAGCTGGAGGAATCAATTCCTCGAGACCTAGCTTGCCTCATAGCTTGTCTTTTTCAACGATACAAGGTGGTTAGTGTGCAAAAATATCTATCATTGTTTCATTCAATTCACCTAAAGGTTTCTGACATAACAGGCTTATTCTGTAATAATGACAGAGAAAGTGATTTTGAAGACAACTTGCTGTTAGTTTTAAAGTTACAAACTATTCTTCAACCTATCTAAGAGTAGCAATGTGTCATTTTGTTTCTGTAGAACATACAAGACAATGTCTTTACAAAACTCGTTTAAAATATATTCATTCTTACCTGAGTTCTTCCAAGCAATGCTTTGATTTTGATGTTATCATAATCTTTATGTTCAGATGGGGCATTTCTTCTTCATGCTAATGTAACCATAAACATCTTAAACATACCAAACCAAATATCTGAAGCGTGAGAAAAATGAAAATATAGGAGATTAAAAATCATGATTTAGCTAATAGCGGAGGAATATATTTCTCAGATACAATTAACTTCAATACTTTGGAATGGAACAAAATTACTTCCAAAAACATTTAGAGATTTTGGATGCCCTTAATTCCAAAATCTCAACTCAAAGTTCCCGTCAACTAAAATACATTAAAAACTGTAATTGTACGCAAAACTTGAGAAGGAAAAGAGATACATTTATTTTAGGCCTGGTTGATTTAATCACAAATTCCAAAGATAATTATTTTGACAAAAATACAGAAATGCTGGAGGAATTCAGCAGGTCTCGTAACGTTCATAGGAGGTAAAGATATATAGCTGATGTTTCAGGCCTGAGCCCTTCTCCCTTTACTTTTATTCATACCTTGAAGAAGGGCTCAGGCCTGAAATGTTAGTTTTACCTCATGTAGACACTGCGAGGCCTGCTGAGTTCCTCCAGCATTTCTGTGTTTATACTTCAATCACAGCGTCTGCAGACTTTTGCGTTTCACCCTGATTATTTTGGCAGTCTCCAAAAGGGCATTGCTACAATCATCCATTGTCTATCATTGATTGTAACTTTATTAAGAAGAATTAACCTCAATGAATACAGTTGCTTAATTACCGTACCTTTTATCTGTGTGTTATGCTCGACAAGGCAATTAACACTATATAAATCACGATGGTTTAGGAAAAAAAGAACCTTATTATGATCTTACTTTAATTTTTCATTAAAGTTACTGCACTATAATCCTCAATAATATTTGGTGGCCTGATGTATTGGATATAAACATACAAAATATCTTGTAACGTCTATGGTCTAATGTATTCAAAATCCCTTAAATGATACAAGGTAGAATAAAACATTGGTCCTAAAAAATTGAGCTACTTCACCAAGTTAGCCCTAATTAGACAGTCATGCCATTATTTTATTGCGTATTAAACTTCCATTAAAAATTCCTTTATTTTGCTTATTTCAACAACCCATAGTGGTTTATTGATTAAATGAAGAAAAAAGAATAATTCAGAAATCATACTATATCAAACTAACTAAACAAACCTAAATGTCTGCAAATGTTTGGCCCATATTATGTTCCTTATCACGTTAGATTTTGTCATTTGTAAACTTACATTTTTCCCACTACAACTTGCTCAAATTTAAAATACAATGATATCAGCTCTAATTATCATCTTGATAGCCTAACATTTTAAATATGTGTACACCATCTGTGTCACATAGGTTAAATAATAAAATGGAGTATTACCAATGTACCCTGTGGTGCATGCAGAGATAATACCAGGTTATAAAGTTATTGTTTACAAGACTGCAACATGAAGGAAACATGGAAAATACCTTCCGATCTTAGCATACATATAATGTTGACTATATATTTGTTTTACAGATAAATATATTAATGACTCTAATAGTTTGCAAGATTGTGGATACTACATATCTTTTAAAATATGGATTTTTTTGTGGATCTCTACAGTTTAGGCGTTCCCAATTATATTACCTTGAATATTAAGAATTGCCAAAATAGCTGTCTTGGAAGAGCAGTATTAATTTCATTGGTTAAAGTAAAACCAAATTTAACCTGGGATATTTGGACACTAAAATTTATTATTTCTGCATATAGCTGGAAAGTGAAATTATGTTATGATGTTATGAGGATATACTTAGTAAGTTACAGGAAATAAAATCCTGATTATGGCTGCCAAATTGTCCTAACAATGTGTTTTTTTAAATATACAAGGCCTAAAATGCAAACTTTTTAGAAGATAATATATCACAAATTATATAATTTTGCTTGGTGATAGGTACATATTATAAGAGATAAATTTGCCAATACTACTGAATAAAATGTTGACTTTTTCAATTTAGAATGCATTCTCCCATTCTTTCCCCACCTCTCCAAACCACGTTTTCCTCAAATCACATTGTTAACACTTCACTTAGTAGCCCCTAATCAGGGATTAGAACATCAAATAGTACAGCACAGTGATCTGTGCCGAATTATACAAACCTACTCCATGATTAAATCCAACTCTTCCCTTCTTCACAACGGACAAACCTCAATTTTCCTTACATCCATGTACCTATTCAAGTCTTTTTAATGACCCTATTGAAATAACTTCCTCCACCACCCCATTCCAGACTCCACCTCTCTTTTGCTCCACTTATTTTAAATGGATATCCTCCGGTATGGGCCATTGTTATTCTATGTCTTTCAATCTTATTTACCCCTAAGTCACTTCTCAGCTTTGTTGTTCCAAAGAGAAAAGCCCTACCCTCACTCAACCTTCCTCATAAGACATATTCTCTTATCCAGGCAGTATCCTGGTGAATCTTCTCTAAACAATGCCCTTCCTATTTATGAGGCAACCAGTACTGAACACCTTAGAATGCCTGAAGACATGATGGCCTGCAAACTAACATGAGGAATCATGCAAAGAAATTTTGAAGTACAGTTTGAAAGAAAATAGAAGTTATCCTTGATGTTGTTTTGTTTACATTTTGTATAAGAGCATACACAGTGGCCTAAATTACATTTTAAATCTAAAAGCACACAACTAAAGTTAACAATAGATTATTATCTAGATTAAAAAATATATTGAATGATAACTTGCAGAATCTTGAAAAAAAAAACAAATTATCTAAATAAATATTACATTAAAATAGAGATGGCAGAGGAAAGTGATGTGTTTTTGCAGTAGCATGTGGGTGATTGTGGAGAGTGGTAAGCCGTGTGCAACCACATCTGCAGAAAGCCTGTATGACTTGAGGAAATTTGTCTCAGAACTGATGCTTTGGACTCCAAGCTTCACAGACTGATACATCACAAAAGAATAAAGTTACTGAGATACTTTGCTCCATAAGTAAGTCTCTGATTATGCGGTGGAATACTACCGATCTAGTCAGCACTCAGGGCCCAAAGTAGTAGATTCATTTTAAGTTGGCCTCGTACATACGGATGCAGAAAGTAACATGAGAGGAGCTTCCTCCCTAGTATTTTTCCACTTAGTGTCGGGCCTTCATCATTCTATTGATCCAAGTTCATTTCTGGCCTCTTATGCCGTCTATGTGGAGTTCGCACTTCACTGTGTGGTTTTCCCTCGGGGGCCGCTTCGGTTTCTTCCCATCTCACATATATGCCTCATGCAGATGGATGTGTAGGAAAATCAGGGTGGAGTTATTGGGTGTGTGAGAGGGAAATGGATTACAAGGCAATAAGTAGTGAAATAAAATTGATGATTATGCTCTGAGGACTAACGTAGGCCTGATGCTGTAAGAGAATCTATGAGTATGGGTAAAAACAAGAGCTCAGTGAAGGACGAGCAAACTAATCACATATTAAACAGAAGGCCATTCAAGTAAGAATAAAAAAATTAATAAGCAATGATGCAGCAAAGGAGAACAGTTCCATTACTCGGCTATATTACTTTCCTCAACAGATGTGAGAGGGCAAGAGGTGAGTGAGGCAAATGTGGGTAAGGTATTCAAAGTACATCAAGATTCAGCAAAAAAAATTGCAAATATCTTTCCCAGAACAAGTATGAGAGTTATATGGTAATGACTAAATATATATTTATCATTAGATACATGGCTATATTTGTAGCTTTGCTTGTGATTACTTGTATCCACATGCAATTACAACAATCGTTGTAAGGTCCTTCAAACATTTTGAAATGTCCTATAAAATGGCCGATCTTTTTTATGCATTTATGCTACACTATAAAGCAGTGGTTTTCAAACTGCCCCCTCCCCCAAACTCACATTCCACTCGAAGCAATCCCTATACCATAAGTGCTCTGTGATTAGTTAAGGGATTGTTTACAGTGGGATGTGAGTGGGAAGGGAAGGTTGAGCTAGACCCAATTGTTACTGAAATATTGTGCCTGAGAAAAATTGTCATTGGCCCATTTCCTTTGGAGTTATGAAACTGTGCACATAACAAGTCAATGAGGTACGATTAAAACAGTGGTTTTCAAACCTTTTCGTTCCACTCACCTACCACCTCAAACAACCCCTTACTAATGACAGAGCACTTATGGGATAGGGATTGCTTAAGGTGGAATGTGAGTTTGGGGGGCAGATTGAAAACCACTGCTATAAAGTATATAACTATTTTCATAACATCATAATTGTTGAAAAAGACATAACTTGATAAATTCAGCAGATGTTGAAACAGGATAAAACCATTGATTTTATACTGCTGTATATCTTTCCTGCATTATTTAAATCATTTAATTGATATAATTTAAATATTGCCTCTTTGAAATCAAATCTCTCCCATCAACAAAATATATTTCCATGTAAATAAACTACAGTTCCTGCATACATTTATATTATTAGTTAAAACTGATGGGGACACCATTCAAATCAGAATCAGAATCTCAATAAAGGGTTCTGGCCTGAAACGTTAACTGATCATTTCTCTGTCTGGGTGCTGCTTGATCTATTGAGTTCCTCAAGTATTTCAATGTTTGCTCCAGATTCCAGCATCTGCAATTTTTGTGTATGTTTACCCAGAATCTACATCAGTTAACTTTATTGTGGAGAAATGGGAGGATCTCTGAAATAAATAATGTCATAATACTAACACAATCAACCATTTGATTTTTATAGTGGTTGACATCAAAGTTCATGGTAAATTAAAGTTTGTCCTTACATCAAGAGCGCAGTGACCTGTCAGCAGTCATTCTCACCATGAACTTCTACTAGATTTTGGAAACAAACGTTTGATTCATTGCTTTCATTCAAACTCACAATTTATTAGTCCCTCTCTACATACATAAACTTCCTATCCTGATACTTACTAAAGGTCTAACAATGTTTTACGTCTCCTACAAGTAATATTGCTGAACTTCACCAAATTATTCCCAGCCCTATACCAAAAATGATTTTCAGACTTCATTCAGACGAGATTTAGATACAGCTGTACACCCTCTTGCACATTTATTATACTGTTTTCCATCTTAAGCTAAAATTATAGAATTGGTCTGGTGGACGTTCACGTTGTTTAACTCCCTGATTCTATTCCCCAAGTAATTAAAATTAAACTTGACAGACTAAAAAGTTTTCTGCACCACGCACTCAATGTTCATGCATGTACCTCTAAGATGTCATATTTTGCAAGATGCAAACCGTCTCCCACTCTTGCTATAATCTAACAGTAGCCCTCAAAGCTACTAAGCTGGTGCAGTGGGGAAGAGGCATCATTATTTTGTCTTTGGTTCACTTGAACCGGACTTAACTGACTCTTTATTTTAGCAGTAAACCTGGGTTAGGAGATGATTTAAAAAAAAAACGGTAATGCGAAGCTTAACAATTATAAATGAGTTTTAAAAAAGGAAAACGGATGAAATATGACAGGAGACAGAGAGCGCAGCCGTGCACATTGCTTGCCAATCCACGTCTAGTGGTAATGCACTCACTGGGTCATTTATTGGAAAAGTTTAGAACTTTTGCAGCATTTGCCTTTTTCTTTATTTTGGATTCCTTCTTTATCTGATGAAGCAAAAAAAATCAAAACTGCAAACACTGTCGGAGGTTGCTTTATCGCAACGATTTGAGTGTGGGCTTATACAGCCATTTTGTCCGACTCTTTCACAGAGCTCGTCACCGCCAGACTGTGAATGAATTGTTTATTGATGTTGCTAGGAAGAATTGATATTCCTACGGAAAAAAAAAACTTTTTTTCTCTCTCTGTTAAAGTCCGTTCTCATTTATTGTGGCGGTTGGCTGGTTTGCTGACCATTAGTTTTTTTTCCCTCTCTGTACCAGCTTGGCGTGGAAAGAGGAAGTTCGGGGCAGCCTGAGAGGCAGGGGAGAGGGTCTGATTTTCAGCTGATTAAATTCGGGGGGGGGGGGGGGTGGGGGAGATGCAGTGGGTCTCCTGGTGAAATGGGCAATGAACTGCTGGCGAGGTTGGAGCGGCTTTTCCGTGCGCCGCCGTTGCCAGTCACCGCGTCCTTTGGACATCCTCGACGAAAGCGTCTCCCGCAAATGCTTTTTGGGGTAAGGGCTTCCCGGCTACATAGTGACATACAGCAAGCCCAGACCGCAAAAAGATTCGAGAGAGACAAGTACGCTTGCAGGAGGGGGGGGGGGGGGGGGGATTCGGCTGCTTCAACAGAGAGGAACGGGGGAAAGGTTGCACGATGTGGTTGAGATTGGCGGCTCGCTGTCTTCAGACCCAGCCGTTCACTGGCGCTGAACTCGTTGCCCTCCACGCCGAGTCTGGATCTATCCCATCCATTGCAATGCTGGCATGATCCAGGTTTCCCCCTCATCTCCTCCGAGGCATTTTCTCACCCAAACCTTCCATTCATTATTGGAACCAGCGATTGTTTTTCAACACCCCCACCCACCCCCACGAACGCGCGCACACCCAGAGAAAGGGAAGATGGAGAAGTAGCGAGGGGCCGGGGGAGAGATGGAGATGGAAAGAACGAGAAATGGACTTCAATGCTAGCGAGGATCACGATCTTTTCCAAGTGGAGTCTGTACCGCAGACTGGTGGCGCTGCGTAAAAGAGGGTCCTTGCGCCCTGACCAGTAAATAAATAGAGACGGGCGCGCAAGCTCATTGGTGTCCACTGAATCGTCATCAGCCAATCCCGAAAGAGCTCATTTCAGGGCCCCCCTTTCAAAAACACACACACTCCCAATTAAACTAGTCTCCACCACGGGCCTCAAGCTCCGGCCATCGGAGCCCTTCTTTGTGCGACACCTGGTCAAGGAGCCACGGTGGTCGCGAACTGTATCCAGAGGGTGGCCAACCGCGAAGCTGCGTGATGTCACCGTTTGTCTACAAGAGCTCCCCGCAGCTCGCAATCAACAGTCGCCGAGCACCCAGGAGAATGTCCTAAGCAACGTCCGGCTCCCCTCTTGGAACGACGCAGGGCTTGGTGGACTTGAATGGTGGGCCTTAGGGAAAGTCAGAAGAGTGGGTGGGGGTGGGGGTGGGGGGGGGGGCAGAGCTTCCAAAGGCTCTGTCAATAAAAAAAAATAACTGATTTTACACACCACCGCCTTCAGCCTCTGTCAAGGCTAGCAGAACAATGTAGTGGTTGACTTTGAGATACCCCACAGCTCTTACATATTAGACAATACAAATAACTCTCGAAGCAACCATTCCTTTAGCGGTAACTGTGGTGCACCGAACCCACAAGGCATGCTTCGACAAAACTCAAAAGAACAATTATTTTGGAAAAAAAAAAGTTTTCATTTAACGTACCTTTTGTTCCTCGTTCAATCTTGGATTTAACACGTTAAAGCGTCGGCAGAAATTGTAAACTAACATTCCTTTCACCCACAGAAAGTATATAAGTTATTATACTGTGTGGGAGGGTCACGATCTTGGTAATTATGTATTCTAAGACCAACCTTCTCCTACCATGGAAGATAATAAAAGAAACCCCGAACAGATCGCTCCGATGCGCAGCAGTCTGGTTTTGCAAAGTTCTGATTGGGAGCCTTTCATTTAGGGAATGCATCAAGCAAGTCACGATTTTCCCCAGTTCCGAGTGAACTGTGACTGGAGCCATGACGCATCCATGCTGATTATTCACTTAACAGTCACGACTTTGAAACCATGCTGTTCTACCATCGGAGTGGAGTATTCACACCGCCACTCTGAATTATTTAATAGACTAATAACACTAAGTAAGGCTCTGAATTACGCCGAGGAGCAACCCAGCACTTGAAAGGTACATCTGGACCGCGACAATTGAGAAGGAGATGATGCCAGTTACTGCAGTTGTTTATTTATTTCTATTTGGCAAACTATTAAATACGTCTATGCAGCTCCCAGAAAACCTCAGTAACAGAAAGCACAGAGCCACGGGTTGGCGACCATTGACGCTGGGTTCTTATACGTTGCATTCTGGTGTCATGAAAACGCGGCAGGTCTGTTAAAAAAAAAAGGTGGGTGTCGGTGCAGATTAGTCAGCATGTGTTTATTTACGGAATAGACTGCTGTCTGTAAATGCACGTCCTTTTTTTTTACCTTGTGTGTTCCTGGATGACGACTTGCATATATGCTTCATTGATGTGTGCTTCAGGCACTATCTGTTCACCATTATTAGCTATCACTGTTTGTTTACCAAAGCTTTCGCGCAAAATGCATAAATATAGACATATATTCATCTTGATTTGAGCTTACTGCTAAGGAGAATGCAATCGTTGCATAATTCAATGGATTTCAATATGTTTGCTTGACGCTTACGTAGACAATCAGATCTTCATCCATCTGGCTTCGGATTCATGCAGTCTAAATACTAAGTAAATCAATTTACATTTGTTTTTGGACCCTACATTGTCCTTGTCTTCATAAAACCACGGTAATGAAAACAAAAGACCGTTTCGACTTGTTAGCAAAGTGAACGCACTCTATGAAAGGAAGAACTACATTAACGTGAGCTTGTTGCTTGTTTTCCGTCCCCACCCAATATATAGGCTGTTAGATATTAATAATGCATCCTATCTTTCTTCGAAGCACCACCATCTAGTGCTCTGGGTCAGATACGTGTCAGCAGGGGCAGCAGCACGGAATATCGTACAGTTATACAGCTTTCCCAAAACAACGTCGCCGAGAAAGTGATTCCACCCACTTAGTTTAGCAGCATATGACTTAGAACACCAAAGTGAGAGGGCTTATATGATGCTGAGTGGTTAGGACATGAGCGGGACAAAACTAAAAGATGACGCGAGAGAATGAAGCTAAATAAAGCATCCTATAACCTCCGCTTCTGCAAATAATTATCCGGTTGCGAGTTCAAAGGTAGAGGCGGGAAGAAAAAAGGCAAATGCACACAAGTTGCAATGTGTATTGTGTTGAAATTGGATTGAAGATGCGTAAACGACCTATGTAAAAATGCTCAGGTAGTGCGGGGAATCAAGAAAAACTATACTTGATGCATCTCATTTGTCAGTATATTAATGTGAAGAAAAGTTTTTACAACCGTTACGATTACAACATTGTGGAATAATACTGCTCCGCATCCACTTCTCCAACACCCACATCCTACCAACACCTCTGGATAACAGATATTGTTGGAGATTTCAGGTCAGAATAGCAGCATTCCCATTTGAAATGGACAAAAATGCGTCTTGAGAGTTTATATTAAATAAAATGAAGATACAAAGGCAATTCTAGGCGACGCATCTATAATTCAGCCATTTAAACATGTAATAACATGATTGTAGAGGAGATATGTTTGCTGGTCTTACATACATCGTTCTCAGAATGTTTGCTATCAGGAATTAAAAAAAAAACCTGTTACATTCATTGTAACTTGTCTTTGGAACATATCTGGTCTGCCCAGTTTCGCCGATGAAAATAGAGACTCAACAGCGCCGACAGAACGAGATCCGACCGCGATTGATTCACAAATCTAACGTGAAGGTGATTCTCCATCTACCCACTATCTCGAATGTGTTTACACTAAAAGACATGCATGCAGTCTACTTCTGGAGACGCTTATGAATAGCATTTCTTTTCAGGTCAAGAAAACCATTTTTTTTTAATGCGGCATAATCGTGCATGCAACTCTTACTTACCGTCGCTTAAGGTTGCTGTATTCAGAAAAAAAAGTGTTCCGATAATTAATTTCTTGATTGAGTTGCTTATATACTAGCCGCATTCAGGTTCTTCTCCACCCGCGCTCTCTTTTTATACAAGTGAATCCCTCCGTCTATTTCTGGAGTGCGATCAAACCCTGCTGCTATTTTTAGCATGTGGTCTCAAAAAAAACTACTCACAAAGGCATTTTGCTGGAACGTGACGTACAAGCCACTAAGTGAACATTGAGATTTTTTTTCCGTACGATCTCTGCACCACTTGCATCTGCCCGGCTTTAGTTACATCATTGCAGAGATTGTAAACCCAACGCCTTTTTACATTCCCGTTCTTATTGCACATCTCTCGAGCTGTGTCTCTGTGCACGTATGAGGTCTTTACTTCTGTGGAAATAGTTTTAAAATATATTGATCAGCCCGTTTGCTGCAAGTTCATTCTATATCAGTGGAACCTTACACTTCAGTGCAAAGGCACCACAACGCATGTTCCTTGAAAGCACTCGTGGAAAGCAACATTAAGAAATAACCAAGCTTTATAACACGCCAGTCAATGTTGTGCGTGTTTCATTGGCTTTATTTTTTTATTGGAATTGAAGGGAAGACATAATTGCCCTTTAACGGTCCATTTAAATCTAGACATTTGCAGAAATAGGTAATAATTAAAGCTGCTGTCTGTTGCTTGAGTGGAAACGGTTGAGCTTTTTTCCCTCTTTTGGCCGCGTCAGTCTTCTTCCATTGACGTCACGTTCATGGTCTCTTCAGAGGCACGAAATGCTCAGGAAAAGGCGATTCTTTTGGAGAATACAGATTTTTTTCAGCGCTAAAAACATCTGCGTTAGCTCGGGGAGGACAAAATGGTCACAGCAACTTCGCATGGATGTAAACAGGGGTACGTTTTGATTTGTGACACCAATGGCTATAACTTGCAATTTATTTTCTGGGAACAGAGAGCTGTTTCACAGAGCACACTACCAACAACTGCACCCTTCCTCTCGCGTTTGGCTAAAGAACTTGAGTCAGATATTGATAAAGTGAGGATTAATTCTCTCTATTTGTCAGGCAAACAGCCCCGTCTCCTGCAGTGACGCAAATAACAGAAGCTTTGGCTCTGTCTTCCTATTTTCAGCGCCCACGCACTCTGCTTGGTCTCCCACGGAATCAGCTAACACAGCCTTTGCTGGAGAAAACCCTGAATTTAAATTGCACAGTAATTAAAATAAACCCCCTTCAACGCCCTTCACTGTAGTTGGCGAAATAAACAGGGCAGTGCAGTGTTCTTCACAAGGCAGGCGACAGGCATCTGAAAAAAAAACTAGTCTTCCTATTCGCATCATCCACATGCAAAAATGTGAACTGTATGGGCTCAGATTCATTCTTGTGTGTTTTTGTAAAGGAAAAAGAAAGTGTTCATCACGTAACATGCCCCTTTGCTCTATCGTGACTGAAGAAGCAATTGCTACTCATGAATAGAAAACACAATGAAGTGTTTGCTTAAAAAAAAACTGAACACATTCCCTCCAAAATGGCAACAGACGGACCAACAACTATATTTACCGACTCTACATTATTAAAGAATATATTACCGACTCTACTTGGATTGATGCACAATTATCAATAAAACGGTGCAGATGATCTTGACAAAACCTTGGGACGACTTTAAACCAACGTCAAGCCCATGTTGTAAAAGGACACGCTGCACAGAGCAGGCAAATACTAAATGGCTCCCACATATGAATTTAGCAAAATCTACAAAGTGCATTTCTCATGTTTCCTTTCTCAATATTGTCCAGGTCAATATGAAGGGAAAGTGACAAGGAGAATGGGGGGGGGGGGGGGGGTGCTGGGGAGAAACCTTTAATGATCACTGACTTGCATTCATAGCAGTGCGGGCAAAATTGCAACATTATTTTTTAAAAACATTTTAAAAAGTTCCTCACAATAGCAATCAACCAAATCATCTGTGTGAATAATAAGCGCGTGCCCTGTAATTAAAACTCTTTTTAACACTCACTAAATCAATGATAACTTAGAAGCATGCATATTGAGATTTATTATGTTGCAAGTGTGCATAGTTTGAAAGTCCACAGTGCAGCAGGCTTTCTTCCTTTTTTTCTGGTCAGATTACCGTAGCTTTAGGGATGTACCCCCATACCACTTTGTTTTAGCTGAAACGTCTCTTTGACTCTTTGATTCTGTATTATAGATAAGAATTTTGCAGTGCACGGAAATACAACACGTACCAATGAGTGGAGGCGATTACAACACTTCACTGAAGAATGGATTATTGCACTTTGCGACGAAGGAAGGCAGCAGCGCATCAAACTCACATAATCTTACTGGAGAGGAAGTGGTCAAAGTGCCTTCTGCATTCTTTTTGTCTATTCTAATTATCAAAACTATTTTCAATCGTGTCTTTAGTAAAGGCTGCTATTCAGGAATAGAAGTAGGCTACTCACCCATGTTATTGTATTACCAGCGACATGGTAAGTGGTCCACTGTGAATTATTTCTTTGGAAAAAAATCCAAATACTGCGGACTAACTATTTTAAACGGTTTACTCGCATACTGAAATGTTAAAGATAGGATCTGTCTGTTGATGTCGACGGTGTTGCTACTTGGAAAGTGTTTCATTCAAACGTGGTAGCTGATCGTGGTGCTGAAGTCTTCAATTTCTGGAGGGAAGTTCGTCAAATCACAGCTCGTTAAATGTGGAGCTGTTTGTTTAATCCGGTGGTCGCTCTTTTAGTTTTTTTTTAAAGCACATTTTTGCACGAAGGATAAAACAATTGTATATGTAGTTTTACAATTGCTTTCAGCAATCAATCGCGGAAAAGAAATGAGTATAGCCATCAAAATCAAGGAGCATTCAGCATATTTGCATACGCCAAATATTTTGAACAACTAACCAATTATTTCTATCTTTTCTTTTTTTTTTAAACCCCATGACCCCCCCCCCCTTCATAAATACAGCCCTTCTTTTGAATGTTACGGCGAGGACATGGGAATTTGGGGAATCTCTCTTCTCCCTTCTAGTTCATTTGCCAACATTCTAACTGTCCTCTGGTTACTGACCCTCTCAACGCTGAAAGTAGCACTTTCTTATTTATTCTGTCAAGATTCCTTGTCACTCTAAACATTTATAAATCATCTGGTCAGTTTTCTGACAAAGAAAGGTACAATTGCTCTCAAAAGAGATCAATCTCATGATCTTTTCTCTCTCTGCATGTAAATGAAATCTCACCCTGGAAAAATAGCAGCAATATTATTTTCAGTCTTTTGACTTTTTTCAGGATATGGGCTTTAGAATTGAACACAATCTGAGGCCTAACTGTTGATTCATAAAATATTCTTATAGCATTTCTTTTTTTTTACTCCCTGGCTTGATTTTTTTTAAAAACATAGAATTCCACATAATTTCTTAAAGAAAATAGGAGAAAAGCCAGTCTAGAAATAAGGGAATGCTTTTGCACCCAGCAAGTAGCAGGAGTTTGGAACACACCGTCTGAAAATAGATACCACAACGCATCATTTAAATTTGGACATGTAATTGAAAAGTCATGAGCTGCAGAACTCTGGAACTAGTGCAGAGTTGTGATTTAGTTATAGAGATTTTTTTCTCCCCCCCCCCCCCCAATGGACACAGATAAATTGACCTACATATGTGTGGTAAAATTTCAAATCTTTTGATGATTCAGAAAGCCATAGCTACATCACCTGCCAATGTCAAGATGGATCCATGTTCCTCCTGTGCTCTCTTTAAAATTCTACAATTGATTTTTTTTGAAAGATTCATAATATTTTAAAATCATTTTCTTCATTTATTAGAATCATTATTAATGAAAGATGTTTGTGCATATGGCAAGGCAAATCAATCACAGCTTTATTTGGCAACTTGATTCTGAGATGAACTTCCACTGACATCAGGTCTATCAACTTCCAATAGGTAATATTGACCATCTTGCTTCAACTTTACCCCAGTAGACATGCACATTCATGCTTTTCTTGTCTCTGGAATTAATCATTCCAGAATTCTCCAAACTGATGTTCTCTTTCCCACTCTTCTAAACCCAGTTGAAATACCCTCACTGTGTGCTCCTCACATCATTCTTCTGCTTGCTGTGTGTCATCTTTGTATTTAAATCCCTCCAGCAGCCCAACTCAATCACAGAGTAATCTCCCACCCTAAAATAATTCAAAATCATTTTGCTCCAGAAATTTTGTGTCTTCTGAATTTCTATTTTAAACCTATGATCAGTGGAGTAGAATATCGTTTTGGCCCTCAGCTTTGGAATTTCTTCCCTCATGTATTCCATCTTATTTGTTCACATGCATTTCAGAACCAGCATCTCTGACAAAGCTTTTGCCAATGCAATTTGATGTTATTTCTGTTGATAAAAGATTTGGAATGGTTGACAATATAAAGGCATACTATAAATGCAGCTTGTTAGTTGGTTGAATGGTATCTGCATTTTTGTTTGAACAGTAGAACATAAGGAATGGCAGCATGAGTAGGCCATCGAGCTTGTTGAGCCTGCTCATGGCTGATCTGATGATGGGCTCATCTCCACCTACCTGCCTTTTCCTCATATCCCTTAATCCACCTACTATGTAAAAATCAATCCAATATTGTCTTAAATATATTTGCTGAGGTAGCCTCCACTGCTTCAATGGGCAGCAAATTCCACAGATTAACCACCCTCTGAGAAAAGGAGCTCCTGCTCGTTTCTGTTTGAGTAAGTAATGGAGTAAACCAGGGACATAAAATTTACAGAAGATGACAAGGCAAGTTGTTGGGCAAGCAAGAAAATCTACAGATGTTGGGGTCTTGTGCACTCAAGTGCTGGAGAAATGCGCATCACACAGCATTCATAGTAAGTAAAATGCAGCCAACATTTTAGGCTTGAGCCCTTAGGATTGCCAAAAATGACTAAGACACCTGAATAAAAATGTGGCAGTGGAGGGGGGGGGGGTGCGAGAGGAATGGGGAGGAACACAGGCTAAAAGGTAAGTGGTAATAGGTGCATATAGGTGGAAAGGTAGAAGCAAAGAAGTGGTAAGGGGAGCGAGCAGAGGAATAAAACAGGATATCTCTGATAGAAGGAAAGGCGTGGGGAGTTGGAAGAAGTGAAAGAGAAGAATGAGGAGTGAGGGGATTGACCAAAATTGGAAAATTGGTATTAATATAATTTGGCTGGAGACTATCAAGATGGAATATAAGGTGGTGTTCCTCCAATTTGTGGATGGCTTCAACTTGGAAGTACATGAGGGCCATGGATAGACATGACCGTGTGGCAATGAGATGTGGACTTGGAGGCCGCTTGCTGATGCAATGGACTGCAAAGGTGCTTAATGAAGCATTTTCCAAGTCTGTGCCTAGTCTCCACGATATAGAGAAGATTGTATTGGGAACCACAGATGCCGTAAATGACCCTTACAGATTCACAGATGAAGCAACACGACATCAATATCAACTCCTCCAATTTCTGGTAAACACCTCCCAGATCACTCTATTGACCTTTCCTTCCTTTCCCCTAGCTTCCCACCCCTTCCCTTCCTTATCTTTTCAGAGAGCTATTTTTTCTACTCTCTGCCCTCTCCCCTCTATCACAGCCTCTTTCTCTTCTGCTCTCCCATCTGTATCCACCCATTACCTCTGACCTGTCAGCCTGCATTCCTTCCCCCTTCCCCGACCTCCCCACCATTTTATTCAGGGTTCTGTTTGATTCTCAGCACACCTGTGGAAGAGCTCAGGCCCAAAACATCGATTGCATTTTACTTACAAAGGATGGTACATGACCTGCTGAATTAATCCTGCAGTTCTGTGTACAGTAATATGATTTGTTAGTTTATCTTATTATCTCGAGTAGATTTGAATGCACTTTTAATGAAAGTAGCATCCTTTACAAATTTTAATCTCTTCATGGTTTTTTTTTCCCTGTTGTAGTTAATATGGATTCTCTAAATCCTTTAATCACTAGCTCCCTTCCATGTAATGCAAAGGTCTTCATGTGTAGATCTATCCCTAGACTGAAAGGAAGAAAAGATACATATTATAAATATAGAGCATTATTTTAAACAACATGGAGAAAGGGTACACTGTCAAAAAACACTAAATGCCATTCAGCATAACATAACATTGACTGATGTCATATTTTCTTGTGATAGAAAAGAGGTGATGGGAATCGAGGGTCATGGTGAACAGACATAGGAAGAGGAGTTGAAGCCAGCTTTGTTCAGCCATGACTAAATTGAATGGCAGAGGAGTTGGGGGGGTTGGCCACCTGCTCCTGTTCTTGCTCAATTTTTCAGATTTCCTTTTTTTTTACTTCTCGAGAGTATCAATACTTCTCAATCAAAATAAAATTGAACAATGACACAAGGGCCCATGGGCAATTCTGCCAACTTCAGTGCTGCTGATATTGACATAGACAGGAAACCATACAAGTGATTCAATTAGGGAAAAAAAAAGCAGGGAGTTTTTGAAGGAAGGGCAGAACTTTTCAAATAACCCTGATTCCAAAATGGACTTAATTGAATGCATAAAATTGGTGGAATATGCCTTACATAGTTTCTTTTTATAAACAGATGCATTACACAGTCAAGTTAACTGAAGTCCAAGTTAGGTATGCATGCTGCAGAAGTAGTTTATTCTCAAGACAATCTGATTGATGCATTTTAGATGTAGAGATAAATTTTTCCCAAAGTGTTGTTGGGGGCGGGGGGCACAAAATGGAAACATTAAATGAATATGATTGGTCAAAGACAAAAAGTGACGAGGAAATATCTTTTCACACGAGATATTGTTAGGGTTTTAGAATACTTTGCCAGGGGTAATTATCCAGTTGTAGTGCCTGAAAGAGATCTGGATAAATAGCTGTTGATAGAGGGAAGGGGATTGGACGAGTTGGGTTGCTCTATCAAAAACGCCGTGTGGACAAAATGAGCTCAATGGTTTCCTTCTGTGCAGTTACCAACCTGTGAATCCATTTTAGTGATTTTAATCGTAATGAAAATGTATTTACTTCTGATCGTCTTATTTACAGCATAATTTGAATAAATGCTGCGTGTCGTCCTTCTGTATGTGTGCTTTTCAGAAGTTATTAGCTCGTAAATACTCTGATAACATCCAAAGTTTATTTGGAATGGTGGCGTGTGCATGGATGTCTGTGTGGGTATCCTCAAAAACATAACGAGGTGTCAAGAAATCACACCCTTCAGTGAGTCACTGGCAATCTGTGGTTCGCTGCTCACGTTGAGTTCAGTCAGCATTCCTGTTTTTTTTAAATAAAACTGCAAAGGACGCGAGAGAGAGAGAGTGAGTCAAATTATACGTGCTTTGGTAGTAGCAACATTAGACTGATTGAAGAATCGTAAGTAATCTGGCTGTTTCAAGTCTCCTCAATTACCTGGTTTGGTTTACGTGTTGAATATTTTGCAAAGAACATCGTGAACTAACACATCCCTGCAAAATTGTGGTTACTCGGTTATAACTGCACGACGCAGCTATACTGAAACGAGAGAGAAATATGGGGGGGGGGGGGGGGGACTTGCTGTTTTGTACCAAATTATCCAACATTGCCGTTTTGTAAATATCAAAACAATAAAATGCACGCATCCAGCACAGTATCATTAAACATCGCCCTCCGGTGCACGCTCTTTGAAAATACAAAACGTAGACACGATGTTTTGGACGCCTACCTTTCCGAGAATTTCTGCAAACGTGTCCTATCCAGACGATGCGAGTTCTCCGCAACCTTTGAAATACACAAATCAGTGGGTTCAATTGCAGGGTATCAGATGCATGCAAAGCACGAGATGGGCTTCATTCTTATTTAAAAGTGACAAACCGCTGAGAGTCCGGTCCCAAGTTGCAGAGAGACGAAATAGCAAATAAATGGGAAGGACATTGCCACCTCGCACGCACTGTTCAAATATTCGCGCAACTGCAAAGCGGTATCTCACCTTCTCCCGCAAATCTGTTGACACGCGCCCCCCCCACTCCCTCCCTTGTCTTCGGCGAGCTCCACTTGCTCTTTCCTGGGGTACAAGCGTACTCAGTAGGGGACCCAACTATTGTCGAGTTTCGATTGGTCGGGAGCTTGGTCTTTTGACAATGCCTACCCTGACCGACCGGCTCAGTTTCTCCTGTGTGTTATTGACCTGCATTGACGTCATTGCGTCATTAGGTCTCCCTTAGAAACACTGCGAGTTTCAAAAATAGAATCAAATTAATTCAGCAGGAAAGAAAGACTGCACGGACCTTCAACTGGCACCGGCCAGAAAGCACTGGAATCTCTGGCACTGGCAGTGTTCAATCATCGTGATTTATTTTAATCCAGTCCTCCCCCCCACACAAAAGAACAAACCCCCACGTTTTTACTTCTTGTCTAAAAATAGTGCATGCAGACAGCGATTGCATCACTTAGGATGTACCAGTGCACCAAGAATATGAATGAAGAGGCGAAAAAGAGCACGAACGTGCATGGGGCCAGGGGTGAACAATTCAGGTTATGTTGGGATGAGGTTTTTGTTTTAATTTGAGGGAACATCATCTCTGATTAAAGCATAAGCGATTTAAAAAAAATGCTAGACACGTGCCTCACGTGTTTATCTGACAGCAGCTCCGACTCATTCACAGAAACCCTGTGCAGCGGTCCATTAATGATTTGCGCATACATACATTGGAGAAATGGAGTTCCATATATCCCGCGCGCTTCCGCCGTCTCATCACTGGAATTTTATCAATAGCCCCAGTCTAAGAATAAACCACAATGACTTCAGCGACATGAATGGAGTTGCCTGCACGGTACCAGGAGCCGCTGAACTGTCGTCACCCTGCGGTCTCCCGAGAATAGAGAGGAAGGCTTGATCGGGAAATAACTCGCTCCATCGCTGGAGTGCAAAAGAAAATAGGCTAAATGTTGCCAATGCAATCTGATGAAATAATCCGATACATAATGCAAAAACACGCCAGCCCACTGGAATTAGCCAGACTTTAAAACAAGACTGTTTTTCTCCAAAGTAGAATATCAGGATTTTATTTTGGGGGGTGGTGGGGAAGGGGGGGGGAGTGGGGTGGTGGGGAAGGGGGGGGGGAGTGGGGTGGTGGGGAAGGGGGGGGAGGAGTGGGGTGGTGGGGAAGGGGGGGGGGAGTGGGGTGGTGGGGAAGGGGGGAGTGCTGGTGGGGAAGGGGGGGGAGTGGGGTGGTGGGGAAGGGGGGGATGGGGGGTGGGGAAGGTGGGTAGGGAAGAGGGGGGGCGCGCGGAGGACCGTCACAATCTTATTCAACAATGGTGAATAGCTCGCAATCTGTTTCTAAAAATAATCCGGTAACCTTGCTCACGTGATCGAGTATACCATCAGGTTCGCAACATTCAAGCCTTATACATTAATACAATTCTGATAATCATCTTGAAACGGGTCACGTAGAACTTTGTACCTCTTCAATCAGTGAAGTGAAATCTCCACATGAAAGAAAAGCTTCGAGCTGCAAACATTAATTCGACACAATATTGAATATCGAGTCGGATGTGCAAAGAATTCTAAAATGCTTTAGTTTCCTTCTGCATCAGCTAAAGCCACCATTGCCTCATGAGATTAGGAATGGATATATCAATGATTCTGAATATCGATTATATTGGTGGTGGGCGATTTAATTTATATAGCATCACAAGGTTGCCCTAAACCATAGAACTTCATTCCATTCCTGCACAGTGGAACATTTTTTCCCCTAAACCTCTCCGGAATTTGCCATTTTCTCCATTTTCTAACACAGTACAAATCTTAAACATCCAGTCTATTTTTAATAATAATTCATCATCTGTAATCTAGAAGCCCAAATAAACAATCCCCAAAGACCAATTAAATCCCATAAGGGCAATTGGTAATTGAAATTACAATTTGGAATTCGATTAATTTTAAAAGTTAGACTCAATATTGGTGATTATGAAACCATTGGAAGCCCCTGAAAACTCATATGGTTGATAAATAACATCCCTCTAATTATGACTCCACACATACAGCAGAACATAGCTGACTCTTGAAAACTGTATTAATGGGTGAGAAAATCAGCCAAATTTGTGAAAACATAAAACAAGATAGAATGAAAATGGAATAAAAATAGACACTGACATGGTTGTATCCACAGAATCATACCTCATAGTCATTCTACTAGTCTCCTCCATTTACATCTGTGGGTTCTTCCTGAGAGAATGAGAGAAACAGAAGGAGCAGAAGTAGGCCATTAAACCCTTTGTGTCTGCTCCACCATTTCATGAGATCACGGCTAATCCAGTCTTGGTTTCAATACCCCCCTCTCTGCACACTCCCCTTACTCCCCATCTGTCTCCATCTTGAATATATTCAACAACTCAACCTCCATAGCTTTCAGGTGTAGAGAATTCGAGAGATTTATAATCCTCTGAGAGATAATATTTCTCCTCATCTCCTCAATAAACTTGGTTCTGAAACTATGTTCCCCTAGCTTTCAATACCCTCAACACCCACTCTTTCAACCCCCCTCAGTATTTTAGATAATTCAATAATTTTAAATTAAATTTAACATTAAAACATAGAGCACGGTAACAGGCTCTTTCAGCACACAAGTCTGTGCCACCTAAATTACACCCAATTAACCTACACCCCTAGTACATTTCAAATGGTGGGAAGAAACTGGAGCCCCCGGGGAAAACCCACCCACAAAGGGAGAATGTACAAGCTCCTTACAGACAGCTGGGATTCAAACCCCGGTCCCAATCACTGGCGCTGTAAAGGTGATGCACTAAACGCTATGCCAACCATGCTGCCCATAAGGTCACCTCTCATTCCTCTGTACTTCAATGTGTAAGCCCTGTATGCCCTACATTCTTTCATATGTCAGTCTCTATACCCCATATTAAATAGGAGATGTCTGCTGGTCAGCTTACAAAACAACCTCTATCACTGGGTCAGGTGCATCCATGGAAGACACGGTCAGAAGTGCAGAGCACCATAGGTCAATTCCACCAAGGTCAATTCCATTAGAAGTCCTTTAAAATTGCAGCACTTTATACCTGCATGTTGGACGACCATGACAACATTCCAACATGCTGGAAACACATTTCAAAATAAGCAGCATCTATAGAAAGAGAAACACAGTTTCAACAGGTAATGATCGATTAACTCTTTTCTCTTCCCACAGATGGTGTTTGACCTGTTGAATGCTTCTTGCATTTTCTGTTTTGATTTCAGATTTTCAGTGTCTGCAGTTGTTTTGATTTACTTTCCAATATGAGTGGATAAATGACTGACGACATTTATGTCATTCCAGTACTAGGTAATAACCATCTCCAGCAGGAGTGTGTCAAATTATATTCCTTCGACCATTGATGGGAGCATTAGCATTGCACAGTCACTTACCAACAATAATATGCAAGTAACTATTGACCAAATAGACAACCACATCAAAGCTGTGGTTGCAAGAATAGGTTAAAGGCTGGGTGTGCTGGGAGGAATGACTCATCACTAGATGGTAATCAAACTGTTAACAATGCAAGGCACAAGTTAGGAGCGTGATGCAATATCTTCCTCCGCTTGGGTAGATCAGCTTCAACCCCACTCAAGAAGCTTGTCACCTGATAGGACCAAGCAGTCCATTGGATTAGCACCAATCCACCACTCTAAACATTCATTTTTTTCCACCATATACTATTGACATACAGTAATTGCAGATCCCAGATCATCAGACTCTTAAAATATTCTATTGTACCTGCCTCCACCACCATTGCCAACAGAGCATTCTATGGATCTACCACTCTCTGTGTTAAAAACATATCTATTACATTCCTCTCCCCCCCACCCCCGCCTGTCCTTTCTCCTTAAACACATGTAACCCACTTCGTCCTTAGGAAAAAGCTTCTGGCCATCCAGTAATCAGTACCTCTCATCATCTTATACACATTTTGAGACACTTTGTTCTGATATTGTTCTTTGTTGTCATTGGGCTTAAATACCCAGTAACACTGTGGGAGCATCATTACACGAAGGACAGCAGTGGTTCAAGAAGATGGCTCGTCATCACCTTCTCAAGGGCAATCAATAATTGTCTGTCACTAGAAAGATCACAAAATTGAATTAAAAGATAGATTATAATTTTTCCATTTTCTTCCCAATACCTAGAAGTCTTTTTGTAAATCATCTCAAGTTAATTTGTTGTCTATGAAACACTTGCATTTATGTAGCATACTTATAATCTTAGAAAACATTTTATATCTACTGTAACCTTCATGAGATGTAATTATGATTGCGTGCAAGAGTTGGGACACCATGTTACAGTTCTACAAGGCCACATTTGGAATAATGTGTACAGTTCTGGTCACTTTGGTATTGGAAAGGTGCAAATAAGATTCACAATTATGTGATGGGGACTGAAGGGCCTGAATTATAAGGAGAGGTTGCTGAATTTCTTTTCCCTGGAGTGGAGGAGGCTAAGAAGGGCTCAGGCCCGAAATGTCAGATAGATATCTTTCTCTCCTATGAATGCTGTGAGACCTGTTGAGTTCCTCCAGCATTTCTCTGTTTCTACCACAATCACAGCATCTGCAGACATTCATGTTTCACTCTATGACTCGCTTGTTACATTTGATAAACATATTTGTCATTCATGGTCAGCTCCCTCATATAACAAAGGCAATGACTAAATAAGTGTTCACCTTTAATGATTGATAGGCAAGGAAAAAAAAAAAATTGCCCAGGAAGTTGAAACAAATTTCTTGGTCCTGTTCTAATACCACAATGTAAGTATAGATTTATCTAGTGCCTGAGTACTCATTATCTACCATTCTCAATTTATTTCAGTGAAATTATCTGCATTTAAAAAATATCATCTAGGTTTTTTTAAATTTGATTCATAGAGCTAAGGAATACCACTAGCTCCTTGGTCCCTCAAGTCTGTGCCGAACTAATTTGTGAAGCAAATACTCTGAGTACTCTTTTCCATTGTCCTGAGGCTATGCTCTTCACAAGTCAACTTTATTCACTTTGCTGCCAACTTACACCCTGATCTCAAATTCATTCAACACTCTCCCTGTCATATCAGGTACTTTTGTGTTTTCACCATTGGTTTACCCCATTCTCAATCTCTCTGTCTTCAGCTTGGGAGACAAACTCTCTGCAGACATTTTCCACAAACTCCCACAGTTACCTTGACTGCACCTCTTCACACCCTGTAAGGATGCAGAGAAAGAAAAAGACCATGTGACCTACAGATTGAAGACTAAATACACAGCTTTGCTCAGGAGCCATCTTTAAGAGATAGTACAGGAGCATGGAGCTCTTGGAAGAAATACTCTGCTGGATTGGCCTCATGTGTGGTTATCGACAATCTGTCTGATTTCCTCCTGTCTGTTATAGAGGAATGAGAATACCACTTGGTGATCAAAAGAATAAAGGTCACTTTTGTTTGGCTAACTAACGGAAAGGGTTCTGAAAACAGAAGAAATACCGAGCTTGGATAATGTCAAGAGTGAGGGTCATTCGAGTTCGGCTGACCCACGAAAAGGGTTCTGGAAGCTTTGTGTGCATCACTTGCTTTGAGTCCCCTATGCCAAAGAAGAGGGGAGTTTTGGTTGGCACTGGACTAATTTCATCTTAAACTTAACCTGTGAGGCCCAAGTATTATTCTTGTAAACCTATGCTGTCTTCTCTTCAACATGTGAAATACTTTCACTAATGCAAGCAAACACTTTGTGATACATGGAATTATTGTTCTCGACAATGGCTTTTTTTGGTGTCACCTCGACAATGGCTTTTTTTGTGTCACCTTGAGTCAGCTGCAAAGGATCTCAACAGATGCAGATGCCTTTTACTTCAATGTTACTTTTCTGTACAAAAAATTAGTTTCATGTATCTGACTGATTGTGGTGGTACACCACCGGCCTACTGCAGGGGGAAACCTCTGTACCTGCAGGAGTGTAAGGGGACAGGACAACACCTGGCTGGCTGTCAATCATCCTCCGGGATATAAGCCGGACTCCCGAGGCCTCACTCAGAGTTGCTGCAGCTACAGCCAGCCTGGCTCTGTGGAAGTCTTTGTGGATTAAAGCCTGTTGTACAGTCTTTACCGTGTGTGTGTCTGATTCTGGATAACAGTGCACCACACTGATAGCACAGTCAGAAGAGAAAACTTGCTGCATATCCTTTTTGAAGTGTCAATTGCATGACTTAAAATCAAGCCCTTCCCATATTTTGGTCTGCATGCCTAACTATTTCTTTGGCCTGTCCCATGCTGGTTTTGGTGACAATTTTCTCTACAAATGAAACATGAATGAGAGTTGTTATATTGGCTGAATATGCAGAACTGTACTTTTTAAAGTAGTTCCTCTCATAAAATGGTAGGAAATCAAACAAATACAATTTAAATATATTTAATTTCTGTTTTAGTTTTGCTTATCTTGGGCAGTCATAGTAGTATTTATGAACTTCAATGACCTTATGTCATTGAATGGGAAACGATGCCACTTGCTGTCGTGTGACCCCTGTCATGCATTTTTTTCTGTGTGAACAGATCAGGCTCATCAGTGATGTAGTAAACTGAAAGTCTTCAGACACCATAAATGAAGTTGAAACACAATGCTGGAGAAAGTCAGGTGGTCAAACAGTGTACTTAATATACCAAAGATAAAGCTACATAACCAACATTTCGGCCCTGAGCCCTTCATCAGTGATGCTGCTTGCGATTAAATTTCCTATTGGCTATACTACTCATGAAAGGTGGTTGAACAGGATTCCTGCCTATTGAGATGTATGCTAGCAGGGAAGTTATACATTCATGAAAGGAAAGGCTCTGGTAAAAATTGGGATGAAAAAGACTTCAGTGATTTTACTAGTGTGACTGATTACAAAGAAGACAAACATATATTTATTCCTAAAATGGTCATGTCTTCTTAAATATGCAAATTATTTATGGCAAAATATACTTATGATTGGCAAATTAGGTAGCAGTTATCAAAATTTTAAAAAATGCAACAGGTTACAGAACTATAGAGCCATAGAACATTACAGCAGAGAAACAGGCCCCTTCGGCCATTCTAGTCTGTGCTAAACCATTTTTTTTGCCTAGTCCCACTTACCTGCACCCATAGCCCTCCATACCTCTCCCATCCACATGCCTGTTCATCACTTCAGCTGGCAGCTCAATCCACCAATCTCTGTCTGATGAAGTTCCACCTCACACTCCCCCTCAACCTTTTCCCTTTCACTGTTAATCCATATCTTCTGCTTCATATCTCAGTGGAAAAAGCCTAACTGCATCTCCCTTATAATTTTAAATACCTCTATCAAATCTCCCCTCATTCTTCTAAACTCCAAGTTATGTTTACAAAACTATGTCTTTTAACATTAGAAGCATTTAGTAATTCACAGTATTCTTCTTATCTGCTATTTCTAACTCAGTATTCCAAAACCATATAAGAGCCAATACTCACTTGTTGCAGTGTTAATGTTGTTTTTAAAAAAGTAAACAGAAACCTTATCCTCTTCATATTGGTATGAAAATTCCTTCTAATGAGACCAAATTGTTAAAGCAGCTGTAAATATCTGCACATCTTTAACATCACAAGATGTTGTAGGTGTCATTTAAGTGAAGACTGCTTTTAAAATGATCATCCTTTCACTTCATTTCTTGTAATAATTTCCCACAAGAAATTCTCCTTACTTGTGGACTAAAAATACTGGAAATAAAATATAAATACAAACTAATTGTTCACAATACTCCTACATATTTTTTTCTCCACATATTCACAGCAATTATTTTCTGCAATGGACTTCAGAATGGTTGCAGACCTTGCAAGGCAGCAGCTGGATATAGAAAAAAAAATCTATAAATAGCTCAGTAGCTCACCAACCAGTGTATACCAAGAGAGCACAAAACTAAGCTGATGTTAAAAGAAATCCAGTAGATAATACCATAATTGATTCACAGAATGCTGCTGAGGCAAGATGTGTGTATCTATCATGAACATTGGTGGAACTTAATTATTTTTTCATCAAAATTAATATTTTATGCTTTGAAACATCTCAGCAGTAATAAGATCATGTTTTTTCTCTGATAAATTAATTACACAAGTAGCAAATAAATACAGTAAATTTGTATTAACAGGGATTCTTGAGAATATTTGGAATAATGTGTATTATTTATTTAATTACACAATCTATTTTATTTAAATAAAATGCATGTATCAAATAACTTCAGTTCCAAATGGACTTAAAATACTTAAGCGCTCCACAAATAGGCAATGTTAGAGGGATAAATTATGAAAGTCCATTTAAATTAAATGTTATCACACCACAGATTTCACAAAGTTAAGTATTATATGCTGACTGAATTTGACACATACAAAGAGAGAGGGTGGATGAAAATTCAACATTTGGAGTTCAGATAAGGATGTTGCCTTCCCAGAGATATTGCCGATATTATTTTGTAGTATTTTCATTCAATTGAAGGTGATCAACCTGTTGGTCAGGCAAGGAGATTGCAAAAGGCTGTAACTGAGGATCATAGAGAAGGGAAATCTTGTGGAAACCCCTGACCACGTGGGGTTCCAGTACTGGTTGGTGGGGGGATTGCAGTGGGGAATGGTCTGAGGGCATGACTGAGGTAGGTGCTCTGGGATTGCACCAGGAGAAGGTGGTGACCAGAGGATATTTGGTGATCACACAATTTTTTTAAACATCTATTAATTTTGTGGGGTCCAGGAAAGATCCTCTGAGATAGTGACTCCCAAGAACTTAAATTTGCTCACCCTCTCCACCTCCGATCTCCAATGACCAATGGATCATTCACTGCTGGTTTTCCTTTGCTGAAGTCAACAATTGGCTCCTTGGTTTTGATGACATTGAGTGTGAGGTTATTTAGCATATCCTTGTCTGGCATTTCTGCTTTGCCAAGATGGCATACACCTTTTTAGGATACCTGGTGCTGTCCCCAACATTCTCTTTTGCACCTTTCATTTAAATAGGTTTAGAAGAGACGGAAATACCAGACTTTGACCTGCTTGACATTTAATATGATGGTAGATGATAGTGCATTTAGGCAGTTCAAAGTTGCGTGATTGGCCAGTCAATGGAGAAGGTAGAAGATACATTTTCCATTTCTAATGGAACACTCTTCCCTGCACCAAGAGCAGTGCAAGGACAGTTAGTTCATAGATCCAGCCCTCCTCACCTCCAGGCAAATGGCACAATTCCTGTGGTCCAGAAAGCCTTGTAGAATTTGGTAATAATAATTTTAAAAATGTCTATACAATGGAATATGTATCTCCCAAAGGTTTGATAGATTGTCCTGACTCCTGGGAGTAAACCAATTGCCTATCTCCCCACCACACATATAGAAACTCTGGGAGTGGTCTAATTTTAAATATTTGTATTTCTTATCCTCCCCCCAAAAAATGGGTCTTTAGTTGAACATTTCCAACATTAAGTTTGGTTATGGGTAAGTATCTTCAGTTGTTGGATCTGCTAGCTTTTTGAAAAACTGATTAATAATTTGCAATAAATATGTGTTTGTAGGTTAGAACCTGGTATAAACTACCCCATTTACTGAGCATAAAATGAGTGAAAACTATAGACCCATCAGCCATTTCCTGTCCTGTAACATTCTATGATCCACAATATATTCTGTTTAGTCCTCCATGGTTCCCACTGATGAATCCTATTTTCTTTTTCTCTCTTTGGCTTGGCTTCACGGATGAAGATTTATGGAGGGGTAATGTCCACGTCAGCTGAAGGCTCATTTGTGGCTGACAAGTCCGATGCGGGACAGGCAGACACGGTTGCAGCGGATGCAAGGGAAAATTGGTTGGTTGGGGTTGGGTGTTGGGTTTTTCCTCCTTTGTCTTTTGTCAGTGAGGTGGGCTCTGCAGTCTTCTTCCAAGGAGGTTGCTGCTTGCCGAACTGTGAGGCGCCAAGATGCATGGTTTGAGGCGATATCAGCCCACTGGTGGTGGTCAATGTGGCAGGCACCAAGAGATTTCTTTAGGCAGTCCTTGTACCTCTTCTTTGGTGCACCTCTGTCTCAGTGGCCAGTGAAGAGCTCGCCATATAACATGATCTTGGGAAGGCGATGGTCCTCCATTCTGGAGACGTGACCTACCCAGCGCAGTTGGATCTTCAGCAGCGTGGATTCGATGCTGTCGGCCTCTGCCATCTCGAGTACTTCGATGTTAGGGATGAAGTCGCTCCGATGAATGTTGAGGATGGAGCGGAGACAACGCTGGTGGAAGCGTTCTAGGAGCCGTAGGTGATGCTGGTAGAGGACCCATGATTCAGAGCCGAACAGGAGTATGGGTATGACAACGACTCTGAATACGCTAATCTTTGTAAGGTTTTTCAGTTGGTTGTTTTCACAGACTCTTTTGTGTAGTCTTCCAAAGGCGCTATTTGCCTTGGCGAGTCTGCTGTCTATCTCGTTGTCGATCCTTGCATCCGATGAAATGGTGCAGCCAAGATAGGTAAACTGGTTGACCGTTTTGAGTTTTGTGTGCCCGATGGAGATGTGGCGGGGGGCTGGTAGTCATGGTGGGGAGCTGGCTGCTGGAGGACCTCAGTTTTCTTCAGGCTGACTTCCAGGCCAAACATTTTGGCAGTTTCCGCAAAACAGGACGTCAAGCACTGAAGAGCTGGCTCTGAATGGGCAACTAAAGCGGCATCATCTGCAAAGAGTAGTTCATGGACAAGTTGCTCTTGTGTCTTGGTGTGAGCTTGCAGGCGCCTCAGATTGAAGAGACTGCCATCTGTGCGGTACAGGATGTAAACAGCATCTTCATTGTTGAGGTCTTTCATGGCTTGTTTCAGCATCATGCTGAAGAAGATTGAAAAGAAGGTTGGTGTGAGAACGCAACCTTGCTTCACGCCATTGTTAATGGAGAAGTGTTCAGAGAGCTCATTGCTGTATCTGACCCAACCTTGTTGGTTTTGCGTGCAGTTGGATAATCATGTTGAGGAACTTTGGGGGGCATCCAAGGCGCTCTAGTATTTGCCAAAGCCCTTTCCTACTCACAGTGTTGAAGGCTTTGGTGAGGTCAACAAAGGTGATGTAGAGTCCTTTGTTTTGTTCTCTGCACTTTTTTTGGAGCTGTCTGAGGGCAAAGACCATGTCAGTAGTTCCTCTGTTTGCGCGAAAGCCGCACTGTGATTCTGGGAGAACATTTTCGGTGACACTAGGTATTATTCTATTTAGGAGAATTCTAGTGAAAATTTTGCCTGCAATGGAGAGCAGCGTGATTCCCCTGTAGTTTAAGCAGTCTGATTTCTTGCCTTTGTTTTTGTACAGGGTGATGATGATGGCATCACGAAGGTCCTGAGGCAGCTTTCCTTGGTCCCAGCAGAGCTTGAAAAACTCATGCAATTTGGCATGCAGAGTTTTGCCGCCAGCCTTCCAGACCTCTGGGGGGGGGGGGGGGATTCCATCCATACCTGCTGCTTTGCCACGTTTCAGTTGTTCAATTGCCTTATATGTCTCTTCCCGGGTGAGGGCCTCATCCAGCTCTAGTCTTAAGGGCTGTTGAGGGAGCTGGAGCAGGGCAAATTCTTGGACTGAGTGGTTGGCACTGAAAAGAGATTGGAAGTGTTCTGACCATCGGTTGAGGATGGAGATCTTGTCGCTGAGGAGGACTTTGCCGTCTGAGCTGCGCAGCGGGCTTTGGACTTGGGGTGAGGGGCCGTACACAACCTTTAGAGCCTCGTAAAAACCCCTGAAGTCGCCAATGGCCGCGCTGAGCTGGGTTCGTTTGGCGAGGCTAGTCCACAACTCATTTTGGATCTCCCGGAGTTTGCGCTGAAGATGGCTGCATGCGTGATGGAAGGCTCGTTTCGTCTCTGGCCAGGACCAATCCTATTACCAACATTGATAAGACCATAAAACCAAGGAGCAGAATTAGGCCACAAAGGTTGTGTGGCAAAGTGCAGCTGACTGGGACATTGTGCAGCAACAAGGGCAGGCCTATCCTTCACAACACTTGAGAAAGGTAAAACCTCAGCACATAGCAGCACTTGGCACCCTTGTACTTTGGTTCCATGCACAGCCTGATGGAGCCACATATTTTTTTAAAAAACTTAATTTATTCGTTCAAAAAACAAATTGTATATGACATATACAACAATTAACCATGAACATGAATGTTATTTTTTATATATAGAAAAAAAGAAAAGAACCCCCTCCCTTCAGCCAACTCTCCTAAGGAGAGCCATAAAGAAAGAAAAAAAGAAAAAATATTAAAGAAAAATTAAATATACATATTAAGATCTAATCAATGTAAATTGAAATGTAAATATTCTGAATATAACAACCACTTATTAATTAAAACAATATAATTATCACGTGAAACATAAGTTTTTTTTTCCATTATTAAACAATATCTCATCTCATTATGCCGTCTATTAATATCAATCATATTTGTATCTTTCCACGTACTAGCAATACATTTTTTTTGCTACAGATAAAGCTAAATATACGAAAACAAGCTGAAACTTATCTAATCCCAAGCCTTTAAGAGGTTGCAAACTACCCAATAAAAATACTGTTGGATCTAAAAGTATTTTAATCTTAGACAGGTATTCTAAAAACAATTGAATTTTCTTCCAAAAATATTGTATATGTATACATGACCAAACAGCATGAAAAAAAGTTCCAACTGTATTACCACATCTAAAACACAAATCTGATTCATGAAAACCATACTTTTTAAATTTTTCAGGTGTTAAGTATAATTGATGTAAAAAATTATAGTTAATCATTGCATAGTGTGCATTTATCAATTGAGGTACACTATCATAACAAATATCTAACCAATCATCCTCGGAAAAAATAAAACCAATATCCGCTTCCCATTTACTTTTAGATCTATCCCAACCATTTTTATCCATACCATCCTGTAATATTTGATACATAGATGAAATATAACCCTTTTCTGGTACCTTAATAAGAAAAGTCTCAAATTTAGTCATTTCAGGTAAAATCATATCTCTACCAAACATACATTTTACCAAAGATCAAATTTGATAATAGAGAAACAAAGAATTCTTATCAATACCAAACTGTCCCTCATCTGATTAAAAGATAAAAATTTACCATCTTTAAAACAATCTCCCAAATTTTTCATACATTTAAAGTCAAAGTCAAAGCCGATAATTTACCCCTAAAGCCTATCATTTTATTTTTCTTTATCCATAACTTCATTAAATGTTTTAGTATAGGCACATTATATTGTTGTAACAAATTTATATATTCCATCTAAACAAAAATTTATGTATTTCAAATTCAGAAATATTTGCCATCTCAATTTTGGCCAAACTAGGAAGCCGTACCAAATCCATCAATGAACTAATAAATTTAAGTTGGGCTGCTTCATAATAATTTTGAAAATGTGGTAAACGTAATCCCCTAACTCATATTTCCAAGTTAATTTATTCAAAGCTACTCTTGAAAATGTACTTCTCCATAAAAACTCCCTAACCATTTTATTCAAGTCTCGAAAAAAAATAATATCAAGTAAATACGGAATAGATTGAAACAAATATTATATACGTGGAAAAATATTCATCTTAATTGTATTTATCCTTCCCAATAAATTAATAGGTAAATCTTTCCATTTAATCAAATCAGTTTTAATTTTTTTAATTAACAGAACAATTTAATTTATATAAAGATTGATAATTAACATTCAAAATTATTCCCAAATATTTAATTCGATCAGTCCATTTCAAATTAATAATATTCTTATACACTGAATAATCTCCTTCACTTACCAGTAATATTTCACTTTTTTCCCCCAATTAACTTTATATCCAGAAAGACATCCATATTGTATTAAACACTTCTTCAAGTGCAAAAGTGACTGAGCTGGGTTTATTAAATACACCAATACATCATCAGCAAATAAATTAATTTTATACTCCTCATCTAAAACTTTCATACCTTGTATCTGTGTATTTTGTCTTATCAGCTGTGCTAAAGGTTCAATCACTAACACAAACAAAGCTGGTGATAAAGGACAACCTTGATGAGTTGATCGAGTCAATTTAAAAGGTTCCGAAATCCAACCATTCATCAATACCCTGGCTACCAATTTACTATATAGAGCCCTAATCCAACCAATAAAGAAAGGACCAAACTTAAATTTCTCCAAAACTTTAAACAAAAAATTCTATTCAACTCTATCAAATGCTTTTTCTGCATCTAAAGATATCACCATCAGGTGATCTGAAGATTGTCGAAATCTATTAATCAAACTAATCATGCGCAAAATATTATCTGAAGCATATCTATTCTTTATAAAACTTGTTTGATCCATATGAATCAACTTAGGTAAAAATGTAGCCAATCTATTCACTAATATTTTAGCTATTATTTTATAATCTACATTTAACAATGAGATTTGTCTATATGAAGATACTTTCAAAGGATCTCTATTTTTTTGGGGATTACTGTAATTAAAGCACTAGAACAAGACTCAGGTAATTCATAATGTTCTCCAACTTAACATAATACATCCCCAAACACTGTAGATAAATCATCATAAAAAATTTTATAAAATTCAACCGAAAATCCATCATCACCAGGCGATTTACTGTTCAGCATTTCCATCATAGCCATTTTAATTTCTGAATCAGTAAATGGTTCTTCTAACTCCTGTATATCTGCATCCTCTAATATCGGTAAATTCAACTGTGATAAAAAAAGATCAATCGATCCAGTTTCTTGTTTTCCTTCAGATGTATATAACTTTTTATAAAATGAACAAAATTCATCATTAATCTCACGAGGTTTATAAGTAATAAAAGAATTCTGTCTAACAGCATTAATAGTTCTCGATATCTGTTCTTTCTTCAATTGCCACGCCAATATCTTATGTGCTTTCTCTCCCCATTCATAATACTGTTGTTTAGTCCTATTAATCACCCATTCAATTAAAAAAATGTATTCATTCAAAATACAGATAATAAGTAACATATATAACAATAAACTAAACATGAACGATATATATATTATATATATAAAAGAAAAAAAGAAAAAAAGAAAAAAAAAAGAAAAAAAAATTAAGCATACATATTAAAATCTAATCTTTTTTTAATTTTTTTTTATTTTTCACATTATAAACCACATTGATCAAGATACATACATTTTCCTTTTCAAATATATACAGTGTCATTTTCTCCACCCTCCTCTTCCCATCCCACCCTCCCTACCTCCCCTCCCATTCATTTAAAGTTCAGAATCAAAGATACATTAAACCAGTCAAACAATGTTGTCACTCAATAAAAATAAACAAGAAATTCCACTGAGTCAATTCTTTTCATTCTCTTCTCTTTCTGTCATTTTAGGTGGTAGATGTCCCCGGTAGGTTTTCTCTATTATGTTTCATGTATGGCTCCCATATTTGTTCAAATATTGTAATATTATTTCTTAAATTATATGCTATTTTTTTTTAAATCGAATACATTTATTCATTTCTATATACCATTGTTGTATTCTCAAGTTATCTTCTAATTTCCAGGCTGACATAATACATTTTTTTTGCTACAGCTAGGGCTATCATAACAAATCTTTTTTGTGCACCATCCAAATCAAGTCCAAATTCTTTGTTTTTTATGTTACTTAGAAGGAAGATCTCTGGGTTTTTTGGTATATTGCTTTTTGTGATTTTATTTAATATCTGGTTTAGATCTTCCCAAAATTTTTTCACTTTCTCACATGTCCAGATTACATGAATTGTTGTTCCCATTTCCTTTTTACAGCGAAAACATCTGTCAGATACTGTTGGGTCCCATTTATTTAACTTTTGAGGTGTAATATCCAGTTATATTGTATCATACATAACCTCGTATTTATTGTATTTCTCATAGTTCCTGAGCATAACTTCTCCCATGTTTCCTTCTTTATCTTTATGTTTAGATCTTGTTCCCATTTTTGCTTAGTTTTACCATTTGTTTCCTCATTCTCCTTTTCTTGTAGTTTAATATACATGTTTGTTATAAATTTGTTGATTATCATTGTGTCTGTAATCACATATTCAAAATTACTTCCCTCTGGTAACCTCAGACTCCTTCCCAATTTGTCCATCAAGTAGGATTTCAGTTGGTCGTATGCCAACACTGTATCGTGAGTTATATTATATTTATCCTTCATTTGTTCAAAGGATAATAATTTATTTCCCGAAAAGCAATTTTCTATTCTTTTGATCCCTTTTTTCTCCCATTCTCTAAAGGAAAGGTTATCTATTGTAAAAGGGATTAGCTGATTTTGCGTCAGTATTCGTTTTGGTAGTTGGTAATTTGTTTTATCCCTTTCTACATGAATCTTCTTCCAAATATTGAGCAGATGATGTAATACTGGAGAATTCCTACGTTGTACCAATTTTTCATCCCATTTATATAATATATGTTCGGGTATCTTCTCCTCTATTTTATCTAGTTCTAATCTAGTCCAATCTGGCTTTCCCCTTGTTTGATAAAAATCTGATAGGTATCTTAATTGTGCGGCTCTATAATATTTTTTAAAGTTTGGCAGTTGTAAGCCTCCTTGTTTATACCATTCTGTTAATTTATCTAGTGCTATCCTCGGTTTCCCCCCTTTCCATAAAAAATTCCTTATTATTTTCTTTAACTCCTTGAAGAATTTCTCTGTCAAGTGTATTGGCAATGCCTGAAGTAGGTATTGTATCCTTGGGAAAATGTTCATTTTAATACAGTTTATCCTTCCTATTAGTGTTAGTGGTAAGTCTTTCCAATGCTCTAAGTCATCCTGTAATTTTTTTCATTAGTGGATAATAATTGAGTTTATATAGATGGCCGAGGTTTTTATTTATTTGTATACCTAGGTATCGTATTGCTTGCATTTGCCATCTGAATGGTGATTCTTTCTTAAATTTTGAGAAATCCACATTATTCATTGGCATTGCTTCACTTTTATTTGCGTTAATCTTGTATCCCGACACTTCTCCATATTCCTTCAATTTCTTATGTAATTCTTTTATTGATATTTCTGGTTCTGTTAAGTATACTATAACGTCATCTGCAAATAAACTGATTTTATATTCCTTGTCTTTATTTTTTAATCCCTTTTATTTTATTTTCTGTTCTTATCAGTTCTGCTAGTGGTTCTATGGCTAACGTGAACAATAAGGGTGATAGTGGGCATCCCTGCCATGTTGATCTGCTTAAGTTAAATTGTTCTGATATATATCCATTTACTGTCACTTTCGCCAATGGCCCCTTATATAATGCTTTAATCCAATTAATATATTTCTCTGGTAAGCTGAATTTTTGTAGTACCTTGAATAAATAATTCCATTCTACTCTCTCAAAGGCCTTCTCTGCGTCTAAAGCAACCGCTACTGTTGGAGCTTTATTTCCTTCTACTGCATGAATTAAGTTAATAAATTTACAAATATTGTCTGTTGCTCATCTTTTTTTAATAAATCCAGTTTGGTCTAGATTTACTATTTTTGGTACATAGTCGGCTAATCTTTTTGCTAATAGTTTAGCTATTATCTTATAATCTGTGTTAAGTAAAGATATTGGTCTATATGATGCTGGTACGAGTGGATCTTTCCCTGTCTTTGGTATTACTGTAATTATTGTTGTGTTGCATGAATCTGGTAAGCTTTGTGTTTTATCAATCTGGTTGATTACTTCCAGGAGGGGAGGAATTAATAAATCTTTAAATGTTTTATAGAATTCTATTGGGAATCCATCCTCTCCTGGTGTTTTATTATTCAGTAGTTTTTTTTTGAAGACTTTATTGAAAATTTTATAACATGAATACAATAAAGAATTACATTTAAAGAAAAATATAAAAAAAGGTATGATTACAATATTACATCAGAAAACTACACAAAATAACCCCCCGTTAATTGTAACACAATATTAATAGTCTAACTTAAAATTAGTCCAACCCTCCCTCCAAAATAAAGAGTGAAGAGTTAATAAAATTAACAATATTATATATGAAAAAATACCCACGTGCAAAAAAGAGATAAAACTTAACCTAAAAAAATTCTAACAACAACAAAAAAAATTGTCAATACTAAAATATCACACTTAAACATATTTAAATCAAACTTAAATGCATATAATTAGCAAACAGAGTCCACTTTAACTTATAAAAAGTTATCTTATCCTGAATTGAAAAAAGATATCCTTTCCATAGTCAAACAAAATTTCATTTCCAAATACCACTTATCTAAAGTTAGTATATTTCTATCTTTCCAAGTAAGTGCTATACATTTCTTAGCCACAACTAAAGCTAAATAAATAAATGAAATCTGATAATTCTCTAAACCTAAATCGATTAATGATTGCATGTTCCCTAATAAAAATATATCGGGATCTAATACAAGATGGATATTATATAAACTGTTAAAAACAGATTGAATTCCTTTCCAAAACAGTTGCAATCGATCACAAAGCCAAACAGTATGCAAAAAAGTATTGGCCGTCTGATCACATCGAAAACAAGAATCCAACTTACTAAAACCAATTTTTTAAAAATTCTCCGGTGTTAAATATAGCTGATGAATAAAATTATAATTAATCATTGCTAGTCTAGTATTAATTAATTTCCAAATACTATTCTGACAAATTTCCATCCAAGCTTCTTCAGCTATTTTATGTCCTAAATCTTTTTCCCATTTCAACTTATCTTTATCCCAGTCTTTTTTACTATCAATTTCTTGTAAAATACAATACAAATCAGATATATATCCCTTTTTTTGGTATTGAAAGTACATATTCTTCAAAACTAGATTCAGGTAATAAAATCATATGTCGACCACATAATTGTTTTACAAAAGATCTTAATTGATAATATACAAATATAGAATTTGCACTAATACCATTTTTAATTCATCAAAGGAACAAAAACAACCCTCAGAAAAACAATCAGATATATTTTTTATTCCCTTCTTTTCCCATTGTTTCGAAGTGGCATTGGAGACCGTAAAAGGAACAAGTTGATTATTATATAATGGCAATCTTCCAGAATATATATTTTTAAGTCCCAATTTTTAAAGTTTACTTGTCCATAAATTCAATAAATATTTCAATATTGGCACATCATAAGTTCGTAATAAATTTTTATTCCATTGAAACAAAAACTCATGAGGAAATTTTTCTAAAATAACCGGCATTTCAATCTTTACCCAACTAGGTGGGTTGTCCATATTCATTAATGCACTAAAAAATTTGAATTGAGCTGCTTCATAATAATGCTGAAAATTCGGTAATCTTAAACCTCCAAATTGAAAATCCCACATCAATTTTCTCATTGCTACTCTCGGAAATTTTCCCTTCCATAATAATTCTCTAATCGCTTTATATAAATCCTTAAAAAAACTTTTTTTTTTAAAAAATAAGGAAATGATTGAAACAAATATTGTATTCTAGGAAAAATATTCATTTTTATGGTATTAATCCTCCCTAGTAAACCCAAAGGTAGATCCCTCCACCTAATCAAATATAATTTAATCCTTTTTATTAAACAAAAATAATTAATTAAATATAATTCTTTAAATTCAGTATTAACATTAATTCCTAAATATTTAATTTGTGTAGTCCACTTCAAATTTGTAATATTTTTATATACTGAATAATCACCTTTACAAATTGGTAAAATTTCACTTTTAGCCCAATTTACTTTATAACCAGATAATTGGCCATAAATTTCTAAACATTCTTGAATTGCAGGTAAAGAAATATCCGGATCCACGAAATATAATAAAACATCATCAGCAAATAAATTAATCTTATATTCCTCATTCAGAACTCTCATACCTTTAACATTTTAATTTTGACGTATTAATTGTGCTAAAGGTTCAATAACTATAGCAAATAAAGCAGGTGACAACGGACATCCTTGTCTAGTAGATCTTGTCAAACTAAAAGATTCTGAAATTTGGCCATTAACAGCAATTCTAGCCTTCGGGCTATTATATAAAGCCTTTATCAACCCAATAAATGAAGAACCAAAACAAAATTTCTCAAGTACTTTGAACAGAAACTTCCATTCCACTCTATCAAAAGCCTTTTCTGCATCCAATGAAACCACTATTGGATAATACAACTGAAATTTAGATTTATTTATCAAGGTTATTAACCGTAAAATATTATCTGACGCATACCTGTTTTTTATAAATCCCATTTGATCACCATGTATAATTTTAGGCAGATATTGAGCTAATCTATTAGCCATAATTTTAGCTACAATTTTATAATCTACATTTAACAACGAAATTGGTCTAGAAGAAGAAACCTGTAAAGGGCCTTTATCTTTTTTTGGTATAACCGTAATTATTGCGTTAGAACAAGACTCAGGTAATTGAAAAGTATTGTAAGTTTGTTGTAATACATTCTTATAAATAGAAGATACATCTGCATAAAAAACTTTATAAAACTCTATAGAAAACCCATCTTCACCAGGTGCCTTTCCATTCGGCATGTCTCTTATTGCCCTTTCTATTTCATCTTCTGTAAAAGGTTTATCTAACTCTTGTCTGTCTTCTTGATTCAATTGTGGCAAGTTAATATTTTCCAAGAAAGAATCTATTGTGTCTCCAGTTACATCTTTACATTCCGAAGTATACAATTGTTTATAGAAATTACAAAATTCCTCATTAATCTCCTTTTGATTAAAAGTAATACCTGATTTCTTTCTAATCGCTGGTATAATCCTAGATAATTGTTCCTTTTTTAATTGCCATGACAAAACTTTATGAGCTTTCTCACCCCATTCATAAAACTTATGCTTAGTTCGATTCATTAAACATTCAAACCGATATGTTTGTAATTCATTAAATTTAAATTTTAAATTAGTTAACTGATTCTTTTGCGTTTCGGTAGCGTGTTTTTGAAATTCTTTTTCAGTAGCAGTTATCTTTTCCTCTAAGTCTTCAATCTCTTTAATTCTCTCCTTCTTTACTTTAGAGGCATAACTGATCATTTGGCCTCACAAAAAAGCTTTCATTGCATCCCATAAAACAAAATGACTAGAAACAGAATTACAGTTAATACCAATAAAAATTTCAATTTGCTGTTTTAAAAAACTAATAAATTCTGGTTTTTGCAATAGCATAGTATTAAATCTCCATCTTGAAGCTTTCTGAACATCTTGTGAACTGAAATATTCTAATGATAATAGTGAATGATCCGAAACCAATCTAGCCTTATACTCCACAGATGTAACCCTATCCTGCAAATGTGCTGATATTAAAAAAATAATCAATTCTAGAAAAAGAATTATGTTGCGAGGAATAAAAAGAAAAATCTGTCTCTGTAGGATTAACTCTTTGCCAAATATCAATTAAATTCAAATCTGCCATCATATTAATCACTTGAATTGCCATCTTAGACTTCTTAATTACTCGGGTACTTATCCAATAAAGGCTCCAACACCACATTCAAATCTCCCCCAATCATCACATTAGAGTTCGATTGTCCAAGTAATAAAGACATATCCACAACAAAAGCTGTATCCTCAACATTAGGAGCATAAACATCAAGCAAAGTCCATGCCTCATTAAAGATTGTACAATTTAATTTTAATAATCTTCCACCATTTTTCTCTTCATTCTGTAACTGAAATGGTAGATTCTTATGTACCAAAATTGCCACACCTTTTGCCTTAGAATTAAACAAAGAATAAAAAAACTTATTCGGTAGTTTTTTTATTATCTCTTGTATTTCTACTATTTCAAATGGTTCTGTTAATTTATTTTGTTCCTCTGTTTGTAATTTCGGTACTTCAATTTTAGTTAAAAATTCATCTATTTTGTCTTTTTTCCCTTCGTTTTCAGTTTGGTATAATTGTTCATAGAGTTCTCTGAAGTTTTCTTTAATCTCCGTTGGATTATATGTGATTTGTTTGTCTTTTTTCCTTGATGCCAATACCATTCTCTTAGTTTGTTCTGTCTTAAGCTGCCATGCTAGAATTTTGTGCGTTTTTTCTCCTAGTTCATAATATTTCTGTTTTGTCTTCATTATGTTCTTCTCCACCTTATATGTTTGTAGTGTTTCATATTTTATTTTTTTATCTGCCAATTCTTTTCTTTTAATTGTGTCTTCCTTCATTGCTAATTCTTTTTCTATATTTGCTATTTCCGTTTCCAACTGCTCTGTTTCCTGATTGTAGTCCTTCTTCATCTTGGTTACATAACTTATTATTTGCCCTCTGATGAACGCTTTCATTGCATCCCATAGTATAAACTTATCTTTCACTGATTCCGTATTTATTTCAAAGTACATTTTAATTTGTCTTTCAATGAATTCTCTAAAATCCTGCCTTTTAAGTAGCATGGGGTTTAATCTCCATCTATACATTCTTGGAGGGATGTCCTCTAACTCTATTGTCAATATTAGGGGTGAGTGGTCCGATAATATTCTAGCTTTATATTCTGTTTTTCTAACTCTGTCTTGCATGCGAGCTGATAACAGGAATAGGTCTATTCTTGAGTATGTTTTATGTCTACCCGAATAATATGAATATTCCTTTTCCTTTGGGTGTTGTTTCCTCCATATATCCAAAAGTTGCATTTCTTGCATCGATTTAATTATAAATTTGGTAACTTTGTTCTTTCTGTTAATTTTTTTCCCAGTTTTATCCATGTTTGAATCCAAATTAAGGTTGAAATCCCCTCCTATTAGTATGTTCCCTTGCATGTCTGCTATCTTCAAAAAAATATCTTGCATAAATTTTTGATCTTCTTTGTTAGGTGAATATACATTGAGTAAATTCCAAAACTCCGAATATATCTGACATTTTATCATTACATATCTCCCTGCTGGATCTATTATTTCCTCTTCTATTTTAATTGGTACATTTTTACTGATTAATATAGCTACTCCTCTAGCTTTTGAATTATATGATGCTGCTGTCACATGTCCTATCCAATCTCTCTTTAATTTCTTGTGCTCCACTTCAGTTAAGTGTGTTTCTTGCACGAATGCTATATCAATTTTTTTCTTTTTTCAGTAAATTTAGCAGTTTCTTCCTTTTGATTTGGTTATGTATTCCATTAATATTTAAAGTCATATAGTTCAACATAGCCATTTCATACTTTGTTTATCTTTCCTTTCCGTTTCCTCATCATCACCTTTCCTTCTCCATTTCAGCTTTCTTTTTTGAACACTTTATAGGACAACATTTCTAAAACATCAAACATTTCCCTTATCCTCCTATCTAAAATTTCTTTAACCCCACTATCCCCTCCCCTTCCTGAGTTGCCCTTTATCCCTTGTCGGGCAACCACATCTCCCCTCTCCATTTGGATTTGCAAATTCACTCGCAAACGTCAACTGATTTCGCAGTGACTGTAACTCCTCCCCACCCATCCCCCCCAGAAAAGATTTTAATTTTCATATACAACAAAAGTCACTCTCTTAATTCCCTCCTTACTTCCTCTCTTCCTTTTCTTTCCCTTATTAATTCTTATCTATGCTCTATATATTTTCTTTTAAATACACATACACTCATGTACACACACACACACACACATATATAGTTCGTGGTCATTTTTGCTCTCGTTACATGTCTTCATCTCTCTGTCTGTTTTGTAGTTGTTCTGCAAATTTTCGTGCTTCCTCCGGATCCGAGAATAGTCTGTTTTGCTCCCCTGGAATAACTATTTTAAGTACCGCTGGGTACTTTAGCATAAATTTATATCCTTTTTTCCATAGGATCGCTTTTGCTGTATTAAACTCCTTCCTCTTCTTCAGGAGTTCAAAACTTATATCGGGATAGAAAAAAATTTTTTGACCTTTGTATTCCAGTGGCTTTTTGTCTTCTCTTATTTTCTTCATTGCTTTCTCCAATATATTTTCTCTTGTTGTATATCTTAGGAATTTTACTAAAATGGATCTTGGTTTTTGTTGTGGCTGTGGTTTAGGGGCTAATGTTCTATGTGCCCTTTCTATTTCCATTTCTTCCTGTAATTCTGGTCTTCCTAGGACCCTGGGGATCCAATCTTTTATAAATTCTCTCATATTCTTGCCTTCTTCATCTTTCTTAAGGTCCACTATCTTTATATTATTTCTTCTATTATAATTTTCCATTATATCTATCTTCTGAGCTAATAGCTCTTGTGTCTCTTTAACTTTTTTATTAGATTCTTCTAATTTCTTTTTTAAGTCCTCTACTTCCATTTCTATGGCTGTTTCTCATTCTTCCACCTTGTCCACTCTTTTTCCTATATCTGACATGACCATCTCTAATCTATTCATTTTTTCTTCTGTATTTTTTCTTCTTCTTTTTATTTCACTAAATTCTTGTGATTGCCATTCTTTTACTGATTCCATATATTCTTTAAAAAAATCCATTGTCTTGACCTTCCCTTCTTCTTCCATTTCTCTGTGTTCTTCCTCTTGGTTGGTCATCTGTTGTTTCTTTGATTTCTTTTTATTCTCTTCTTTCTTGTTCTAGTTGTTTTCTATGTTCTCCTCTTGTTGTTGTGCTGTAGCTGTCATTCTCAGCTATGGAGATCGACTTCTCAGCTGGTCCCCCCTCCCATCAGTGTTTTATTTGTCTTGCGCATCGCGCATGCGCGACTCCTCGCGCATGCGCGGTTGCGCACTTTTGCTTGGCTCCGCGAGCCATTTTTGTAGTCCTGAGCTCAGGACTTCGACTGACCTGAGGGAGCGGACTTCTCTCTCCACAGCGGGCCTCCTCGGACAGGTAAGGCCTTCACCTTCTTCTTCCGATGTCTTTTCTTCTTCTCTTCTTCCTGTTGCTTTCAACTTTTCTTTCTTCATTGTCATTTTATTCCCACCTTTACTTTCACTTTATTTTAATTTTCATATTTGTACCTTTGCGTTTTCTCTGTTTTTTTTAAAAACTTTTCCGGAGAGGGCTGGAGTTCCCCGACTGGCCACTACTCCATCACGTGATTCCTCCCCATATTAAAATCTAATCAATGTAAATCAAAATGTAAATATTCTGAATACAACAACCACTTATTAATAAAAAAAACTATAATCATCACGTGAAACATATGTGATTTTTTTCCATTATTAAGCAATATTTCATCTCATTATTCCATCTATTAATATCAATCATATTTGTATCTTTCCACATACTAGCAAAACATTTTTTCACTACAGATAATGCTAAATATACAAAAGCAAGTTGAAATTTATCTAATCCCAGACCTTTCAGTGGTTGCAAACTACCCAATAAAAATACTGTCAGATGTAAAGGTATTTTAATCTTATACAGGTATTCCAGAAACAATTGTATTTTCTTCCAAAAAGATTGTATATATATATATATATATATATATATATATATACACATGACCAAACCGCCAGAAAAAAGTTCCAACAGTGTTACCACTCTAAAACACAAATCTGATTCATGAAAACCATACTTTTTTAGTTTTTCAGGTGTTAAGTATAATTGATGTAAAAAATTATAATTAATCATTCCATGGCGCGCATTTATCAGTCTAGTTACACTATCATAACAAATATCTGACCAATTATCCTCGGAAAAAAATAAAACCAATTTCCGCTTCCCATTTACCTTTAGATTTATCCCAACCCTTTTTATCCATACCATCCTGTAATATTTGATACATAACTGAAATATAACCCTTCTCTGGTACCTTAATAAGAAAAGTCTCAAATTTAGTCATTTCAGGTAAAATCATATCTCTACCAAACACATGCTTTACCAAAGATTGAATTTGATAATAAACAAACAAAGAATTCTTATCAATACCATAACTGTCCCTCATCTGATCAAAAGATAAAAATTTATCTTCTTTAAAACTATCTCACAAATTTTCCACACCTTTAAATCTCCAATATAATAAACTTCGATTATGTATTGAGAAAGAAATACGTTGATTATTATACAATGGAGTCAAGTCTGACAATTCACCACTAGAACCTATCATTTTCTTTTTCTTTGTCCATAGCTTTATTAAATGTTTTAATATAGGCACATTATGTTGCTGTAACAAATTTACATTCCATCTAAACAAATATTGATGTATTTCAAATTCAAAATATTTGCCATCTCAATTTTGACCCAACTAGGGGGCCGTTTCAAATCCATCAATGAACTAATAAATTTAAGTTGGGCTGCTTCATAATAATTTTGAAAATGTGGTAATCGTAGTCCCCCTAGGTCATATTTCCAAGTTAATTTATTCAAGGCTACTCTTGAAAATTTACCGCTCCATAAAAACTCCCTAAGCATTTTATTCAAATCTTGGAAAAAATATTATCAAGTAAATACGGAATAGATTGAAATAAATATTGTATACGTGGAAAAATATTCTTCTTAATTGTATTTATTCTACCCAATAAATTAATAGGCAGATCTTTCCATTTAATGAAATCAGTTTAAATTTTTTTTATTAATGGAACATAATTTATATAAAGATTGATAATTAACATCCATGATTATACCCAAATACTTAATTCGATTTGTCCATTTCAAATTAAGAATGTTTTTATAAGCTGAATAATCTTCACTCACCGGTAATATTTCGCTTTTTTCCCAGTTAACTTTATATCCAGAAAGATGTCCATATTGCATCAAACACTCCTTCAGATGCAAAAGTGATTGAGCTGGATTTGTTAGGTACACCAATACATCATCAGCCACACATTCAAATTGATAAGATTGCAAAGTATTATATTCCAGTTTCAACCTAGATAATTCTATTTTCTGATCTTCAGCAGCATCTTTCTGGAATTCCTTTTCTAAATCATCAATCTGTTTCTCTCATTCAAGACTCTGATTTAATCAATTCTTTTTTATTTTAGAAGTATAACTAATTATTTGTCCTCTCAAATAAGTTTTCATAGCATTCCATAATGCAAACTTACTTTGAACAGAATTAGAATTTTCTTTAAAAAAAATTAATTTGTTTTTTAAAAAAAATCAATAAATTCCACATTTTTTAACAACATTGTATTAAACCTCCAACGATAGTTCACTTGAATTTTCTCAGAATATAACAAAGAATGATCTGAAATCACCCTACTTTTATATTCCGCTTGTTGTATTGTCCTTTGTAAATGTGCCGATACTAAAAAGAAGTCAATCCTTGAAAACGATCCATGTCTAGATGAATAAAAGGAGAAATCTTTCTCTGTTGGATTAAGACGTCTCCAAATATCTACTAAATTAAGATCTTTCATCAACACTTGAACCTGAACTGCCATCTTAGATTTCTTAACTTTCTTCAGAGATTTATCTAATAAAGGTTCCAAAATACAATTAAAATCACCACCAGCTAAAATATTATCATTAGCCTGACTCAAACATAAAAATGTATCTGAAATAAATATTTCATCATCTGCACTTGTGGCATAAATATTAAGTAAAGTCCAAAATTCACTAAAAATCTTACAATTCAATTTAAGAATACATCCTGTATTTTCCTCCATTGATTGTAATTCAAAAGATATTTTTTATGTATCAAAATTGCTACACCTTTAGCCCTAGAATTAAATGAAGAAGAATACATGCCCAACCCAGTCCCTCTTTAATTTCATACTTTGCTTCACATTCAAATGTGTTTCTTGTAAAAAAGCAATATCAATTTTCATTTTCTTAATATACGCCAAGACTCGCTTACGTTTAATCGAACTGTTTAATCCTCGAACATTAAAAGTAGCAAACCTCAACTTCGACATATCTACTATTATATCTAAATACCAATATCAATGTATATAGGCCCTCCAATAGGAAAAAAAAATCACAAATTAAAAGCTAACTAAAATAAAAATAAAAAAAATAATAAAGAAAAAAGAAAGAACCCGCCCCCCCAAAAAAAATACCAAAAGGTAGTAATCCTGAAACAAGAATTGGGTGTGGGTCACCCACCAGTGGCTGATGACTAGTAAAGAACTTAGAGCAAATCTCTCCCTCCCCAGCCAAACAATGAATAACATCAAAATATCATAATAACAAAAAAATAAAGTAAGAGAAAGAAAATTCTTCTTTTCATCCAAGAGATTCCAATCTCGAAGATCCCATTTCAGAAGAAGTTGGACTCTTTCCATTTCAAAAATGTGACTTCTTTTGCACTTGAGGTTTAATCTTTTTACCATTAATGGCCATAATGGTTCCTTAATACTTTAAACTAAAATTAAAAAAGTTTAAACTTGAAAACAAAGGGTTAAAAGATGGGTACTTAAACATCTGGCCAGAGAGGTCGAGATTACATGTTTAGACTCTATGCCATCTTGCCACGCCCCTCCTGATGGAGCCACATATGAAGGATGAGGAACATCTTGGGTACACCTTTGCTCCCATTGTCCGGCGACTTATGCACGATGCGCCTTCAGGGCAGAGGTGCAAGGGATGGGCCACACCTGTGCCACATACAGCAGTACCAAGAGCACCTCGCACCTGGTGACTAGGTTCTTTCCTGTCATTGAAAGGGAGTGTTGTGTCCACAGACCCAATTTCTGACAGATGTTTGCGATCTGCTATGACCAATTCTTGTTACATGCTTCGGCCCCTCCAAACCAGATCCCCAGCACCTTTAGATCCTTCCTGATGCAGCACACAAAGAAGACTGGAGACAGTTGGCTGACTTCTCTAACTCCAGACTTGATGGGGAAGCTATCTCTTTGATAGTCCAAACCCATTGGTTTGGACTACACTACAGATGTCTGTGTAGAGCAGTTTAATCCAATTCCAGATTCCCTCCCCAAAGTCCATTTTGGAGAGTACATCCATTGTGCACGTGATATCAGTTGAATTGTTTCTCCTTGTCTAAGCTGATCAAGCAGTGTCCACCACCCCCAGCCTGCACTTAAGCGATGGTATCCCTGAGCAGTGAGAGGCTGACAGAGATCTTCCTACCTGGAACCGTGCAGGTTTGGTCTGGGTGGATTAAGCAGGGCAGACTTGAATGACGATGGCCTTGGACAGGATTTGTAGTTAACATTTAGCAATGATCTAGGTCTTCAATTCCTGATATACTCCTTCTCCCACTTCTGTTTGAAGATGAGGGTGATGTAGCCTTTCCTCATGGAGTCTGAGATGCTACGTGCCTGGATCATAGTGTATACCTCCAGCAAGTCCGATCCCATCCAGTCCCACAGCTGGTACAACTCAGCCCACTCAGCCAATAGCCCATATAGGGTTCTCACGAGCCAGTCTCCAGAAGCATGTGTGTCTCCTTCAACTGCAAATTGCCTATCGCCCACAGCCCGTGTGGGTCCTTCAGCCACTGAGCTCCTTGTTGGTCTGCTGCTGTGGTCACCTTACCGGAAGGGTTGTCTCCCATGTGTCTTCTCAATGAGGGGTGTTCACCCTGTTTTTGGTGCGGTGTGCCAGTGCGCTGCTACCCTGGATTCTGCAACTCCTCGTGGTATGCTGCCCAGCACAGATGCCACCCTCTTGGGCAGACAACACTGTGGTGGCGGGATTAAAAAAAAAACATAATTGGTTAACTGAACAGGCTGTTTAAAACCCGTACAGAGCTGTCAGCATCAGGACCGGGCAGAAGGACCATGCGGAGCAACATCGTATCTCCGCTCCCCACTCTCCCGAGTCTGCACCAGTGGAAACGCTGCCATTACAGCAGCTTTGGCAGTGCCTCCAGGGCTGGGGATAGATGGATGAGGAGGAATGAGAGAACCAGGAAGTAAAGGAGAGAGTGGTCTCTGCAGAAGGCAGAAAGCAGCAGGGACGGGGCTCGTGGAGCTGGTGGAAATGATGAAGAATGATCTGCTGAATGTGAAGGCTGGAGGGTGAACAGTGACGGCCAGTTGAACTCCATCTCTGTTCTGTCTCAGGGTGAGAGCAGAAATGAGGGCAATGTGGATGAGAACTCCATCAACCACAGTTGAAGGGAAGTCACATTTCCTGAAGAACACATTTCAGATATCCTGGAGTGAAGAGCCTCATCTCAATAATAGTTGCAGTGGAGAGAATGGAATGGCATCATTACAAGAGATATAGTCTTGGTAGCTGTGAAGTCAGAGGGTTTATAGTTTAAAAAGTCAGCTCAGTTTAATTGGCTGAATATTGCCAGTTCAAACTTCAGCCCAATCACAAAGTTTTTCAGACTTTATATGTGGAAAACTGAAGTTTGAAGACTCAGAAATTATGCATAAAAGCCTGACTCAATTCCTGCTGGAGTAATGTGAGCAGTTTGAGTGTCACATCTTGCTGTTTCCTTTAGAGGAAATCCAGTATTAATTTATATAGATAGATACCTGGAATCCAAGGGTGAAACTAACTTAATTTACAACGAATGATTTGATTCAAGCACTTCTAATATTAGGGGAAATGAAGAAAAGAGATAAAGAGGGATGGGATTGCGTTTGCTAATTGGTAGTTAAAATCCATTAGATCCAGGATACTTTGGAATAAAATTAGGAAACAATACTGCACTCAGAACTCTGCTCTATAGCAGTAATTGGTTCTTGAACAATTATTGATGTTAAATATCAAGTTAGTAGATTTTTGATCATCAAAGTCTTGAGAGATAGGGGGAAAGCTGAGAATGAGATCTCCAGGATTTCACTGAAGGAATGGGTGGTGCCCTTCTGCTCTTGTGCTGTCATATAAATCAATTAATATTTAAAAGCTTTGCGAGAAATGTGTCCTTGTTCTATGTGTTCTGTTAAATTGATCATGGATGATTTGTCATGATATAATTGGGAGAACATCATTACTCTCCTATGATTAATTTTTCTTTTGAATATAAACCTCCAATCAGATGAATATTGACTTCTAAATTCAGAATCTACAAAATCATGGCACTGTGGCAAATTTTCCCAAGGTCCAACCATTACTTTACACTGGGTTGCAAATCCCACATCCTCACTTCTACCACACAAAAGCCAGGAATAATCCTCATTTTGTGAGTGTTTTTGCTTTCCCAGGTCATCAACCACTTCACAAGAGCAAATGGGAGCCTCAGTGTAAGATAGGTTAAAATTTGTGGCTTAGTTAGATTTTTTATGGTGACCATGTGATACGCATTCTCAATAATTCTAAAGACTGAGTGAAGAATGGTAGTCCTTAATACACTTTAGATTTTGGCTGACCCAACTCCATGTGCTCGAATGAATGGAAAGGGGCAGGGAGGTCGATCTTTATGGCCAGGTCACAGGGGGAGGGGTTACATGGGGTCGAGTCATCAGTGGGTGGGCCAGCCACTTATGTGCAGAGGAGCAGCATACATATATACAGGACCTTGCAAGTCAGGACCTTGCAGTCTGGGGCTGTAATTTAGATGAGAGGGGATCTTATAGAAGCATATAAAATTATGAAAGGCATAGATAAGATTGAGGTAGGTAAGTTATTTCATTGGTGGGAGAGACCAGAACTAGGGGACATAGCCTCAAGATTCAGGGTTGTAAATTTAGGAGAGAGATGAGGAGGAACCACTTTTTTTCAGAGTGTGGTGAATCTGTGGAATTTGCTGCCCATTGAAGGTGACCTCAGTGAATATAATTAAGACAAGGTTTGATAGTTTTCTACATAGTAAGGGAGTTGAGGGAAATGGGGAAGGGGCAGGTCGGTGGAGATAAGCCTATCATCAGATCAGCCATGATTGTATTGAATGGCAGAGCAGTCTTGACTACCCCTGCTCTTATATTTTTAAAATTTTCTGAACTGGCTTTGCATAATGGTAGCTTTTAGACTCCCAGCAACTAAATATCCAATTGAAGGATTAATCTATCAGACTGCCGTGCATTTGCATTGAACCATAAAAGTCTGAAACATCGTTAAGGACATGTGCTGACACCTTTGAATTTCACTCTACAGCAGGACACTGAATTCAGAGGGGCTTTTGAAAAGGTTTGCCTACACTTTGCATCCAGTTCTTTCAGTTTTACACCCGGGTGGACCAGTGTATGAACTGTGAAGCCATTCACTGAAATGTGAATTTGTTTTTGGCTGAGACTATACTTGGGCCTCCATTGATGTTCAGGTTGATGGTGCTGCCTGTGAACGGATGCTGTGATGAAGAAGAATCATGTATTTTGGCAGATCATGGCAGGAATAGAAATCAAACAAATATTGTTTAAAAAAAACCCTCTGGAGTTGAGGGTCTAAACATCCTGAATGGTCAAAATTATTTTCAGAGAACTTTAATCCGTGCATTGTTTTACTAAATAGTTAACCATTCACAGGTTTATTACATGATAAAAAGTGTTAGAAATACATCTATTTATTCTGTAATTATTCAAATGAGTAACTCTTGAACACTATTTTGCCGAGTAATTGTGAATGCCCCAGCACTTGTATTACAGATGGAGGGGAAACAGAGTCTTTGTAGACATTTTGGTTTGATAATACTATGTGAGGTTCATCAAGTGGCCATTAATATAATAAACTTTCATAAAAAGACAAAATTCTTATTAATGGCCAACAAAGAAATATTCTTGGTAAGACTAAGATTCTACTTAGAATATTTCTTTGTTGACAATTCTTGGGACTTCTCTGTTTTCTCCTTTCTATAAGTTAACTGACAACCTGATCATTAAACACAGTTTGAGAATATGGGTACAATTTAGAAGGCTTTTTAGATTTCAGAGTTCTTCTCTTATTAGGCCAATTATATCCAATTATCTTTTCCAACCTTCTTTGCAAGATGCAGTTTTTAATTAATGGCATAGATTGGGTTTAAATGTCTTAAAGACCTTCTTATTGACAATAATTTTGCATCCTTCGAACAATTGGTTGTAAAATTTAATTTACCAAAAGTTCACTTTTTTAGATTTTTACAAATTAGGCATTTTGTTTAATCCCTGCTCTTAATTTTCCTGGAATTCCTGAAGCAAATATTCTTGATAAATTTTTTGAACCACAGACCCTTTATAAAGGCTTAATATCTGTTATTTATGACAAAGTGGTTAATTTAAGTCAAGCCTCTTTAATTGAAATCAAGAACACCTGGGAGCAAGATTTGAACCTTTTAGTGTCCAATGAGGTGTGGAATATTATCCTTAAACTGATTAACACTACATCCTTTTGTGTACTGCATTGTCTGTTACAATTTAAAGTGGTTCGTAGAGGATATATGTCTAAAGTTAAATTGTCTCATTTTTATCTGGACATCCAGAAAGTTGCTGGACTGGATAACATTCCTGTCAGAGTGCTCGGGGGATGTGCTGCTCAGCTAGCAGATGTTCTCACTGATATCTTGAACATCTCCCTGAGAAGCACTGTGGTCCCAACGTGCTTCAAAGCCATCACCATTGTCCTCATGCTGAAGAAGTCGTCTGTGTCCTGCCTCAATGATTAGTGCCCTGTTGCACTAACACCCATTGTCACGAAGTGCTTCGAGAGGCTTGTCATGGGGCACATTAAGCCCCTGCTGCTCCCGTCACTAGACCCCTGCAGTTCGCTCTACAGACGATGCCATCACTACCACTCCATCTAGCCCTCACCTACCAGGAAAACAAGGTCTCATATGTTTGAATAGTTTTTATTGACCTCAGTACTTGATAAGAAAGTTGAGCTTGCTGGGTCTAAACACCTCCCTCTGCAATTGGATTCTTGACTTCCAGATCAGAAACTGCACCTCCAAGACCATCACATTGAGCACGGAGGGACTCCAGAGCTGCATGCTTAGTCCACTGCTGTTCACTCTACTGACCCATGACTGTGCAGCTAAACACAGCACCAACCATATCATCAACTTTGCTGACAACACAACCGTGGTGGGCCTGATCAGTAAAAATGATGAGACAGCGTACAGAGTTGAGGTGCAGTTGCTAACGGACTGGTGCAGAGCCAACAATTTGTATCTGAACGTTAAAAGAACAAAAGATATGGTTGTTGAATTCAGGAGGGCCTGAGGGGAACCATGCTCTACTGACCATTGATGGCTCGACCATTGCGGTCATTAAGAGTATCAAGTTCCTTGGAGTGCACTTGGCAGAGAATCTCACCTGGTCCCTTAACACCAGCTCCACAGCCAAGAAAACCCAGCAGGACCTCTACTTCCTGCGAAGGCTGAGGAAAGTTCATCTCCCAACTTCCATCCTCACTACGTTCTACAAAGGATGTATCAAGAGTATCCTGTGCAACTGTATCACCATCTGGTTTACAAGCTATACCTTCTTGGACCTCAAGATCCTGCAGAGGGTAGTGAAGTCAACGGAAAAGATCACTGGGGGGTTCTCTTCCTAACATGAAGGACATATACAATACTCAATGCAGGTGGAAGGCAATAAACATTGTGAAGGATTCCATGTAAACTGTGGTCCCTTCTGCCATCTGGTAGGCAATACTGCAGCACCTGGGGCCTTTCATCCAGATTGGGCAACAGCTTTTTTCCCCCCAAGCTATCAGACTCCTGAACTCCCAGAACATTTATGGATAAGGTAACGTGGACTGTTACTGTATATGTCTTAATATTTTAATGTTTTAATGTGGTTAACTTCTATTCTAATATATTTAGGTAAATATTCTTCATGGTCGTGGAGAGCATGGTATGAACGATAAATAAAAGTGATGACTTTAAATCCTCTGTGACAAATGTAACTGGGTGATGCCTCTTTAAATAACATGTTCTGGACCTCCTCTCGCTTAGAAAAAAATTGGAGGGAAGTTTTTCAAACTCTATTGGTTATTTGGAACCTAACCCTTTCATAGCTCTTTTTGGAATACTTTGTGACAATGATGTTTTACTGACTTCAATTCAATGTCACATTTTATCCTTCGTCAATGGCCAGATGTGCAATTTTGATTAAATGGAAGGAACATGTTTAACCTTCACGTGCACAAGGGATATTGTGTCTTGATTAAATTTGGAAAAAAAATAGATATACTGTCATTGATTCAAATATCAAATTCCAAATAATATGGGCTTGTTTATGGACTACTATCATAACCTTGAGTTAGTGTTGATTTGGAATTTTGACATAATGCTCTCTCCAAGATTATGCCACCTGAATTTAAAAAAAAAAGGCAAATTTCAACCTTGCTTAGGAAAAGGGATTTAGAATTTATACTTTTTTTGTTTGTTAGATTCTAATGCAACATTAAGTTTGTTCTATTGTACTTCTGAAGTTTTACATATGATCACTATTGTTGAATTTTTTACTAGTTCTATAGCACATATAATTGCCATGGTTCATTTTTTTCTATTGTACAAATATCAATAAAAATATTTAAAAAAGACAAAATCAAGAAAAATGGGAGAAAGCCATTTCTCCATTGGAAGTCTTGTCTCATTTCTGTATAGAATTATGTTTGAGCAAGATCCCCTGCACTTGTTTAGATGTCATATCCATGAGCTACTGTGTGACAAGTTGACTATTTGTGGCTAATGCAAGTTAGATCTTAATGCCAAGGACAGAGATAACGCAGAGGGAGATTCTGAGAAACAACTCCTTAACTCAGCTGTATACTGTATCTGCTATCTCAGTGGTGTTTCTCTATTGTAAGATAATTATCAATCTGGGGAATGAACAAAAAGAAAGATTGGGATTTGTTGACAACCGAATTTGAACAATAGAGCAGTTTTACATGACTAGAATAGAGAGTAAAAGTAGAGTTCCCACGAAGGCGCTGAAGGGTTCCTGATCATGTTGGAGGTTTGGATGTGGAGCTCAGGCTGCTGATGTGTTGTATTGGACTTGATGTGGCTGCTGGAATGCTGGAGGCAAAACCATGGACACATGGTGACTCTGAGGGGGCTCTCTTTTGCTTCTCTTTCTCTGGCTGTAAAAGGCACTTCAGGCAATTTCTGTTGATGGCGAATCTCGCTGCCGTACGGCAGTCATTTCATGTAATATTGCATTGTTTATATTGCATGACAATAAATTGAATCTTGACTCTATATCCTACACAACATCAATTATGGTCAATGTAAGGACCCATTTGGGCCAGATTTAGCTTTTGGGCAGTGTGTACTACTCTTCATAATCTTATTAAATCCAAAAGTCAATGAAGTACTTGTGAAGTATTTAAAAAAAAATTTTAACAATACAACACTGTAGAAGGCCCTTCATGTCCATTAAACTCATGTCACCTAATTACACCCAAATTACCTACATTTTGGAGGGTGTGAAGCAACAGAAGTACCCAAAGAAAACCCATGCAGGTTATGAAAATTCGTGGCATTGTTTAAAAGCAGGAAACTGCTAATTCAACCACAAACAGCAACATGATCATGACTTGAAAAACTGTTCCAGTTATCTTGAATATCTGATAAATATTGTCCAGGAGAGCAGATGCAACTCTGTTATATGTAATCAAAATAAGTTAATGGAACCATTTGCCTTCCTGAAAGAGTAGTTGGGGCATTTGCTTAATGTTTCATGTGACACGCAGCATCTTCATCATCTCATTCTTGCCCACATCTTCTCTCTCACACCAATCAGTGCCCCAAACAGTCCTTTCATGTGAAACAGCACATCTCGTGTATCCGTGGAAGCCTTCTACTACATCTGATGCTCCCAATGTGGCCTTTTCTGCATCAGAGACTCCAGTGTAGTCTGGGGTGATCACTTTTCTGAGCACCTTTGCTCTGTCCACATCAGTGACAGGGATCTTCTAGTGGCAATTCTGTGCCCCACTCCCATGCTGACACGTCTGTCCATGGTCTCATGTACTGTTAAACCAAGACCACTTGTAAATTGGAGGAACAGCACTTAATTTTCTGTTTGGTACTTCTCCAACCAGATGGCATTATCATATACTTCTCAGGTTTCCGTTAGGCTGTTTTTCCTCCCTTCCCATTGTCTTCTTTCCTCCAGCTCTCCACCCCCTTCCTCACCATTCACAAGAGCCATCCCCCCTCCCCCGGTTGCTGGTGTGCCCTCCCTCCATTATCCACCCATTACCTTCAGCCTGTGGAATTGTACTCCTCCTCCTGCCCCTTCCTCACCCGCTTTGTTCAGGTGCCTGCCCTCATTTTGTTCATACCTTGATGAAGGGCCCAAGCCTGAATTGTTAGTTACGTATCTTTTCTCCATCAGTGTAGTACTCGCTCAGTAGATTTTTGTGTAGATCTCTGGAGAGGAACTTGAGCCCAGAACCTTCTTATTCAGAAGAGACAGTGCTATACACTAAGCTACATCTCTTTGCAACTTCCTGGGAAAAGAGAGGTTTTACGTCAGCAAAGGGTAGGCATTTATTATCAGTCAACTCCATCTTTCTCACAAACTCAAATACATGCAAAGGAAAAAAAAATGTGTATTTGTATATGTGTGTGTTTTCAGAAAAAAGTACTTAATTTTGTACAATAATGGGACATTTTAAATTTGTACCAAAAGGAATCTAGATCCAAGGTAAAGAAAGCTGTCTTTGATTCACAGAACTGTCTGTGACCAAGTTATCTACAAATCTAAACTTGAAAATCTTCAGATACTAGGGTTGACTGCAATGCACAAATATGGTGGGCAGCATGGATAAGCACGTTACAGCACCTGTGATCAGAATCAGGTGTTTGTATGTTCTCCCCGTGTCTGCGTGGGTTTTCCATGGGGGCTCCGGTTTCCTCCCACTGTTCAAAATGTACCGGGGGTTGTAGGTCAATTGGGTGTAATAGGGGCAGCAAAGGCTTGCAGGCCAAAAGGGCCTGTCATCGTGTTGTATGTTTAAATTTAATTTTTAAATTAAAAAAATTCTAAACTTAAACCCAGCATGTCCCGCAGCATCCATAGGAAATAAAGAGTAATGAATGTTTATTTCATTACCCTTCAAGGCCTGAGCCCTTCTCAGATACAAGATAAAAAAACCCAGCTAAGAAGCCTGTTACAGATCTTGATTCTGTAATAGATGTTGTAATATTGTTTCATTGCCACCTTCCTTCTCTACCCTCCCCCTCCCACCCCGTTCACTAAAGGGATAAAAATAATCACTGGCGGAAGCTTTATTAGCACCTAATATTCAGACCACAGCACAAGCATTGGGACTGTCTAAATCCATTGGGACTGTCTAAATCCATTGGGACTGTCCAAATCCAAATCCATTGGGACTGTCCAAATCCAAATCCATTGGGACTCTCTAAATCCATTGGGACTCTCTAAATCCATTGGGACTCTCTAAATCCATTGGGACTCTCTAAATCCATTGGGACTCTCTAAATCCATTGGGACTCTCTAAATCCATTGGGACTCTCTAAATCCATTGGGACTCTCTAAATCCATTGGGACTCTCTAAATCCATTGGGACTCTCTAAATCCATTGGGACTCTCTAAATCCATTGAGACTCTCTAAATCCATTGAGACTCTCTAAATCCTTTGCCTGATTCTGCTTCAATCCAAGGAAGTAACTTGTCAGTAAGATACAAGGTCAATAGCATAATGATCATCAGTACAATTGGAATGATCACAAACAACATTCAAGCAATCCTGATTCACACATCTTTTCCAGCATTATAAATAACCTTCCACCACTTATTGATCAGTTCTGGAAAGTTGTGGTTGTCAGTTGTCAAATTTACAATGACTAAACTTGATATATCCACGACCTTGACAGTTTTGTGTTGAGTAGCCACTAGAGGCAAATTTACTCCTGTGCAACAGATGCAGAAGGAAAATGGGAAAAAAAATGGATCATATCAGCTAGTTGCTTACATTACTACTCACCCCCTTTTCCTTTACTTCCAAGATTGCTGTCTTCAGATTCTAATGAATGGAAGAAGGAAGAAAGTTGTTTCTGACTCAGTTGAATTATGCTTCCCCTTTGGCAAGGGTGAAGGGTCCCTAGGTAAGCTGATCACCCATCCAACATGAAGAAATGGATAGGGTGAAATTGTTTATGAGCATTAGTGGGGGTTATTTCTGTATCACGTAGAGAGTTGGAGAAACATTACATTAATTTTGATAGAGCTCATGTTCCTGATGGTTTGGATTGGACTCTATGAGGCTGCGGGAGTGCTGGAGGCCAATCCATGAGTCATCTGGTGTCTCGGGTTTGGGGGTGGAGGTGGATGGGGAGAGAAGAACGACTCTCTTTTTGACTTTAAGAGGCGCTTCAGGCAAGTTCTGTTGATGGTGAGTTTGTCTGCCTTACTGCCAGCAAAAGCAATTTCATGTAATATGAAATTTTTTATTATTGAATCATGAATAGAATTTAGGATGTTTAATTGCATAATGATGCTGACACATTGCATTAGTTCAACTGACCCCAAAATGTTTTGCCACTGATTTTCATTTGTACTCAGCATTTGACGCCTCTTGTGTCAGTGTCTAACAATAGTCGGCATTGACGTTTTCCATTTTCCCTGATACCGACTGCTTTTCCATGGTTGCAATGTCCTGGTGAAACTTTTCACCCTGTTTGTCACTGACTGCACAAAGAGCAACAGGGAAGATGTCCAAGTGCCAGTGCAGCAAATGAATTTGGACAGGCTCATGGATGGGAGAGGTATGAAGGGCTATGGACTGGGTGCAGGTCAGTGGGATGAGGCAAAAAAAAAAAAATGGTTCTGCACAGACTAGAAGGGGCCTGTATCTGTGCTGTGATGGTCTATGGTTCTATGCTGCATTTCATGGTTTTGTATGCACTCGGACCGGATCATGTCCATGCGACTCCCCCTTCAAAACAAGCGTCGCATCACCCTCATCAGTGTCTATGCTCCAACCCTCCAGGCGGAACCAGCAGAAAAGGACAAGTTCTACACTGACCTGCGCAACCTCATTCAACGCACCCCTACAACCGACAAGGTTGTCATCCTTGGCAACTTCAACGCTCGCGTCGGCAAAGACTCAGAAACCTGGCCAGGAATCCTGGGCAAGCATGGTGTCAGCAAGTGCAACGACAATGGGCGCCTCCTGTTGGAGCTCTGCGCAGAACATCGGCTTGTCATTACAAACACCCTTTTTCAGCAGAGGGACAGTCTGAAGACTACCTGGATGCATCCCTGATCCAAACTCTGGCACCTCCTGGACTACGTCCTGGTGCGAGAGACAAACGAGATGTGCTCCACACCAGGGTCATGCCCAGCGCGGAATGCCACACTGACCACTGGCTGGTTCGCTGCAAGCTCAACCTTCACTTCAAGCCAAAGCCCAGCAACAGTAAAGCCCCCAGAAAGAGGTTCAATGTTGGAAACCTGCAGTCAGACGAAGTGAGAGGAAACTTCCAGGCAAACCTCAAAGCAAAGCTCGAGGATGCAATCTGCCTCACGGACTCGTCCCCTGAAACCCTCTGGGATCAGCTGAAGACTACCATACTGCAATCCACTGAAGAGGTACTGGGCTTCTCCTCCAGGAAAAACAAAGACTGGTTCGACGATAACAGCCAGGAAATCCAGGAGCTGCTGGCAAAGAAGCGAGCTGCGCACCAGACTCACCTTACAAAGCCGTCCTGTCCAGAGAAGAAACAAGCCTTCCGTCGCGCATGCAGCCATCTTCAGCGCAAACTCCGGGAGATCCAAAATGAGTGGTGGACTAGCCTCGCCAAGCGAACCCAGCTCAGCGCGGACATTGGCGACTGCAGGGGTTTCTACGAGGCTCTAAAGGCTGTGTACGACTCCTCACCCCAAGTCCAAAGCCCGCTGCGCAGCTCAGACAGCAAAGTCCTCCTCAGTGACAAGATCTCCATCCTCAACCAATGGTCAGAACACTTCCAATCTCTTTTCAGTGCCAACCGCTCAGTCCAAGATTCTGCCCTGCTCCAGCTCCCTCAACAGCCCCTAAGGCTAGAGCTGGATGAGTTCCTCACCCGGTATGAGACATATAAGGCAATCGAACAACTGAAAAGTGGCAAAGCAGCAGGTATGGATGGAATCCCCCCAGAGGTCTGGAAGGCTGGCGGCAAAACTCTGCATGTCAAACTGCATGAGTTTTTCAAGCTTTGTTGGGACCAAGGAAAACTTCCTCGGGACCATCATCACCCTGTACAAAAACAAAGGCAAGAAATCTGACTGCTCAATCGACAGGGGAATCATGCTGCTCTCCATTGCAGGCAAAATCTTCGCTAGGATTCTCCTAAATAGAATAATACCTAGTGTCGCCGAGAATATTCTCCCAGAATCACAATGCGGCTTTCGCGCAAACAGAGGAACTACTGACATGGTCTTTGCCCTCAGACAGCTCCAAGAAAAGTGCAGAGAACAAAACAAAGGACTCTACATCACCTTTGTTGACCTCACCAAAGCCTTCGACACTGTGAGTAGGAAAGGGCTTTGGCAAATACTAGAGCGCATCGGATGCCCCCCAAAGTTCCTCAACATGGTTATCCAACTGCACGAAAACCAACAAGGTTGGGTCAGATACAGCAATGAGCTCCCTGAACCCTTCTCCATTAACAATGGCGTGAAGCAAGGCTGTGTTCTCGCACCAACCCTCTTTTCAATCTTCTTCAGCATGATGCTGAACCAAGCCATGAAAGACCTCAACAATTAAGACGCTGTTTACATCCGGTACCGCACGGATGGCAGTCTCTTCAATCTGAGGCGCCTGCAAGCTCACACCAAGACACAAGAGAAACTTGTCCGTGAACTACTCTTTGCAGACGATGCCGCTTTAGTTGCCCATTCAGAGCCAGCTCTTCAGCGCTTGACGTCCTGCTCCTGCTCCTAGCTCTTGAAAAAAAATTTCTGAGACACCTTTATAGATTATCTGAAATATACAATCAAGACAATTTGCAATTTGTTTTTGAGAAAATTTATTTTCTTTCCAGTAATTTTATATTAAAGGTGTGATAGTTATAATTCTTTTTTTTTTAAGCTTTGTTCCATTGCTCAGTTTATTTTTGATTGTTCACACAAATGAACCCCAACCCATCCCCCATTAATGAAACTTGAAGTGTGCCATTTTAAAATTCTTTGAAGCAGAAATTTGATTGTTTCGTTCAATATGTACCCTTATGGAGTGCGTCTCTGCTTTTTCATTAATAAATGACACTGGATTGCTCGAAGGACATGTTTTGCTGGTCCAAATTCAGGTTGCAGCTTCAAAGTAGATTCATACCACTGCATTGCTTTCTCGTGTTCTTCCTGTGAAGCAGACAGATAATTTATAACAACCTGAGAGCAATAATCACTTCATATTATTAAAGAAATTTCTGTGTGTGTTATTGACTATCCCTCTGCTAATTTAGCAAATTAACTTTTTTTTTCTAGCTCTTACTGTCTTTTCACTAAGGACATATGACCTTTTTAATGACCAACTTTTCAGATCTGTTTTTAGACCTCTGCTTCAGGCCTGAACAGCAGTCTCTTCCTGGTTCAACTTCCTCTCATCTTGTATTACTTGTCATAATTCTCATCAAGTGTAAGGAATATGCAGAACAACCCTTACTCCAAATGTAACCAGAGCATCCTCCGTTATTTGATTCTTTATAGAGTAAAACTCCCCCGGTATCCATCTCCTATGGGGGTAGATTGATATCGGATATGGAAATTTTCTGTTTGTGTGAGACACTTACAATGTCTAACTAATACAGTAGGATTAAAAATAGTGCAAAAGATAGTGCAAAGAGTAAATTGAAAAAAAAAATTAGTATTGTAATCCTTAATTCTATAAAGTTTACTTTAAAGAATTAAAGAGCCACCTGGGTTCTTCAAGTTTCCCAATAATATAAAACAATGTCGATCAGATCAGATGAAACAAGGCAAATCAATCACATATATAAAAAAAATTGACAAACCACACACCATTTCAAATAGTTGCACGTTTTAAAAATGCACTTCAAGACAACACGTTATAACAGGCGTCGGCAAACTCTTTTTAAAGCTCACATTTCACCCTATGCTATAATTGCTCTATGATTGGTGAGCAATTGCTTAAGGTGGTTTGTGAGTGGTAAGGGAAGGTTGAGAACCACTGCTCGAGACCCAAATGTTACTGAAATATTTTGCTTGGAAAAAATTGTCATTGGCCCATTTCCTTTGGAGTTATGAAACCATGCACATAATGAGTCAATTAGGTACAATTAAAACAGTGGTTTTCATCTGGTTGAAATCAAAGTAAATAGAAATTCAACCATACCATTTGGTCATGCAAAACACAGCACTTGATTTTGGTCACTTACCATTCCTACATAGACATTAGCCAGAGTGAAATGATTGACCACAAAACGTGGAGCGATTTCCACTGCCATTGAAGCAACGACAAGTGCATCATCCCATAATTTAGCGTTGTGGAAAATGTTTGCCAAGCTTATGAGAGGTACATCCTACTCCAAAAAAAAAAGAAATTGAAAGGACTGGCAGACCTGCATTTGTATATCTTTAATCTTTAATATTAATTTCAGGATGACCCACAGCACTTCACAGTCAATGAAATATTTTGAAGTGCAATCACTACATTAACATTGGAACTGAGAATAGTGAGAAGTTTAAGGCCATCTTACCACTTTGTAATAAGCATCATTACTTAATCTTCAAACGTGACCATCAAAGATTCAGGTTCCCAAAACCATCCTGCCTATGTATCCTGTAATTTTTTTTTAGAAGTTTGTAGATATTGGGGAGGTTTGTTTTGTTTAAAATCTGTGTGAAGAATATTGTCTTGCTACTTAATGTGAAGTATCCTGAGCAGACAGATTATATGGCAGGAGTTGAGCATTTTGTCTTGCAAGCAAAGAGTAAGGTGGGTATGACAACAGCACAATATACCTTCAGCTTATTTCTCATTTCAAATCCTGGTTTAGTTGCCTGGTTTTTCCAAACACAAAAGAGTGCTAAAGTATTTACAGTACAGAAACGGCACAAAATCTATGCCGGTGTTGATGTTCTACATGAAATTCTCTGACCTCAGTTAATTCCTTTGTTGTGTGCTTAACCAGCATCGTTTTGGAAGCATCTAAGCAGTTTACTTCATAATCATGAACTCGACATCCGAAATGATCACCAGAAGAAGAAGCCTCTCCCGAATATCTACCAAAATTATTGATGATAATCTTCGTACCCCAAAACCTTCTCAGCAAATCTCAATTAAAATCCTGAAGACCATCAGAGAAACCTTTAGTTTTCTTCCTGAAGAATGGAGCATAAGGCTATTCAATTATTTATGACTGGTTTAAATTTCATGTTCGATTTACACAATCTACCCTATTAGCCCCGATCCCTAATGGATTATTTTTGTCTCTTTCATTTTAAGAAAACCTCACATTCCATCTCTTCTCCATATTCCCTTTACTTCCATGTCTCCTCTTATGAAATAGCAAGATTTATGAAAATATTCTATTGCCTTCAGGAATATAGACCCTGTTATGAAAGATGTACCTACAATGCTTGTTAACATTATTGATAATGTCGTTGGAGCTAACAGTGCAACACAAGTGGAGGATTCTTCAGGTCTATAAATATGATCCATATGACGTACTGGGAAAAGATGGTTTCTGCTCAAATACCACCTGCCAAGGAGCAAGCTGTCTCTTTCATCCTTCAAAGAATGTTATAAACAATTTGAAACTAGCGAGGTTGGCTATGCGCACAATAAATAATGCGATCCACACTACCCAATAGCAAGCAAGGAACATTTGAAAGGAACTTTGCAGATTGCACTTATGCAGCCTACGGACAGCATTTGTACTCCTTGCTGTGCCTTGCGCATCTGTAACTTGAATGATTACACCTTAATAATAAAGCATCGCATTCATCTTTCAAATCAGCAAGAAATATGAAACAAACAATTTCACACTTCCTTTTTGCATCCGACAAACAGAATGTTGCCGTATGTTTTGCTTTAACGGGCTTTTGTGAATGATACTGGTAAATAATTAAATTGACTTGAAAAAATAAGAGATGGGATTCTCCAATTTTTTTGTGCTAATTTCAGCCTCCAAGAATGAAGTAAAACAGGATCATCTCTCTTTGAAGAAACATATCCTCCTGAATGTAATAGTTTCTCCTTAATATTACCCTTGTGAGATGACTGAAGGAGGCAGTAAACATCTTGAATAAGTTAACATATGATGCAAGATTAAATTACTAAAAGGAAAAGAGAGAGATTAAGTTTGAATGGGATCTTTGTAAATAAATATTTTGATCAGTGATCTAGGCAATATAAGAAAGCATGTAAAAATTGTCATAAAATTTCCTTTAAAGGCATTAAAAAATTGGCATTTTGACTCTATTCCACATCCTAATAATTCTGTGTATAAAGTATAAAAGAATGAATGGCTGGGAAATTAAAAATTGATTTTAAATCACAACATTTAATGTCACACAAATTTGCAGAGTCATATAAAATGGAGCTGCTTAAGTTTCTGGAGTCGTGGTCCAAAGTGGAATGGTACTTGTCAAGCTACATTTTAAATGCAGTGAGGATTCCTACTTCTGCCATTCTTAAACAGTGTAGATCGTATTACTTATTGAGAGACAATATATTATTTTCAACTCTTCTATAATTTACAAATTATCTTAAATCTCTGTCCACCTTCCCCATTGGACACCGACTCAGATCCTTCATGACTTCTCAGTCAGAGAAAAAGGTCCTTCTATGAAACCAGGCAAGATAATCCTGCTCCATACCTTTGTGCATCCTTATTTTAAAGAATTCATCTGATTCCCCTTTGAATCATTGCCGCATCCGGTTCAAACAATCTTTCAGATCACAACTTTTGTTTTTCAAGTTAAACACTCCTTACTCCTGCACTCTCCTCCTACCAAAAGCATCACTGTGTTTAATTCTTTGCATGAAACCAGTCTGGGGCTGGACACTTAGTCCAGCAGTTTGCACAACACTATCGCAGCACCAATCACCTGGGTTCAAATCCGGCACCATCTGTAAGGAGTTTGTATATTCTCCCAGTGTCTGCCTGGGTTTCCGCCCACCCTCCCTCCAAAAGTGTATGGGGTTTGCAGGTCAATTTGTGTATTTGGGCAGCATGGCCTCTTAGGCTTAAACAGAAACCACACTGTATCTCTACATTAAAACAAAAATTATGACTCTATCCAAGTAACTGGTTTGACAGGAATTTGTTAGTAATCACACAGTTTATTACATTTCTAAGTGTCTTGTTACTTGTAAACTTGAAAATTATGCTTCACATTCATAAACAATGGCCAAAAGATTCAAACTGTGGTCTTGGAGGATGTAGACAAATACTTAAGAGAACTTACCGGTTTTTATTATTGGGCTGATAAATGACAAAGTTCAACTGGAAGTTAGAATTAATGGTACACTTAGTTATGGGAGATGGGTCTGGTTTACTTATTACTGAACATTAGGTGGGAATAACAAAGTAAACAGATGGACATGAAAAGGTTTGGTCAAACCACATCCACAAAGACATGATTCACAATGCCTCCCTCTGTTATGTAACTCAAATTATTCCAATGAGTCAAATTCTGGAGGTCATGGTTTATTTATATCTGGGAAAGTGTACACACTGCTACATGATGCAGCATAAGGAGTTATTACAGAATTATGGAGAAATTAGGATTATTAAAGATATTGACTTCAATCCAAATAAAATGACTCAGCAAGGTTTTCTGTTATTCTACTTTATTAAGTCAAAAAAAAAGGATGTCAGAAAGTCAGATATTTGGTACAATACAGAAATAAAAAGATCACTTTCTGACAGGCATGGGTTGGGAATAAGATGGCTCAATGTTATGAAAGAAAAGTTAAGGACTCGTATTAGAACCTTGCTTTACATAAAAATGATCATAATTATATTAAAGGGTTGGAAGAAAGATCAATGAAGACTAGAATGTAATTGTGCAGCAGGTTCGAATAGCATTGTGGAAACAAAAAAATCTGCAAGTGCTGATGTCTAATTCAGAGCACAAAAGTGCTAGAGAAACTCAGCAGATTTCATAGCATCCATAGAAAGTAATAGGCAGTTGACGTTTTGGGCCCAAGCACTTCTTCAAGAATTTGGAATAGTATTGTGTCTGGAACATAATTCTTGCCCTGTGAAGGGAATGACCAATTCTGTAAAAGTGCCCCTCAGCTTCTGTACATCTAGGATCCCTGGTCCCTAGTTGAACTTGTCCTGCGCAATCACACATGATATTATCTGCACGAGAGGTAAACAAAATGGCAACATAGGGGAATGGAGCACATCTCAATACTATAACTTTCACTTATGGAAAACGTACAAAAGAACCAGTGATGTGTGATGGAAAACCAGTGATGTGTGATGGAAAACCAGTGATGTGTGATGGAAAACTAGTAGTACAAGTGAGCACAAAGTACAACAAAGAAATCATGATTGTAAACAAAAATGCTTTTTTTGGCTAATTTTACTACAAATGGATTGGTTTAGCAACAATCCTATACATAATGGACAGTTAAGTAAAATAACTTCGTCTGTCTCAATGAACAAAGTTCCATTGTTACATTAACCTCAAATTAAAGTTCAGTCAGTCATTTAAAAGCTAATTCTCACCTTCATGTGGTAAGGAGCAAAATGCAGTGCTTGACGTAGACAGTCAATAGCTTTTTTTCCTTGACCTTTAACCCTCCAATACAGCGCTGCCATACTTGTAATTACCCAGGACGTTTGATTCTATTGAAATAAGGATTTAAAAAAAGAGTGGACTTGTCATTTGATTTTTTTTTGGAATCAAGTGATGCAAATTTTCATAACAAACTGGTTTACATTGTGTAATTGATTTTATCCAATATAAACTATTTTTTCATTGTTGTGATGTTTAGGTAGAAGTATATGTCACTGGTTCCTAAAGAAATATGAAAATGTGTTTTAAGTTATCAAAATACGACACAAATAAAGAATGAGAGATAATACATCCCTATAACAAGTCAGAAGGAGAAATGCAAAATTGAACGTGGATGACTTGTTCTTAAGTTTTCATCTAACTGTTGTCAAGTGCAAAGCTTCCAGCTGGTATATTGTTTTAACCTCTTATCTCACATCACAAATTGCTGAGTGATAATCTGTAGAATACAAATCCACATTCCATATTACTCAGCTGTATGCAGGTTTAATCACACCCTCAGACAGAAATCAAACAACATCTTCCTGCTTGACAACAGTTTGAGAATGCTTTAGCCCAGTGGTTCCCAAACTTTTTTAGGTTGCCGCCCCCTTGGTCTCCCCTCCCCATACAATGGCACGGGTGGGGGGGGGGTAGTGGGAGCGTTGAGTGGGGGGGGTTGGTGACAGCGGCGGCTCTGAGTGGGGGGTGTTTTGACACCAGTACAACATGATGGCCACTGAGACCAGCTCTCGTGAGTACACCTCGTCACTGTTTATTTTGCTCACTATTGCCATCCTGAGTCTGGCCAGAAAATTACTGCAGTGGCTTCTTCATGACTTATTAATAACAAGACTGAAGGTTCAGAATGCCCCCTTTTTCCTCACCGCCCCCTTGGATCTTTCCACTGCCCACAGGGGGCAGCAGCGCTCACTTTGGGAATCACTACTTTAGCCTATTATCATAGAGTGCTGAATAACAATTAAATGAATATATTTTACTTGTGGTCTATACGATCTGCTTACTTTATTCTGATATTCAACATGCATCTTAAATTGTTTCCATGATTAATTTTTCACTTAATAATAGATACATCCATAAAAACTGTAATTGAAATTTAAGTATCGTACCTTTGACTGTTAAAACTATAAAGCAAATGAAATCACATCAAATAACTTACTTTTTCTAATTCTTTGGCTATTCGTGTTCCAACTTGCTCAAAAGGTTGAGGTGGATACTTCCCTTTTCCCAGATTTTGTAAAGCCTATTGGAATAAAAGCGATCCATCATTACATTTTAAAATAATGCAAAATAGCACCATTTCTGACCACTCCTCATTTTCTATTTTCGTTCTTAAATTCATGTTCTTTGATTAGCAATCCTCCCGCTAATGGGGGAAAAAAAATCTTCTTCATTCTAAAACCTTACATCTCCACTTTGTGTTCTTGGCTCAAAATTATGTAAACCAGTGGTTCTCAACCTTTTTTTCCCCAAAGCATTCCTTTACTTACTGAGGTCCACAAAAAAGCAATATTTGTCAAATTTATCACCTTTTTTTCTCTATTAACAGTTCTCCTAAGGAAAAAAATATGGGTGCACCACTGAAAAAAAAAGGACACTTTTAAAAGCAAAATGTAGCTACTTTTACATATTTTAATTGAAAAAAGAAAAATGGCTGGCTTGCTTGACTCAAGAGCTCATACCTGTTTCCTTTTACAAACTGATTTAGGTTTATGTTAGTTTCATGTGTATGCTTGAGGTAATAACTACTTGAGCCCCTTATTTGCTCTTTATTGCTATTGAGGCCAGAAATCCAATTTCGCACAGACAAGAAAAGGACTATGGCAACAGCATTTTTAGTGGAATGTTTGTCTATTCAGGATATTCTTTTTGAATTTGAGTCCAAAAGTCCATTAGAGGTCCATTTGGAGTTTCAATTTTAGATTTCCATCAGTACAAATTTCAATTAAATCTTCTTGCGATCTTGCTTCTAAATATTCTGATTTAGATTTGCACACAAATGGATTGCAAATTCCATAGCATGTCAGAATTCAGGGAAAGCACTTCTTGTTTGAACAAAAACAACTGAGAGCAGACATTTGCAGATATATGCAAAGGAAGAGTTAAATTATTTTCATCTAAAAAGTATTCCATTGTAGAAAATGATTCAACATCGAATTGTTCCATGTATTCTATCCACAAAGCAAACTTTCAAATAAAACCTTGAACTTTATCATTCACACTAAATAGTTATTGCTGCCCTTGAGTAGAAACAATTAATTGAATTTCAAAGTTATATCAAAGATGTATGCCAGTTTATCGAAGCATTTTTCATTGTCGCCATAATGCTTCAGAGTTTTAAATTCAGATGTAATTAAAGTGCACAGTCCAGATTTTATTCAAGGTTATTTGTACCTATTTTGGTGTGACCATGCAGAAATGACAGCACTTTTTATACATAGTCCCCTCAGAACAGGGCACTATAATATTAAGGACATATGTTGTTGGATATCCCTTTCACGCAATGACTGCTTGAAGACTGATTCATAGACATCACAATGTGCTGAGTATTGTCTCTGGTGATGTTCTGCCGGGCCTCTACTCCAGCCATCTTCAGTTCCTGCTTGTTTCAGGGGCATATCCCTTTAAGTTTTCTCTTCAGCATATGGAAGGCATGCTCAATTGGATTTAGATTGGGTGATTGACTTGGTCATTCAAGAATTTTCCAGTTTTGAGCTTCGAAAAACTCCTTTGTTGCTTTAGCAGGATGTTTGAAATCATTAGCCCTTTTTACACGAAAAGCCTCATTATTGCCATATACATGACCTGTCTCTGGAAGCTGGCTTGCTTGCTCATACAGAACAGAAGCTGGGTCGGTGAATCCTTTTACACAGCAAGCCAGCTCCCCAAAGCAAAAGAAGCAGTGTCTGCACCTAGTGTGATGCTCTGTTGTGTGGAGAAAAGAATCAGATTCGGCGGGTCTGGACACAAGGCTTTACAATCACACATAGCTTTTATTAACAAACTATTATAGAAGAGCATGGGAAAATGTTACGGGAATAAAACATACATGTGTATAATTTATAAGGGAGGGTGGGAAAATGTTAAACAGTACAGTAATTGTGTACGAATGTCGGTGGGTCTGGACACATAATTCTGTACAGTTTAACATTTTCCCGCACTCTTTTATAAATTGTGTGTGTGTGTTTTATTCCTGTTAACATTTTACCATGATCTTCAACAAATTGTTGTGTGTTGATAAAAGCTACATGCGATTGCAAACCTGCATCCAGACCCACCGACTTTCGCACACTATGTGCCTAGTAGAGTCTTGTGCTCTCCTCGCTGTGCAATTATGACTATAAACCTTTTCTGGTCCCAACATCATCTTACCTTGCCGTTTCAACCCAGCAACACAGGTTGCCCATTTTAGACTGGTCGCGCTCCTTCTCTGATAATACCTACTATGGCGGATTGACGCCTGCTAAGTTTAGGTTTCCCCCCCCCCCCCCCCCCAACCGCCTTTGATGCATTCACACAACAGCTTGAAAGGCATATAATACCCAGCTTTCAAGCACTGTGTAGAAGAGGCAATTGTTTTGTTGTAGGATGAAATGCCATCCAATGAGTTTGAGGCATTTGCTCAAACATGAGCACGTGTTTCTATACACCTCAGAATTAGTTTTGCTGCTGCCATCAGCAGTTACATCATTCACGAAGATAAATGCACCAGTACCCATGGCAGCCATATATGCCCAGGCCATAACAACCCCCACCACGTTTCACTGATGAGGTGGTATGCTCATGCTCTTGCCATCACCCTGATACAGGTTAATCTTAGTCTCATCTGTCCACAAGACCCTTTTCCAGAATTCTGCAGGCTCTTTTAAATGGTCTGGGCAAACTGGAATCTGGTCATTCAGTTTCTGTGGCTAACTTGTAGTTTGCATCTTGGAGTGTAGCCTCTGTATTTCTGTTCATGAAATCTTCTGCAGACAGCTCCCTGATTGGTTGGACATTCGTTTGGGGATTTTTCTTCATTATGATGAGAATTCTTCTGTCATCAGCAGTGAAGATCTTCCTTGTCCAACCGGTCCCTTTGTAATGACTGAGCTCACCAGTACGCTCTTTCATCTTAATGATGTGCCAAACAGTTGATTTTGGTACTCCTGGGGTTTGGGTGATGTCTCATGTCGTTTTATTCTTGTTTTTCAGCCTCATAATGGCTTATTCGACTTCCACTGGCACAACTCTGGTCCTCATATTGAAAAATTGGCAACTACAGACTCCAAAGGTATTCAAAAGCTTAGAACAAGCCTAACTCCCTTATACCTGCACCAATGAAGCAATTAAACAAATCTGAGTACTCACAAACACCTGTGAAGCCGAATGTCCCAATTATTATGGTGCCCTGAAATGGGGGAATGCTATAATTTCTACATGGTCAAACCAAAATTGAAACAAATAATCTGGAGTAAAATCTGGAATGTGCATTTTAATCACATGTGAATTATTTGATTACAAATTTAAATCTGTGGAGGACAGGGCCAAAGAAAGGAAAAAAAAAGTGTCTTTGCCCAAAAAATTATGGTGGGCACTGTGTGAAACTTCCAATTGTTTTTCATTCGGAGATCCAACCAAGAAAATAAATGTTCCTTTTCCAAAGTCTGTTCAATTTCCTTTTTAAAATAAAAATCTTCTGTCTTATTTTTGTAGTCAAATGAGCAGGTTTTAAGCTTTCCTTTCCAAATCTTTGTAATCAAAGCAAATTTTGGTTTAAGTTAATTTTTGAATCCATTCCATTTAAAACTAAAGTTTATCCGTTTGTCATGCTACTTCTTCATTATCTTCTTGTCTTTCACTGGCACTTGCTTCTTCAGAACTCGTTGCAGTCTTTGCATTTCAACATTGCTGGTTCTTTACTCAAATGCACTTCCAATCGAGATCAGTTTTTCATTTCAAAAATCCAGTTTGAAGCCTCTTATCCACATTGTTCAATATGGGGTTAATTTTAAATGATCAAATTATATAAACCATTTAGAGGGATCCAAATTTTTCAGCTACACTTTTGCCATTTCACTGGAAATGACTCAGTGTTGAGTCAATTATTTCTGTACATTTTTAATTGGTTAAAATGTATGCATGTAATATAACACAACAGTGTGTAGACACACAATCTATTTTATTATCCAGTTGACCAAATATACAGATGTTTTGCGAGGGTTCAGCTGCTCTCCCACCCACCTCCTGCCTGAGATCTCTGATCGTGCTGGGGTCTGGCTGCTCCCATACCAACGTCCAAGCCGTGGCCTCATGTATGATCTAATCACTTTATCGGTAATATTTGTTTTTGCATGGACCATCTATAACAAACCCACGGACTGCTAACCGACAACAGGTAGTGAAACACTGTTCTCAACTTCTCAATTAGAAATATTAAAATGAACTTGTTAGAGAGGCCCTCAGAATAGAGGATGATTTGTTTCCACTCTGATTTGGTGGGTTCTGTGGTGTCTGATCCATAGACAGGACAGAAAATTGCTGATTTGTGTGTGTTTGTGGATAGGAGGCCAATTTATGCTGCAGTGCACTCTGAACGTCGTTTACGCTGGTAAAGTTTTGAAAACATCCAGAATGCTCATTCTCTATTACGAAAGGACACAGATCAGGGATTCACAGGAATCAAAGGCAATGAACCATTTGGATATTAATGAAGATTACAAATATTCAACTAAAACAACCCAACCACTTGTATCTTTCCTCATGGGTTGCATATTAGCTGTCCTTGCATAAAGGTGGATATGAAGTGTGCTCAGATCTTTTTCAGTAGGTTACTGTTCTGTTGTCCAGTGGCATTGTAGAAGGGGAAATGCCAGCTATGGATTTCTGTGCTTCTGTATACATGGAAATCCAAGCCAAACTAGACACAGGATGAAAGAAAACTGGGTGTACAATGACTCTTTTTAAAAAAAAAAGCACAGCTGAGTGCATTGAAAACTGGCCACGTTGTGCTCTGGGCACTTTAGTATCCTTGGTAGCCACAGGACTGGAAATCATTCAGCATGGAATATGCAGAATTTTTTGAGTAATGCCTTTGGTTGATCAATTCCACTATTGCAAAACAATGCTGAACAACACAAAATTAAATCATAAAGAAAGAACAGTTTCAAGAGAGATAACCCACTCCTGCAATTTGGCATACCTCCTTCAATTGTTTTTCTCCAGTATAATGTATACTGAGTCGACTTGCTACACCATACAAATGATCCAAGGTGTGCATACTGGCTTGGAGGTTGGCATTACAAACAGGTTCTACAGCTGGTTCTTGCAGGGATGTGGCAAAGTCAATATGTTCTGTAATACTGGAAAGAAAATGCAAAATTACTCATCTCAGACCTTTCAAAACACGAGAATCAATGTAATTTGTGTTCGTACTGTCGTGTCACGTAGGTCTTCTTCAATAATCAATGTGGTGAAATTTAGCCATTTTGAATCCTGTACTCTTAATATATTAGTTCTTCTGTTATTGATGTTTGAAAATCTGAGTTTTTCACTATATATCGTTGTGCATCCTCTTGTTTTGCAGCATGAGTGGAAACAATTCAGCCTTTTGAGTCTTAATTAGGTCCACTTTCTTGCTCTTTCCCTGCAATTATTTTCTTTGAAGTGTCTGACCCATCCATCCTCATTTGAAGTTGCCTTATTGCATTTAATTTTGCCATCTTAATGTAGAGTTCACTTCAAATTCCAGCCACGTGGCAATAAAATGGTGTCAGATGTTGCCCCTAAGATTCGTTTCCTGTTCAGAGAAAAGCTGTATACCCTGACCATTGGCAACAGTTCTTTTTTTAAATTTAGTCTCTCTCCAAACCATTCATGAGTTTAAACAGTTCAATAATTTTTTTAATATTTTCAAGATAAAGCACATAACTTCGACAGTTTGAACTCTGGAACAATTTTTAGTAAATCTGTTGTTTCCACTCCTCTTTTTGGCGATGCCTCAATTTGTACCAAATATTTTAGCCAGAGCTTTAATTGTACACCTGTTCACATAACTTAGGTTTTGTTCTCATAAAGGCAGGACATCATTTGCCCATACTGCTCTGTTAATGTCTGGTCAAACATGTCTTGTCAGTTTCTCATCACACACCCCTTCAAAATTCATTCATTCAACACTTACTCTCTTCTTTCAGTAAACAAAAGTGCTAAAGAAACTCTGCATGTAACGCAGTTTCCATAGAAAGTAAAAGGCAGTTGACGTATTGAGCCAGAGCCCTCCTTCAAGGCAGCTGAACTATCAGGTAAATGCTCAAATAAAAAACATGGGGCATGGGGTGGGGGGGGGGGGTAAAGGGGAAGGGCCAGGAACACAGGTTAACAGGTAAGAAGTAATAGGTAGATACAGTGGGAAGACAGAAGCTGAGAAGTGATGGGGAAGGGGGCAGTGGGCTAAGAACTCTCTGATAAAAGGAAAGGGAGGTACGAGGGAACGAGAGACCTTGCTGTGGGAGCGGACAGAGGGAAGGTGCTCAACAAAGCCACCTCTCACCCTGAAGTAGAGGAGGTTACACTGGAAGTACCAGTTGAAAACATCCCTTAGATTCAGAGGTGAAATGTTGCTTCACCTGGAAAGATTGCTTCGGGTCCCAAATAGTAGCGAGGGAGGAGGTCTAAGTGGAAGAGTAGCAATGGTTGCGGTCCTAGGGGTAATTACCAGGGGGTGATTGGTAGGAGGGGATGAGTGGATGAGAGTCACAGAGGGAGTGATCCCGATCGAATGCGGAGAGGGGATGGGAGGGAAAGATGTGTCTGGTGGTGGCAGAAATTGCAGAGAACCTGCTGGATGTAGAGGGGACAGGGGAAGGGACCAAGGCAGATATGCAGGAAATAGAGATGTGGATGAGGGTGGAAAATGGCAGGAGAGGGAAGTTGCATTTTATGGAAGAGGACATCAATAACTGGCACCCAAGACACCTTTATGCTGTATAAATTTTCTTAGTTCAAAAAAAATTCTTTCAAGATGGAGACTGTAATAATTTTAATTGAAATTATTGTTTTGAAAAATCTAGGTCAAACAAGAACTCATTTTCAGCTTGACCTGTTGGAAATGTCCTGCAGCCTTTTGGCTTTGGTCATGTTGATGCTCTTTAATAGCTCTCAATAACTTTTGATGACAAAGGACTATGTTCTCTCTCTAAAACTACCTTAAATAGCCCACCAACCTCGTGCACTGATCACCCTGAGAGAATACATCCACCTATCATCTCTGCAGCTGAATGCAGTAAAACCCCTGGTACCCGGCACCTAAGGGTAATTGGATAAGAGTATTTTCTGGTTTCTTGAGACTTACTCTTATAATGGCAAACTAATACACCTGCATTAAGAAGAAACCATTTAAAATAAAAAAAAATGCTATGCTGTACTTGCACTGAACAAATTTCACTTGCATAAATATATAAATGTTAAAAATTTTACTTTATTTTCAGTCACATTCTTTGAAAACATTGAACCGTCACTGCATCTGCAGGTTCCTCCCCCTCCACGGAACTGCCCAAAAGATGAACAATAACGTTATAAATAATTAATCCCCCACTCCCCAAAGTTTACAGATAAAGCCTCTGACTGGGGCAACTCTTACTAAGCAGGCATAAGGAGAAACTTTAAGAGAGTCACCCCAATGGCAAGCAGCATCAACCACCCCTAAGGGAGCCCCTATGTAAACACATCAAAGGTAGAACAAAGCTTAAAACAGGAAACAAAACTGTGGGGTGGCATGGCTAGCATAGCAATGAACTCTATGCTTTTACAGCACCAGTGATCAGGACGTTTGCACAAGCTCCTTACAAACAGCGCGGGACTAGAACCCTGGTGCCGATCGCAACAGATTCAACTTTTATAGTGCCAGTGATCGGCACCGGGTTTGAGTCCCATGCTGTCTTTAAGTGGCAGATTCAAAAGTGCCAGATAATAGAGGTTCAACCTGTACCTATTATTTTATTCTTATTTATTTTAATTTTTAAAATTTATTTTCCTCAATTTTTTTTTTGGCCGGTTACTTGATTTCTGGAAACCAGGGGTTTTACTGTGCTTTGTTTTCTCTCCTTCCAAGATCCAACAATAGATTTTCAACCAGAAACGTTAAACTGTTCCTCTTTTCAGAGTCTGCCCTGATATGCTGAGTGTTCACAATTTTTTTTGTTCCATTTTTCTTTCAGATTTCCAGTTTTTTATGAAATACATTTACTATCTGGTTTGGTTTTAAATAGGTTATTGAATTGATTGTACTTTAAAGCATGTCCAACATCGATGTAAATTATGTTATTTCACCATGCATTCTATTATTCACTCCAAGCTACAAAATCTCCAGTCCACATCATCAAAACTGCTAAAGAATTCTGAACATTATGTGGCAAAATCCCATATGCAATTAAAAGAAATATACTGCTTCTGAAGAAGTCAAATTGCTAGTCCTTAATGAAACATGATTGCATTTTTTTAAAAAGTGTAAATAATACAGTAAAACCCCTGGTATGTGTAATTCAAGCAACCAGCAAAAAGGTTGTGCAAAATAAATTTAAACAATTAAAATAAATAAGAATAAAATAATAGGTAAAAAGTATGCAAGTTTAAAATGGTAAAAGTAAATGTGATCTGAATAACACATAAACCTCTGGAGAAGATGGGAGCAAATATTTAGCCAGTGGAGTGCCTTGGTTGTGCTTTGCTCTTGGCAGCTGTTTGATTAAAATTATGTGAGATAGCAATGGCGTTACCCAGGATGGTTGATGCCGCTTACTGTTGGGTGACTGTCTTAAACTGTCCATCTATCCCTGGTTAGGAAGAGTCGACCTGGACAGAGACTTTATCTGTAAACTTGGGGAGAAAGGGGTTTAATTATCTATAATGTTATTGTCATCTTTCGGGTGGCTCCAATGGAGGGGGAGGAACCTGCAGATACAGCAATGGTTAAATGTTTTTAAAGAATGTGACTGAAAATAAAGAAAAATGCTTTAAGGTTCATATATTTATGCAAGTGAAGTATGTTCAATGCAAGGACAGTACAACTCCAATGATCTGAAATCTGATTCTCTGAAATTTTTTCAGAGCCGAACTGACCAGGGACGTGGGCTCCCAGCGGCAGCAGGAGTGTACCTTGGGCGCCCAGTGGAAGCAGAGACATCAAGATCCAGGGCAGGAGTGGGACCCCCAGGCTCCTGGCACGAGTGGGCCTTGGTGGGGAGGTGTCAGTAATTGGTGGTGGCCAGTCTATTTTTTGGTGAGAATTAAACATTATTTTAATGCTTAAAAAACATTACCTTGTTGTTCGTTGTTGTTTAAACACTGTTACAAGTGATTTGCTATTGCTACTGCGCTATTTAAAAAAAAAGTTTATCTGAAATGGGACCAGTCCTAACCATTTCAGATAATTGGAGTTGTTCTGTACAGTATAGTACTTTTGTCATTTCAAATGTTCATTCTTAATGCAGATGTATTAGCTAGGCATTGTAAGGGTGAGTCTCAAGCAACCAGAAAAAAAAGATATCGCTTATCCATAGATGCCGGATTTTACTATTTTATGATAAATGCAATACTGTGGGGATGGATTATTAAAGGAGGTGGAAAATAAACCATCTTACTCTATATTTTTGGTTGAAACTGCTAGCCACGTGCTTGCAACAGTTGTGAGCTGAACTTTTCGGATTTTCAGACATTCATCAGGACTGGGCCATCCAAGTCTGGCATAATCTCTCCTTTTTCCTGGAAGGTGTAATATTATTAAGACACAAAATGCAATGGAACAAAGCATAAACTTTCTTGCTCTTGAATTGATAATAGAACAAAGATTCCAGAGTGTTATTTGCAGTGCATATTCATCACGAAAGGTCAAAATCAATTGGGTTTGAGATTGCATTGGAGAGATATTTTAAACTTAAAGAAAATGCAGGAAATTGCTTCACATGCTATTTTGAACAAATATATAAATGTATTTAAAATAAACTCTCACTTAATGTCATTAAAACAAATAATTAATGTAATTTGAAGAACCATATTTAAATAGCAAACAGAAAACATTTCTTCCATAAAACAGCATTTACAATCAGTAGTTAACATTTGAGAATGACTGTCAAATTTCTCATCAGAATACGCCTATACTATGAGAAGAATAATGCATCTGTTGAGCAAATTAACACTAGATTCCAAACTTGCATGATGTACCATAGAACATAACAACACAGAGACAGGCCCCTTTGGCTCTTCTAGTCTGTGCTGAACCATTTTTTTTTTTGCCTAGTCTCCCTGACTTGCACCCAGTTCATAGCCCTCTATACCTTTCCCATCCTCTGGACCATACCCATGGCTAAGGACATTTTAAATATTTCTACCAGAGTCCCTGCAATTTCTACACTAGCCTTACTCGAGGTCCAAGGGAATATCTTGTCAGGCCCTTGGGATTTATCCACCCTTATTTGGAAGCACTTCCTCTTTATTCTGTATAGGTTCTGTGACCTTACTGCTTGTTTTCTTTACTTCTCACAATTCTGTGCCCGCTTTCTGAGTGAATACTGATGGAAAAAAATGCATTTAAGATCTCCTCCATTTCTTTTGGCTCCATACAAAACTGACCACTTTGATCTTCAACGGGACTAATTTTCTCGCTTACTATCCTTCTGCTCTTAATATACCTGTAGAACCCCTCAGGATTTTCCTTCACATTGTCTGCCAAAGCAACCTCATGTCTTCTTTTAGCCTTCTTGATTTCTTTCCTCAGGTTTTTCTTGCAATTTTTATATTCCTCAAGTACCTCATTTGCTCCATGTTACCTATACCTGCTATACACCTCTCCTTCTGAACCATATCCCCAATATCCCTCAAAAACCAAGGTTCCCTATGCCTGCTAACCTTGCCTTTAATCCTGACAGGAACATGCAAACTCTGTACTCTCAAAATTTCACCTTTGAAGGTCTTCAACTTACTTCACACATCCTTGCCCAAAAAATACTTATCCCAATCCAGGCAGTTTAGATCCTTTTTCATTTCCTCAAAATTGGCCTTTCTCCAATTTAGAATCTCAACCCAAGGCCTAGACCTATCCTTCTCCATAATTAACTTGAAAATAATGGCATTATGATCACTTACCTTGTGGCCCTGGTGAGGATACTTGAGGCCCACTTATTTCAAAGGCAGATCGGTAATGGCCATCAGCTTCCTCATTTACCAAATAATTCTCACTCTTCTCATCATTTTGAGTATTATAATCCTGGGCATTTGTGCTTTCCATCCTCGATTTCTTAACACGTTTAACTTGAACGGTTATCTTATCCAAAAGAGGGTGAATAGTTGTAAGATTTTAAATGCTTGACATAACAATTACAAAGCATATTTATGATGAATTGAAAATGCATTTTTTTTGGTAACCGTAGGCCATGAATTTACTCTCAACGGCGAGCAATGGTATAGCTAGCAACTTTAAAGAAAACACCAAAGATCTCCCAACCTCTTGCGTCCTGAACTTCCCTTTTGCCAATTACTATTGCTGTCGGGCATCGTTCAAGGAAAGTCCCACCAGCCAGCAGCTGTCATGGGACATGATCCACATTAAAGAATTTTTCCCACAGAATACCAGCACGGGAAAAAAAAACAAGTTTGTGTCTCAAATACACAGTACAAAATAAAAACCAGAAAATACTAAAACCCTTTTGAACTATCTGCAAGGAAATTAGAAATACCTGAATAAAATGTTTTTTTTAAAAAAAACCCAGTTTACCGTGTATTTTAAAAAATACTCAGTTTACCGTGTAGTTGTTGTGCCAAGGAATCTATTAAAGAATCAAAACATTGGATTTTAAATGCATTTTCTTGTTTTAATAATTAAGAAATAGCACCCCTCTGTGGAGGAGAGCAGAATTACTGATAGCAACAATGATGGCTTCAAAGTTAAATTACATCAATGTAGAAATCCTGAAATTGATGTAGGTTTTATAGTAATAAGAATTTCTGTATTGACATAGTCCAATCAGCAAATGACAATATTTATTTCTAATCACTCCAAAAATCTAGACCCATTGACATTGAATGGTAGACAGAACCTGTGTCAAAGCTCCAGCAACCCATTTGATTCTGACCTGTTGTGTGTGGAGTTTGCATGTTTAACCTGCAACTGCCTCCGGTTTTCCCTGAGTCTTCTGGCTTCCTCCCATATTTTAGAAATGGTGCTGGTCATTTGGTAATGAGACACTATAAATGATCCCTCATGGAGGTGGGTGATGAGAGAATCTGGGGTATGTTAATTGGCTTATGAGCGAAGGAAATGACGAGGGATTTTGGGAGAAATGGGATTTGTCTGAGAGCTGGCATTGGATATGGGCTTTCTGGTTTCTTCTATCCTTGAAGTGAGGAGGATTTATCAACAGAATAAGCCAAAAGGAGGAAATCTCAGAATTCAAACATTGGGGGAGGAATCCAGACCGACAAAAGGAGTTCATTGGATATTTCAGTATACCCAAGAAATGTTAGGTGCAATTTTTTTTCGATTTGAACCATCACTTCACTACACTTTCCTTTCATTGCTTTGGCACTACTTGAACAAACACCAACACTGCACTGGGAATAACTGCCGCCTCATCCAGCTACAATGAAGTCACTAATTTTCTCCCAATTTTCAACAAAATAGCTACATCACATGCCATTGCTGATGCGCTGCGAGGCTGTATCATTACGGTTCAAGTCTCACCCATCATCATCCTCACAATATCTTTCGCTGCAGGGAACGATTGCAATAATATATAGTTTTCAATTTGTTGATTATCTGTGCATCTGATGGGAGTGAAATGATTGTGTGGCAGGATTTCACTGTATAGGATTTAACACCAGTTAGTTTAAAAAAAAACAATTTCTCAATAACTCAACAAGTTAATCAAAGTCGTAGGTGAGCCATTCCCATAAAGGTATCAGATTTGGTCGCTTGTGATCATGTTGAGTTACTTGATCAAATTTCAACACAAAGGAAAATTTTAACAAGTCATTAAAAACTAAGTATTTATTCTAAATACAGTATTTTCAATTTAACCCAATATCAATGTTTCTAGTTTAATTATTTAGCTAATAAGTCTGAGGAAGGAGTTAACTGGACAAACAGATCTTGGAGCTTCAGTGATTTCAAACTGGATTGATAATCTCAAAACTTGGATTCAGAAAAATTGGAAAAAAAGTTGTTAATTTTAAAGTCACTACATAAATTACATAAATTATAATATATCAATTACATGAAAAGATGCATGCATTTCTATAAAGCCTTTCCTAACTTTTCAGTACTTCCCAATTGAAGATAACTGGGAAAAATAATCAAACCATGATTGTGAAATGCTTACATAATATAGGTCCAGATTTTGCAGCTGTTAAAGTACTTTTGAACCGTCGCAACTAAAAAGGATGTAGCAGAATTATGTTGAAGTGCAAATAAGCCTTACAAAATCTACTGATGAAGGAAAAATACTCACTTAATCATTGCACAGTGAATGGTAAGGCTCTGAGAGTGTCGAAGAACAGAGAGATTTAGTGATACAATAGCTCCATGAAAGTGGTAACACAAGTAAACAAGGTGGAGGTGGTATTTGGCATACGGGTCTTATCAGTCAGGGCATTGAGTAAAGGAGCAGAGAAATCATGTTAAAACTGTACAAGACATTATAGTAAGATCACACTTGGGAGCACTATGTGCAGTTCTGGTCATCTGCCTGTAAAAGCTGAAAAGGACGGAGAAAAGATTCACAACAATGTTACCAGAACTAGCTGGCTTTAATTACCAGCAGAAGTTTGATAGTCAGGAACTTTTCTCCCTGGCCCATTGGAGGCTGAGTGGGACCAAAGAGGTTTATAAAATCATGAATAACACAGATAAAGTAAATAGTCATATTCCCCCCCTCCCCATGTAAGGAAATCTAAAACCAGAGAGCATAGGTGAGAGGAGAAAGAATTAAAATGGACCCAAGAGGCACCTTTTTCCATACAGTAGGTATGTGGATCAAGCTGACAGAGAAGGCAGGTAGTACAAATGTAACAAAAAAATGTATTTGGATAGGATACAAATAGGAAACATTTGGAGAGATATGTTTGGGTTGACACCTTGTTAGTCTGGACAAGTCAGGTCATAAGTTCTACTGGTGTGTTGTATAAATCTAGGACTATGATCAAGTAAAACTTGACAATGAAGAACGCCATGACGACAAAAGTTATTTTCCAGATTTAACACTTACCCATTCAACCTCATCATCATTATCTTCACAATCTCCAAAACAGGATCCAGGTACTCCATCCTGAATACTTTTCTTTAAAACCCGAATACCCTGTAGATCTACTCGATGACCTTTAGCTTCAAATGCTCCTTCAAAGGCTCCCAAAAGGTCTTTTTCTGAGGGCCAAGAATTATCAAAAGCTTCTGTTGTGGCAGATGGATTTTCCACTGACTCCAAATTTTCTGAAATCTCTTGTTCATCATCAGTGCTGTTGTTTTCTGTCATGATTATAGTTGCAAACAGCAATATTTTAATATTAAACAAAGATAAGGAGCTCTAATGATTACTTCAAGATGCCAGAAAGCAACGAATACCCCCCCCCCCACCCCCCCCAAAACGACCAAACATGTTTTATGTTCATTTTGCAGAATGATGAGATGACGCTTCTAGTTTTGGAGTCTATCACACTCAGCAATGACACATATTTGGATTAAAAGGCATGATACTAAGCTTGATCATGTTCTTGCATTTACACAAAAAAATAATGATTGCATTTCTTGAATAAAAATGAACAGTATCGTCTTCCCGGTTTCCTTGCAGTGACAGTAAAAAGTTTGAATTCCAAATCTTGATGAGCTTTCATGGATTATTTCAGACTAGATATTCTCACTTGTATTTAACAAGTTCCCTTCAATTTGACAAGAGTCATACAATTACAGCTTTCCAATGGAAAAGCAAGATCTTGCGCAACTGTGTTTTTTTGAGCCAGTCAGAAAGATTGTGATCTGAAGTCTTGTCTGAACTGAATGCCTTCTGGGACTGATCCATTTCATCGCCTACACACCATAAATAGTCACCTGTCTGGTCAAATCCTGATGAACCACTTGCCTGTGTAGAATCACCGGGGAAAATGTTACCTCTGCAAGTGTCAGTTTGTTCATGTAGCAGCATTCTTGCACAAGTTGAATGATGGTACAGTTAAGCTCCAATCAAATGGAAAAATGCATAATCTAGGGGAAAGTCTGTAGACACTGTGATTGAAGTTAAAACACACTGGAATGTTGGATGAACTCAACTGTTCTTTTCAGCGTCCATAGGAGACAAAGATATACAGAAATGTTTCGGGCCTGAGCCCTTCTTCAAGGAAGGGTCCTTCAAGAAGGGCTCAGGCCCGAAATACGGACAATACATCTTGGTCTCCTATAGACACTGAAAAGACCGGCTGAGTTCCTCCAGCATTTCGGTGTTTTTAAATGCATAACCTAGAATGGTGCAGTGACACAGCGCTAAAGGGATATTGAATTGTCAGGTGTCATCTTTTGAATGAATCATTAAAGCGAGGCACTATCTGAAGAACTGGGGATAATTTTAATGCCCTTGTCAACATTTAATATTTAAACAGCATAATCTAAAACAGGATGATACATGTCTGCGGAATCTTGCTATGCTTTAATTAGTCTTTAGCTAATCAATTAGCTAATTAAAAGAAATGTTAAAAGAGGAAGCCTGGTTAAGAGCTCAGGGACTAAAGGTGAAGACAAGTAGGCCATACAACAAAACAGCACAGCATTGTCTGACCATGGTCATCTCCAATAGGGCAGGACAGTTGGCACAGCAGTTACAGTGCCAGCAATCAGGACCAGACCAGGGTTTGAATCCCGTGCTGCCTGTAAGGAGTTTGCACGACCTCCCCATGTCTGTGTGGGTTTTCTCCAGGGGCTCTGGTTTCCTTCCACCATTCAAAGTGTACTGGGGGTTGTAAAACTCCAGTTCAACCACTCTGAGTATCATGTTCAATTCTTCTTACCTCATTACAGACTCACGCATTGAAATGGCCTGTTGCCATGCTGCATGTATAAATTTTTAAAAATGGTGCTGCATTGAGGCATGGCAGGGAGGGAAGCCTTAATAACACAGATTCACTTATGATCAGGAAGATGATAGTGAACCTAGAGAGGAAAAGTATGCTGGAGAGAGAATGCTCACTTGCAAGGGTAAGAGGACTAAATGCTTATTTTTTTAGAATCATATCATTAACAACAGGTGGTAAAAGGAGAAAGTAATAAGTCAATCTAAACAATGTAAAAGGGCATGAATCTAGGAACAGAAAGTGTGGGCTCAATAGTTTATCCAATAGAGGTTTAGGAGAGCATGAGGTTAATTCCTGCGTAGTTGTGGGTGTCTGGAAATGTATTGCCAGGGGTGGTAGTGGAGGCTGGAACAACAGGGGCTTTTAAGAGACTCTTAAAAGGGCACATGAATGAAAGAAAAATTGAGGGTTATGATATAGAGGGGGTTTAATTTTTTTTTTGGTAGGCACATATGGGTTGGCACAACATCATGGGCCAAAGGGTCTGTTCTATGTTCTACTCTAAAAGGATCAGAAAAGTTAGAAAGAAAATTATAAGATTTCAAGATGAGAGGAAAGGGAATATGAGGGAAATTAATCCTAATGGCTTAAGGGAAGGGTACTGCAGCAGTTCTCACATTAGTGACAAAGTTTGGAAACACATGATGCAGGTGAGAGTGATGTGATTCGGGAGAAGATCTTAAGATTGTGATTAGTAGACTATCATGGAGACAATAAGATGAACAGGGAAAGAGGGTTAGACTAATGCAATGTTAGGATTCCAGGATTACTTTGGAAGTAGAGAGCAATTTGGTCAAAGGAAAACAAGAACATAGGAGCAGCAATCAATCATCAAGCCCTTCAAGTCTGCTCCACTATTTTATATAATCATGGCTGATTTATTCTGGCCTCAGCTTCATGCTATTTCTCTTTACCCCTCTATTCCTTGATCTATCAAATATTTTTCTACTTCCATTGTAAATACTGTTAATGATCCAGCTGCCACCACTCAAGGAAGCAGAGAATTCCAGAGATTCACCATCCTCCAAGAAGTAGCATATTTGCATCTGTTTTAAATGACTAGTCTCTTTCCTTGTAGTTATGTCCCCTTGTTAGAGTCTCTCCCAAGTGAACATGTCCCACCATCTACTCTGTCAAGATTTTGTATGTTTCAATCTTATTCAAAATTCCAAAGAATACAGGCCCAAATTATCCATCTCATGGAAGGACAACTCACTCATCCTAGGAAGACTGATGAATCACTTGTACTGCTTACAAAGTAACTTTCTTTTTTTGCTGGGGAGTGGAGGGGTGGGGAGCCATCCTTGTTCAACTTAATTTCCTGAATAACACACATCTCCTCAAGTTATAGATGCAGAACTGACACATTTCAGCCAATCACAATCATTAAGTAGTTATTGAAACAAATACAACACATGGTCTGAAGCCTTCTATGCCATGACAATTCAAGTGCACAGGGATATACATTTCTTTTAAATGCCATGAGTACCTGTCTCCGTCATCTTTTCAGGCAGCATGCTCCAGATTTCAGCCAATCGTTGGGTGGGAAAAATATTTGTTGGATTCCATCTAATATACTTACTTCTCACCTCAAATCAATGCCCCCTGATATTAGACATTGGTTAGGTGGAAAACTTTCTCACTATATATGCCATACAATTTCATAGATCTCCAAGTTCCCACATCGGCTTCCTTTGAATGAAGAAAAATAAATCCAGATCATCTAGTTTCTCCTCATAACTGAGACATTTCATCTTTGGCAATATTCTGGTAAAGCTTGCCTGCACCCTCTCTAGTACAACCATGTGTTTTTTTTTTAAATTAATTTTCAATTTAGAAATACAGCATGGATACAGGTCCCTTTAGCTCATGTGCTGTGCCGCCCAATCATACCCAATTGACCTACAACCCCTGGTATGTTTTGGAGGGTGGGAGGAAACCGAAGTATTCGGAGGAAACCCACGCAGACACAGGGAGAATATACAAACTTCTTGCACGGGATTCAAACCCCAGTCCTGATCGCTAACACTATAACAGCGGTGCACTAACTGCTCCGCTAACTGTGCTGCCCTATATTCCCTTCTCCATCACAACTGCACACAATATTCCCATCATGGCACAACCAGTTTTATAGACTAATGAGGGTCAACATTCTTCACCACCTATTTCCCTACTCTGTCATCTTTAGGAATCTATGTATTTGTACACCTAAGATCTCTCAATACTCTATGGGGTCCCACCCCTATTAGATTTCCCAGTATGCATCCCTTGCTCTTATGAGGAATCAAATCTATTCACCATTGCTCTGCACAATTTACCAGCTGATCAATATTGTTCTGCAATCGAAGAAGACCCTCTTATCAGCACCAATTTTAAGGTCCTCTGCAAATTTGCTTGATTGAGTATTTATTTTCCTCCCCTCAATTGTTTCTTACTCAGAATTATGACTTGATTTTTATGACTGATCTTTGCTTTCATTTAAAAAAAATGTCTTTCCTGATGAATCTCAAAATAAATACTTTGAAAATATTGCAATGGGCAAAAACTACAATGCAGAGGTATGCTATTCTTTTTTTTTTAAATATTCTATGAAGCAATCATTAATGGAAAAATTAGAGAATTAAATATCAATAGTCAATTAGATCTAGGCAAGTTCATAATATATCGCACATAACAGGAAATTAAATTCATTCTTTGCCTCTCATCAGAAGCTCTTAGATATAATGCTATACAACTAAGGGTTAATTAATAATCAGGTAGTTAAGGGGCTTCAAGGTACATTTTAAAAATCTTGTTCAAATTCTATTATGTAAAATGATTGTTTAATCTAAAATTTGAGTCGAACACTCAAATACAACAAACTCTGAAGGAATGGAATATGTTTTGGGAAAAATACAGCAAAAGACATGATAAAAAGCTTACATTTAAACATGAGTACACAGCTGACAACAGATCTATTTTCCTTTAAAGTATAGAAACCCAAATGGAAAAGTGATTCAGCCATGGCCATCCAGTAAGAGTAAGGCATCAAATCGAAAGGCCAATAATGTTGCTAAAAGACCAGTAAGGATGAGAAACATTTCCAGTAATAAGCAATGGTGGTCCAAAAAACAAGGTAGTATATGAAAGCAATCTTATGAGAAAAACAAAAAAAAATGTAAAAGGGAAAAGGTGAGCTCCCCTAAAGTGATAAATTATATTGGGATAGAAGATGGCAGAAAAAAAGTAAAAAGAATCTGTTGTGCACATTTTCACAGCAAGATCTCCCAAGTTTGGCTGCAGAGGTTTGATATGGTAGTTGAGAAGGCTTATGGTATGCTGGCCTTCATTAATTGGGGGATTGAGTTCAAGAGTTGTGAGGTAATGTTGCAGTTCTATAAAACACCAGTTCAACCACTCTTGGAGTATCATGTTCAATTCTGGTTACCTTATTACAAGAGGGATGTGAAAGCTTTCGAGGGTGCAGAGATTTACCAGAATGTTGCCTGGATTGAAGGACTCGTCTTAGGAGGCAAAGTTTTCTCTTTGGAGTGAAGAAGGACGAGAGGTCAACATTATGAGAGACATAAATAGGGTGGATAAACAGCATCTTTTTCCCCACGGCAAACAGTAGCAAATACCAGAGGTCATCCGCATAAAGTGAGGGGAGGAAAGTTCAGAGAAGTCGGGGTAATTAAAAAAAAATTACAGAGAGCAGTGGATGTCTGGAATGCATTGACAGGGCAGTGGAAGAAGCTGATACAATAGGATAATTTAAAAGACTTAGTCAGACACATGAGTGCAAGTAAATTTGTTATGGATATGAGGTAGGGATGGTATAGATTGTGTGGTAGGGTTATACAAGGGTGCAATATTGTTGGTCAAGAGGCTTGTACTTTTAATGGTTAGCACAATACTATTACAGCGCCAGTGTCCTGGGTTAGAATCTGCGCCGTCTGTAAGGAGATTGTACATTCTCCCTGTGTCTGTGTGGATTTCCTCCCACCTCTCAAAATGTACGGGGGTTGTAGGTTTTATTGGGTTATTTGGGCACAGGTGGAAAAGGCTATTATGGTGCTGGATGCCTCAATTTAAAAAAAAATATTACCTACAGGGAGATGTGCTTAAAGAGAGCGGAGAGAATCCTCGAAGATCCTTACCATCAAGCTCACAGTATGTTTGAGACACCATCTTCAAGGAAGGAGTACAGGAGCATAAAAACCAGGACTGCCAGACTGGGAAACCACTTCTTCCCACAGGTGGTGCGAGTTAAACTATTCTAGAAACTCGTAAATTATTTTTCCACATATTTAATTTGGATTGCTTATATTTACATGTTTATGCACTATTGTCTGAAGATGCACCGTTTCATCAGGTGGTATATGTACAATCAGATGACAACAAACATGAAATCCTCCTGGAAATAGTCAAGAACAGGGCTGAAGAGAATGAAAGTCGAAGGAAATTAACATGAAGAATTATTAGGGAAATAAACAGGCTGATAGTCAATAACATCCAATTATTTCATCCAAATATTTATAAAGATATGCCATTGAAGATAGTGGATGCACTGGTTGTCACCTTGCAATCTCTCACACATTGGAAGATGGCCACTACAGAGACAGAGAATACTTGAATTCCTGACCAGTTAGCTAAGTGTAAATAGTAGGAAAATGATATAAAGTATTAAGAAATTGTAAACTGGACACATAGAACTTGTTTACAATTGGGTAGCTTCAACATGGTTTATGGAAAGGACATCATATCTGACAGTTTTTAAAGGTTATACAGAACACTTAAGTGACTATTTAATCCATGTGACCAACTCATTCCTATTTAGTGTGTTCTAGTGCATGGACTTTAAGATTTTCAATAATGTCATAAATGTTACTGGTTTAGAGCACAAAGGGATCAGGAAATATACAACAAAGAATGAGAGGGGATTGAACTGAAACATACAAAATCCTGCAGGCTTTTGACAGAATAGATGTGGAGAAGATGTTTCTCTTTGTCAGCTATCTAGAGTTGCGGTTCACATTTTATTTTAAAATTTTGAGATACAGCATTGTAACAGGCCCTTCCAGCCAAGAGCCCATGTCACCCAAGTACACCAATTAGCCTACAAACCCCATACTTTTCTTGAAGAGTTGGAGAAAACCAGAGCACCATGAGAAAACCTACATGGTCACATACTAAACTCCTTACAGACAGTGCCAAGTTCGATCCTGGGTCACTGATGCTATGAAAAGAGGTTACCAACTTAAGATACAGATGAGGGGATTACTGTTTTTTTTTTATTTCAGAGGGTTGTCAAAATATTGGAATTGCTTTTCACAAATGCCAGTGGAAGTAATGTCTTTGAATATTTTCAAGATGGATAGATTCTTCATTATCAAAGATATGAAAGTTTTAACCACTGGTAGTCAGGAATGTAGAATTGAGGCAACAATCAGATCAGCAAAATAGGGTAAATGCATGCAGAGGCCGATGAACAAACTAAAAACAATTTGCTTGAGAAACTCAGCAGGTTGAGCAATATCAGTGCAGAAAAAAGAATGATCAATGTTTTGGATTAGAACCCTTCATTGAGACATTAAAACTTTAAGAGGGGCATTGTGGAAAGTATACCAGCTGGTTGTATTACAGCCTGGTTTGGCAATAAAAAATATCCAGGAACACAGTAGGCTGTTGCAGCTAGCAAGCATAGCCAAGTACATCATATGCTCTGACCTCCCATCCATCATGAAGGCAGTTAACATCAATAAAGGACCCCCCCATCTTGGTCGCAGCCTCTTCTAAGTACCACCTTTGGGCAGAAGGTACAGAAGCCTGAAAACTAGATGTGCTGGTTTCAAGAATAGCTTCTTTTAACAGCCATCACTGTTGAACATCCCATGGACTGTCTGCACTATTGCAAGTTACCTTGGTACACTAGGATTACTGTGAATATTTAGTACCCATCTTGTAAATTTATTGTTTCTTTTAATTTCATCAAGTAGCTTACTATTAGTTTTTTTTTTTAAAGTACCTATTCTATGGCAGCACATAGGAATTTCAGACATATGTATATTGTATAATGTGTATGATAATAAACTCATCATCATTATCTCAATGATGCTCCTCAACCCACTGAGTGTTTTTTTTATTCCAGCTCACAGCATCTGCAGAACTGCTAGCCTGTCTTCACACTAACAGACAATGTTGGAACTGTTGGATGCGTAACACAGTTGCTGGAAATCAGGAGGAGGAGTCTGGATGATGAGACAATTATTGAGTTAAAGGTTGACGACATTCCATCAGTTCAGCCTAGAAAACTGCTGAGAAATGAAATTTACCGAACTGGAAGATGACATGGTGTTCCTTGAACTTATGCTGGAACAGTACATGTTGACAAAGAATGAGACCAGAGTGGAGTGGCTTGAAAATTAAAAGTGACAGGCAACTAAAAGTTTAGTCACAGCTGTGGAATGAATGATCAATCTGTGCTTGACCCCTCTGGAGAACAGCCTTTATTGCAAGAGGATCTGACTATGACTAGGGATGCTCCACAGGAATCATAGCACTCTGATGAGATTTCCTTCGGAACAGTGTGCAGATCTGTTCACCCTATACAAACAGATATCCTTGCAATGGAAGGAACTCAACCTAAGTGCATCATGTTGATTCCTGGAATGGGGCAGTTGGGCTTAAGAAGAAAGATAAGCAAACAGGCCTAAACTCTCTACAGTTTAGAATAAAGTCAGGGGATCTAATTTAAACATAGAAAATGCTTCAGGATAAGCTTACAGGTACATTATTAGATTTAAAAACACACCAAAATGCTGGAAGAACTCAGCCGGTCTTTCAGCATCCATACGACAAAAATATATTGCCGACGTTTTGAGCTTGAGCTCTTCTTCAAGGAATAAGCAGAATGATCAAAAATCAGGAGATCTCAGAATACAGCGTTGGCTCCAAAAACCTTTTGTTGGTCTGGGTTCCTCCCCCAGCTGGCACTGTCTGTATTCGAAGATTTCCTCTTTTTGTTCATTCTGCTTATTCCTTGAAGAAGAGCTCAGGCCTGAAATGTCGGCGATATATCTTTGTCTCCTATGGATGCTGACAGACCGGCTGAGTTTCTCCAGCATTTTGGTGTGTTTTTACTACAATCACAGCGTCTGCAGACTTTTGTGTTTCACACATTATTTGATTTGATAGAGATGAATTTAAAAAAAAACTGAGAACGAAGCCTCCAATGTTAAAATAATCTCCTGCGACATATTATGGAAAATCTTGTTGAAGTCCAAGCATCAGAACACATGAAAATGGGAACCAAGAGTTGTCCACTCAGCTCTATTTAACCTTAAAACAATCCTCTGTCAAATCTGATATCTTCTCATATAAACTTTCCCCAGTCATTTAATCATATTCTATGTGCCTAGTTTCTAACTTAGGGCATGAGATGAGAAGAAATTTTGATACCAAGAGTATGATACATCTTTGGAATTTCTCACCCCATAGGATTGCAGAAGCTCACATGCCAGGTCTAGAAATAGATTGATTTTTGGATATTAAAAGATTCGAGGAAGTTGGGGTTAGTGCATGGAAGTGGCACTGGGATAAAATACTGCACCAGATGATATTGAATGTCAGATCAAGCACGAGGGGTGAAATGGTAATATTGTTGCTTCTACTTTTCAAGTATTTATGTCAGAGATTTGCAGGTACCTAACTACATGGCTTGTGATTTTTACCAAATCTCTCACAGTGGGTTCATGCTGCCAATCAGTATAATATCATTACCAATAAAAAATTTCTGTATCTTTAACTGCAATGCTTTATTTTACTGATTTGAGGAATGCTCCTATTATTTTGCTTCATTCATTATGTACATTCCTGATCTGAATGACATTTTAAAATGGTTTTCAGCCAAATGACATCACAGTGCCTCACAAAATTTTAATTCATACCCAAACACAAGTCTGTTCTACTCCAAAAACAATTTTATCATATTCATCAGTAAATCTAGATATACTAATAAAGAGATTCACTTTTAACATCAGATGCTGAAGAATCCACAGTCGGGACTGCATGTGGTTGAGAAGGCTCTTCAACAACTTTATCCTCTGAGAACATGATTGCTCCCTCTGGATCAGCATACTTCTGATGCTCATGAGTTAATACACTCTTCTGACTGCTGTCGCAATGGCTTTCTAGGAATAACAAAAAAAAAATGCATATTTCATATATTTAATTTGGAAAACTTGTACAACAATAGTTACACAGATTTTACAAAAAAATCAGCACAATTCATTTTGAAACCAAATTAGTTACAATTTTATTCAAAATGTAAATCAGCCTCATTTGCTACCTGGTTGGTTTTATTTTATATATATGTTGCAATGGTCATTTTATTAGTTTCATTGAGAGAGAACCTGAGTTTTCCTGCCAAATACAGGATGAATGGTTTTCTCTGTTCATTAATTATACTGGAATCATATATGTATCAATTGTTTATTATAAAAGAATAAATCATAAAATGTCAATTTCATACAACTTGTTGTAAAGGTTTTTCATATTATTGTTACTTTCACTTTTGACAAAATCAGTTAACAGCGTGCATTAATTTTTCACCACCTGAAAGGTCATGCTCAGAAGACCAATGAATGGTTTCCCCTCCCTAACTGAAGGTTTGAGACAGCACTAATTAATGGTCCTACTGTAAAGGATTCTCTAGTGAAGAGTGATCATAGCATGGTAGAATTTCACATGTTATTTGACCACTGGCACATAAATCAAACTTAAAGGGATGTATACAGAAATGACTAAAGCATACTGTGAAAACAGATCAAGCAAGTTGGTGGATAAGCAGTGACAGATGTTTAATGAGATACTTCATACTCTCAATAAAGATACTTCTTTGAGAAATAAAGACCTCCAAGTAGAGTGATCCATCAGTGACTAAAATCGTGTCAAATTGAAAGAAAAGGCACCCAATGTTATGATAATTAGTAATAGAAATTTAGGCTTTTTTTTAAAAGTCAGCAGAGAACATTGAAAAATATAAAGCTTTTTAAAAGATTATTAGTCAGCTAGAAAGAAAAATAAAAAAATAGTAAGAGTTTTTTCAAGTATACAAAATGAGTGGAAGGTTCTTTGAGTATATAAAAAGGAGAGCAAGTAAGGTAACTGCCCTTAAGAGAATGATGCAGAGGAATTACTAATGGGAAACAAAAAAATCCATAGAGGTAACAAGTAAATATTTTATATCTGACTGCCCAATGGAAATTGCTAAAAGCAAACAGATGACAAAATTTAGCAGCAAAATTTTATTATAGGCATGCAATCTGGATCAAAAGCCTCAGGTGTGGCTGGAGAGATACTGAACAGATTGGTTGTAATCTGCCAAAATTTTGTAGATTTTGGAAAGGTCCTATTTGTAAAAACCAAAAACGTAATGCCCATTTAAGAAAGAAGACAAGACAGAAAGTGAGTCTCTCATTGGAAAAACACTGGAATCCATTATTAAGTAAAAGCCTGACATTTGGAAAATAATAACACAATCAAGCAATGTTTGAGAAATTGTTAGTGCTTTGAGACTGGAACAAGCAGGGTGAATAAAATGCAACCATTAAACAAGAGAGTATTTACATTTTCAGAAGATGTTTGACAGGGATATCACGTTGAAGATTATTTGCACAAGGTACCAGGATTGACACAGAAGATTGGCTAACTAATGGAGAACAAGCTGGATAAATGGCTCATTTTCAAACCAGTAAAACCATACTGGGGCTCCAACAATGTACATTCTATATTAACAACATGGATGAAGTTGATCAAAGAATACAATGAAATTACTACACACAGTAGGAGAAAAGATAGCAGCAGTTTATATATAAATGGGACACTAAATTGATACAAAAGAAAACGGATAACCCCGTATTAAATCATGTAATACAGACATATAAAGGTGGGGCATCTTTTAAAGCGGCCTTGACCCAGAACAAATTAATATCCATGACTCTGGACAATAAGATCCTGGATACCTGGTGCCAGAAGGGGATTAGGTTATTGAGGATTGTTATGAGCAAGGGCATCTTATGTCATTCGAACAGCTAAGGAATACATATGATTTGTCTAATAAGACTTTCTTCTGCTATCGTCAGCCAAGATCTTTCTTATGGGATAATATGGGTCTGTTTATGGCCATGCCTGCACTTAGTGACATGGAGATTCTAATTCGAAAGGGGAATACACGCAAGTTCATCTCAATGATGCATCTCCTATTCCAAAGCGAGGGCCTGAAGCTGGGCTTACACAAATCAATGGAAAGGTGGGAGATGGACTTAGGCACAAAAAGCCACAAGTGGTGCTGGTCAGACTTGTGTCTGGACAGTATGACAGCAGTTATTAATGCCAGGTACAGATTGATGCAATATAATTTCCTGCATCAACTATACCTCACACCACAAAAATTACATAAATCTAAATCAGAAATTTTGGAAATGTGCTTTAGCTGTGGTGTGGAGTTTGAAACCTTTATCCATTCAACCTGGCTGTATACAACAGTGAGATCCTTCTGGGAGGACCTGGGGGACATATTGAAAAAAATTGCAAAGGTGGATTTTCCATAGGATCCAGAATTGTACCTTCTGGGATACATTATGGACAAGAGTTTTAAAATGACCAGATACCAAATTCATATTGTGAAGGTTGCCTTGTCAGTAGCCAGGAGGTGATTAGCGGTCATGGGGAAGTCTTATTCACAACGGAATATGGAAATGCAGAGTTATATTCCCCTGAAGAAAATCACATACAATTTAAGGAGGAAATATTACACGTTTGTTAGGGTGTGGCAACCCCATCTGTAGCACATTCATGCTAAATATTATACCGCTTCTGAATAAAGGAAAAGCAACAATCCGTGCCAGCAGTGAAATGATTGAGATCAATGAAGTGGGTTGTATTTTGTTCCTTTTTTTAAATTTTAGGTTTCTTTGGGTTTTAAGTTCCCACAAGGGTTTATGACTTTACCGATATTTGGTTCTTCGTATTTGTTCAATTCATATAATCTTTTCTTTGTTGTACAGGTACACAATCCTTTATCTGGAACCCTTGGGGAACAGTGTGTTCTGAATTTTGAATTTTTCCGGATTTCAGAAAGCCAGATTTAACCCCATCTGAATTGTGCTGCCGTATCCATCTCCACCCCCTTCCAATCACGCTGCCATCTCTCCCCCGCCTGACGTACACTGCCGGTCTCCCCCCACCTTGCCCGCCTGACTCGCGCTGCCGGATTTTTGAGCTTTCTGGATAAAGGATTGTGAACCTGTATTAGGGTATGGGAGGGAGGGGAGAGAGATAGGGGAAAAAATAGACTGTATGTTATACACTATTGTTGAGAGAGAATGTGTTGTTTGATTGGATTTGTATGAGTCTTTGAAAATCAAATATAAAAAAGTATACAAACATGGGAATCGGAAATTCATAACATTATCTCCTGAAACATGGGGAAGAATTACTAGACTAGTTAATACTTCTTCACTTTGTGCACATCATTCTTTAATATGTCTAAAGATAAACTAGCTCGCATCCTTCCAAATATGAGCTCTACTTGTGATAGGTGAAATACTGATGTAGCTTCATTGACTCATGTTTCGGACATGCCCAGTGTTAGAAAAATTTTGCAAATACATTTTTAAAACTGTCAATGATACTGGTCATTCAATTACAACCTAACCCCATAACTGCTCTTTTTGGAATTACAGACGTAGATAGTTTACCTACTTCGGCAGATCGAGTTATAGTTTTTTTTTCTACACTATTAGCTAGAAGAGACATTTTACTTAAATGGAAAGACTCTGATTCTCCTACATTATTTCAATGACTTTCTCATGTTATCTCTTTCTTAAATTTAGAAATAAATCAGGTCGCACTTTAGATACAACTATTAAATTTGAAAAAACATGGAAACCATTTATTGATTACACTTTCATGGGATAAATTCTATGAATTAACGTTTCCTTTCCAGATGTAATATAATTCTTGCTCATCTTGGTGCCTGCCACATTGACCACCGCCAGTGGGCTGATATCGCCTCAAACCGTGCATCTTGGCGCCTCACAGTTCGGCAGGCAGCAACCTCCTTTGAAGAAGACCGCAGAACCCACCTCTCTATCAAAACCAAAGGAGGAAAAACCCAACACCCAACCCCAACCCACCAATTTTCCCCTGCAACCGTGTCTGCCTGTCCCGCATCGGACTTGTCAGCCACAAACGAGCCTGCAGCTGACGTGGACATTACCCCTCCATAAATCTTTGTCCGCGAAGCCAAGCCAAAGAAGAAAGTGTGGACCAGAGCTAAGTTTTAAACTATTCGAAAGATCCTCGCGATAGGTCGCTCAGTTGTTTTTTTTTCCCCAGTAGATTGAGTTTTTAAAAAAATATATAATCATTTCTTTATGTTTTCTTTGTTAGGAGAATTATTTCTAATATGTCACATTTTCACTCTTTGGAATTTATGATACTTATATTATATAGAATTGGACATACCATTATTATTGTGTTGTTTCTATTTTCCTTATGGTGTATATATTATTAAATATTAATAAAAAGATTGAGAGAGATATAGAAAGATTCAGCAAGTGGGCAAAAATTTGACAGGATTATAAATAACAAAGGCATTCACTTTGATAGAGTACAAAAGCAGAGATCTGCATAAATCCAGAGGAAATAAAGTTGGCACACACATAGAACAAGCAATTTTAGATGGCAAATGAAGTGTTGGGAGTATCAAAATAGAAAAGTCTTGCTGAGGTGTATTTGGTAGGTTTCAGTAGCCAAATAAATAATGCAACATGAGTTACTGGACTCATAATTCAGGTTATTCAACTCAATCCCACCATGGCAGAGAAAGAAATTAAATACATTTAATTATGTGAAATTTGAAATGCTTGAAAACTCTTGCTTCCATTTCTTGTGTAGCGGACAGGGCAGAAAATTAGAACCTCAATCATTAGGATTATAAATAGGAAATCAATGGGAGAGTCATCATGAGAAGTTTATAAGTTAAGGTCGATCAACCTGAAGCTAATTACCAGGGCATTGCCATTTTTCTGTTGAAATAAAGGAAGTCTCTGATGTGCTGGTATTACTATTTGTTAATTTATCCCAAAATTAAATCTTTACACAATTTTCACCTTCGATACAGGCATATCTTATTATTAACATTCCATTGGCTCAACTTACTTGTGCATATCCACATTTTCTTCTAAAATATTTATCACTTAAAAGTTGGAACGATTTTCCAGATTCTCTAACCTTCTTCAAGACTCATATCTTCGCTTACCTGCACATTTTGAAGATGTAAGGTTGTATAAAAACGGGTAGAATTGTAGACAGCGGATTAACTTCAGGTTGTTGTCACAATCAGGACATCCAGTTGTTCTGTCTAGTGCTGTTCTGAAAACTCGAAGAGCAGCACTAACATTCTTCAGTGCTAGGTAGGCATTTCCTAAGCTTAACAAGGTTAGTGGCTGGAGGTGGAAACAGGAAAAAAAATGCACAATTTAAAACCTAAAAGGAAACACAATTTAAATTTTTTATCTAAATGAATTCTCAAATGCTGAACTAAAAATATGATGGCTAGAATAATTACTGTTACAATTACCATGTGTACAATTACCCAAAAAAGGACAAATCAATGTGCAAGAGGCCCTGGTGAACATCTCTTCCCCCACCTCACCCTCCACATTTGAAGATTTCAGTTTTAGGAAAGAAGTTGTTTTACTTAAAGGAAATGAATATATTCTCCAAGAAATAGGTCAATAATGATTTTAAAAATTGGAACCTTACCCATTCTGTTGATAAAGTACTGCAATGCTATATGTTTGTTGATTCTAGTAAAATAGCAATGTTAAAAAAACATTCCATTAAGTGGAGGCATGTACAATAGGATCTTTTAGATAGGTACATGGACTGAGCAACATGGAGGATATGGCAGGGAGGTAATTTTAGATAGTTGTTAGAGTAGGTTATTAGGTCGGCGCACCATAGTAAACTGAAAGGCATGTACTGTGCTGTAGATTTCTACGTTAAGCCTAATTTTACTATGCTGTTGTAAAAATCCCTCTCCGCTCCTTTTGGTTCCAAAATAAACTTCGTTGACATAACCACAAATTTTCACAGGAGTAAAATGTAAAATGTGAGAAACATGCTTATACCAGATGAAAAAATATTGTATCATACACTACTGTGATTATGTTAATGAAGAATCGTCTCCCAAACTAAAATAATTTCTCATGCCCTCCACAGCTGTGGTACTATTGGCTCCCAAGCTGTGGAGAAATAGCATATATAGCAGTGCAACACAAGAACAGACTCTTTGGTCCAAACATAAAAAAAAAATTAAATCTCTTCTGCCTGTACTTGATCCAATTCCTGCATATTAATGTATCCTTGTAAACACCTCTTAAATGTTGCCATTGTATTTGATTCCACTTGTACCCCTGGTAGCCTGTTCAAGGCACACATTACTGTGTAGAAAAACTTGCCCGGTATATCTCCTTTCATCAATATTTCCCCTTCACCTTAAATGTACTCTACTATGTGAAATTTTAACTCTGGGAAAGATTCTAACCATCAATCCTATCCATGCCCTATTTAATATCATAATTTTTATAAACTTCTATTTGATCTTCTATTAGCCTCCAACATGCTCGAGAAAATAACCAGTTTGTCCAACTTCTTTTGACAGCTCATAACCTCTAATCCAAGGCACATCTTGGTAAATCATTGTTCCTGCAAAGGTCAGTCAGACAGATGAAGGTGAGAGAGGTGGAGGCAGGTCCTTCCTCATTCCCCTGACTTTTATTTTTTCTCCCACATTCCCACTTGAATTCACCAGTTTTCTCCAATATTATTTCTTTCTTATTCCTGCAAATTCACTGATCTTGGTGGTACAACAATGGTCTCTCTTTCTCCAAAGTTTCTTTGATCTCAGTGGTCCCTATTTAGCTGGTGAAACCCACAAATTCTGCTGAAAAAATTATTGTGCCCTGAAGAATGTAGAAGAATCTCCAGGTATACACTGTGAGATTATCTACTCCAACAAGATTCAGGCTACTGCATTACATCTTCTGTACCAGGAGCAAATCAAAACCTATTACCCACAGGCTCAATAGGTCAACCAACGGAAACCTGGTACAATGATTAAATATGAAGCACCTTTCTGAAAAAGTTTACAGTGCAAAACTAATATTCAATGGAGTAATATATTGTGTGGTTTAGATTATGCACTCACCTTTTGCAGATCAAATGCTTCATTACACTACACAGAATGCATTTCGCTTGACTATTTATTGGTTGAATTTAACTCAGATACTATATTTGTACACGTATTACGTGCACACTACATGCTTTTTTACAAACCAGGTAACCCACTGTGTGTCACCTCTGTAAGCACACTATACCAGAACTTTTTTAATATATAAATATAAAATTGAAGTTATTTGAGCCTCAACTGATTCTACATTAAAATTTAGTTTTAATCATTTGAATGGAATTATCAAAAAAGTGCTGGTCAAAAGCCATATAACATCTGAAACAATCAGAAAAATAATGACGTCATTTATTTGTCTTCTTTATTATCACCTGTAAACCCTTTGATTTCTTCAAAGTCAGATTCTTGTTCATGGTCTTTATTAAAATACGCGAGGATAGCCTGCAACCATTCTTCTGTTACCGTAGTCGATACTGACACGTCGTCACTTTTACTGCTTTCGTTATCAGTGGTGGAATCCCCATCATCAGTATCCAGGTAGACCCCTACTTATGATGGGATTCAGTTCCGCGACTCTCATCGCAAGGTAAAATTATCGCAAGTCAGGGTTTATCTACACAGGCAGTTTTCTGTGCCGCTCCTGCCAGGTGGCTGACATCCCTGCAGCAGTCTGATAACTAGGGGCAACGGCGTCACTTCACAACCTACATTGTGATTTGGAACGCAGACGCAGATTGCTGATGCTCCCTCCCTTTTAAATCTCTCCTTTCACAGAGAGGGCAATCTGTGCCTGCATTCCAAATCACCTTTTTTTTTTAAAAAAGAAAAAAAAACAGTGTTGGGTCCAACAAAGCACGATTGGGAAACAATCTGCGTGCGCTGATTGAATGGAAGTAGAAGGAAAAGCAACCACATTGATACAAGTAGACCCCACCTTTATTCAAAATGGATTCTGATCATCCTAACTTTGAAATATTGTAATCCAAAATATCTCAAGTTTGGGTTTATCTGTATACTATGAATCCACTGCATATGGTTTCTGCTGTTATCTTATCCCACGCTCTGGGAACCCATTCGCAAGCATTAGTGTAGGTTGCTCTTTTCAAGAGTGCTGTTCTGCACCCATTCCTCCCATTCTGATCTGAGGAACGTCTTGAACGGATGATTAATGGTGATATCGAGTGGCTGCAGTTTACATCAGCCTACTCGGAATTACTGTAATGTGGGGCCAATAGAATTTATTGTCTTTTGTGTTGAATTCTCTTTGTGGGCTACAATAGAATCAAATATGAGTAACAATTTCTCTGAGAAAAAAAAACAGCCATTGTCTTCAATTTAATGCCACTTGCAATTCAGCCAAGGACGACAGTAAAGGACAATCTTTCATGTCCAGTGGTGGTTATGACCAGAAACAGCCGCAGTTCCTGTGGAGGGGATGTCAAAGGCTATTGGGACTTAATCCATGTTAATGATGTCCTCAGGTGCAGTTCTTAGTTCACAAATTTCATTGGCGATGAAAATCAATGTTCTTTCCCCAAATCGTCTGGAAGATCTAGTTCTTACCGACAATCCGTTTCACTTCATAAACTTTGATATCCATGGGAAACCTGCCTTGAAATCTGGGATGCCTCTTTCACATGCCAATAGCCTCAGTTTCATCAGAATAGTGACTGTAGATACAGCCTGATTTTGTTCTCTTCGACTAAGAACTCACTTCTCCAAGCCAGACTCTAACTTGGGCCATTTAGCTTTGCAGCCAGGACGTGCACATTTTTGTGGTTTCATCTTCTCAAACTCATCTTTCTCTTTCTTCCATCCACGAATGGATGAATTGCCAACCTTAAACTTTCTTGCTACCGCTCTGTTGCCAGTTTCTTTTGCTCTCGTAACTACTTTCAGTTTGAAGTTAGCGGTGTAAGATTTTCGTTTGATTCCTCACATTGACAAAACTACTCTAGATTTCAATGGTAATAAGTACGTAGCACAAAATGCGAGGGTCTTTTATACGAATTTTTGGATTATGGCTGACTAGGCTAGGTTGAATACAGGTGATAGCTTTACAGGCTGATAATGTTATCCGTGCATGTATCACTTTGCTATTTGTGACTTTTATAGAACATATCCTGAAGATGCTGGTCAGGACCGACTAATATTATACGCATGCGGTATATACATGCGTTTGCTATACGAGAACTTTTAAAAAAAACATATAATTTCAGGTTTTCTATGCATCATATGCATGTGCGTGTTATATGAGTGAAAATAGAGTAATTGATCCAAAGTCTAACTTACCTCTGTGCTGTTAATAGCAAGTGCTTTTTGCAAAAGAGCAGCAGCGTCCTGATGCAGCTGAATATGAATTAGTAAATTGGCCAAATTGACCAGTGGAATATCCATGTAATCTTCAGGAACTACATTTAGTGCTCTTTTCAAACAGGCAAGGGCAGAACTTGTGTTTCCAACTGCTCGCCAATAAAGACCAGCTTCATTCAACAGTAACCACATTGGAGCAATTTGCTAGAAATAAAACAGGTTTTGAATTTCAAATACAACAGTGCATTAGGCCATCAAAATCAATGTTCATGTCAATCAAGAAATAATGTTCAAGTCCAACTTATTATTGGTTGGCATGAGAATAATTTGTTCTGATTTAATAGAGTAGGATGGGAGCACAGGGAGGCTTCACATAAACAAGATGCCATTGGAAAGATATTGTTCACTATTTCAGAGTTACCCCAGCTCGTTTTTTAATTGTTCTATGACAAAACAAATCTACATTCAATTGCTAATCTTTAGGTTATCTAGTAACTTAGACAGAGCTATTTGGATCTAATATGATGGCAAGAGTGAGGTAAAACCACATGAATTAAAAGGGTAGAATTTTTAAGGAAATGTTAGAATAGGGAGAACTGGATGCATGTGTAATTTATTTTTAATGAGGGCAGATTCAAGGTCAAACATTATGGGAGCCTTAGAATAGCTTATGAAAGAAAGGAACTCATACCAAGCTATTATAAATCACAGTTGAGGTCTTAAATGGAAAATTATTAATTCCAGAAGGCTTTGAGAGAATATGGGAAGCTAGCTTCCAGTGGGTAAAATAATTAGTGGCCAATATGAGTCCACAGATACAAAAAAGAGCCATAGACCAACTTTTCATACCTCAACATATGAGGCTGATTTAAAATGCTGGGCAAGGTTAGTGGAAGCAGATTCAATTGCAACAGCCAACGAAAACTTGACAACTATTCAAATATATTCAGAATTATAAATTGATTGGCACAGTGGAACGGCTGATAGAATTGCTGCCTCATTGATTCTGGTTCAATCCTGACCTTGAATAGTGTATTTGTAGAATTTATATGCTCTCTATGACTGCCAGGGATGTTTCCTTCCACATCCCAAAGTCAGGTGGGTCGCCAGTTAATTGGTCACTGTAAATTGCTCCTAATGAGTAGGTTGTGAGAAGAATCCAGGAGAGGGAAAGAGTTTAAATGTGGAGAGATTAAATAAATGTATTTGAAGTCGATTGCTGTAAATAGGTGGTTGATGGTAGGTGGGCTGAAGGGTTTGTTTCTATGCCTGTATACCTCTATTTGGAGAAATAGTTAGGGGGTTATTATAGAAGAATATTATAAAGAAATCCATTCAGTCGTTTATCCAAACAGTAATCACAATGGGCAGAATGGTTTCTTCATATAGTATTAAATTCTGTGATTTGGTCCCAAGAGTTTTGATCAATATTTTATCAAAATGATTGGCTAAAAGTGATATGCTTAAGTTAAATCCTGGCTGGCTCAAGGGCATAAAACTGCTGTGATTGATAATTAATTTAGCAACTCTGCATCTAATAACATTTTCTAATCTGCTATTTGTGGGCAAAAGGCCTCAATTTAAAAGTACAAGCAGGATATTCTTAATTAATACTTCCATGAAAGTACTGCAGGTTAGGCAGATTGAAATAGTGAAACAAATATCTGGAATTTTTCATATTAATGTTCTGGAGTTCATATCAGATGGAATACAATTGGTTTATTAATGAGGCAACAGATAAATAATTTTCATTGAAACATTTAAAAGATCAGGATGCACTTGTGGAAAAACAAAAATCAGAGAACCTTCTATGGGGTGGTATTATTACAGATGGACACAATGGAAAGGGAAGAACAGGAAAAAATGGAAGATGGTTTGACAAACAGATAACCAAATTACATGTTAGGCAACTAAGTGAAGAATAACCAATTGCATGATGGTTACAAGATCTTCCTTTCAGTTTATTCTAACTCACAGCAACACACCCATCCTAAATATTGTCTCCATTCCAGAGGCAGAAATACAGAATGTATGTGGCTAAAACCAACTTTATAGTCAGATTGTTACTAAGTGCTTGACAAAATTCCACATTTCAGACCTCCAGCATATGAAGTACAATTGTGAGATTTAAAGTACCCACCCTTTTCTATTTATTAGGCAAATAATTATTAAGAAGCATCAAAACAGCTTATAAAGAAAATTCTATGAAGTATTCTTTGGCATATGACAGAATATATATTCAGACATTTAAGTGTCTCAGATAACAATTTATAGGATCTTAACAAGGGGGACTAACTGATTTGATTTGTTGAGGTTTGGGTATAAAACAAAAATTTACAGAAAGTCATTTTTTTTTTTTTACATAGTTCTTTCTTTTGACATAGATGCATTGAAAAAAATACAACACTGATGAAGATTTGCAGAATTTGTTCAAGAAACCTAAAAAAAACTTATAAGGGAGATAAACCAATTACTGTATTATAATCCTTTATTACAGTTGATAAATAGATATTTAAATTCATGAAAAAAAACTTTTGGGCAGCAACAAGCAGATTAAAAAAACTTTTCTCCTTTAACAGAAGTAAACTGGTACAGGGAATAAATACTACATTCAACACATTACCACAGAGGAAAGAAAGGAAAAGGAGAAAATACTGAAGAATGAATGGACATTTACTATTTCTACATCCACATAATTATTTGCTCACCTTTTCAATAGCTTGTGAAATCACCTTTGCGATTTGATCTTCAATGATATTTAAATGAGAGAAGAGAGCCTATTCAAATACAAGTAAATTGCAATTATAATCCCAAATTGTAGAAATAAGAATCCTATGTAAACATACTGTACACCTTTTACACAATGAATATAAACAAAAGTAAACTGTAGCATTGTCAACCAGTACATTTCAATGTATCTCAATCACTTTAAAATATCTTTGGCAAATATAAAAATTAGTAAATTTCAAGCAAATTGACAAAGTGAAAATAAAATATTTTATAACTAAGAACTTAGTTTTTCACCACTCATTTTTAAGTCAGCCAACTGCAAAATTTCCTGAATGTTTTTAAATTAATTTTTTTCAGTGCAATTATTTTAAAGTTTGTTTCAATTAATAATTACAAATATAGTGAGACTTTTGATGAATTTTTAAATCTGTTTCAAATCACTGTTATTGTAACAGGAACTGGTGTTCTCAACAACCACATTTCTGGCATTTGGTGAAAGCAATTTATTTACTAGCAACAGACAGGATTTTACTGAATGCAAGTAAACAGTGAAACAATAACGCTTTTAAGTTTCACATCTAACTCAACTATTTTTTTTAGATGAAACAAAATAATTTAAAGACAGGCCGCAAGCACAACACGTGCACACAACATTTTTAAAAACAGATGCAAGAGTAGGAGGATGATGATGTGAGCAATTAAAGGTGGATGTCAGTTTACTGTTAATTAATGTGAATTTACAGTATTGGTTGAGGATCTGCCGCCGGAGGCCCGAGGTCCTGTTGCTGCCGTCACCGGAGGCCCGAGGTCCTGTTGCTGCCGCTGCCGGAGGACTGAGGTCCTGTTGATGCCGCCGCCAGAGGCCCGGGGTCCTGCTGCCACCCGGGAGGCCAGAGGTCTCTTTTCTTTCGGTGGAAGCTGCCGTCCGGCGGCTCTATGTCCAAAGCCCTCTGCGCAGCTCAGATGGCGAAGTCCTCCTCAGCGACAAGATCTCCATCCTCAATCGATGGTCAGAACACTTCCAATCCCTTTTCAGTGCCAACTGCTCAGTCCAAGAATCCGCCTTGCTCCAGCTCCCTCAACAACCCTTGAGGCTAGAGCTGGATGAGGTCCTTACCCGGGAAGAGACATATAAGGCAATTGAACAACTGAAAAGTGGCAAAGCAGCAGGAATGGATGGAATCCCCCCCAGAGGTCTGGAAGGCTGGCGACAAAGCTCTGCATACCAAACTGCATGAGTTTTTCATGCTCTGCTGGGACCAAGGAAAGCTGCATCAGGACCTCCGTGATGCCATCATCATCACCCTGTACAAAAACAAAGGCGAGAAATCAGACTGCTCAAACTACAGGGAATCACGTTGCTCTCCATTGCAGGCAAAATCTTCGCTAGGATTCTCCTTAATAGACTAATACCTAGTGTCGCCGAAAATGTCTTCCCAAAATCACAGTGTGGCTTTCGCGCAAACAGAGGAACTACTGACATGATCTTTGCCCTCAGACAGCTCCAAGAAAAGTGCAGAGAACAAAACAAAGGACTCTACATCACCTTTGTTGACCTCACCAAAGCCTTCGACACCATGAGCAGGAAAGGGCTTTGGCAAATACTGGAATGCCTTTGATGCCCCCCCCCCAAGTTCCTCAAGATGGTTATCCAACTGCACAAAAACCAACAAGGTCAGGTCAGATACAGCAATGAGCTCTCCGAACCCTTCTCCATTGACAACGGTGTGAAGCAAGGCTGCGTCCTCGCACCAACCCTCTTCACTATCTTCTTCAGCATGATGCTGAAACAAGCCATGAAAGACCGCAACAATGAAGACGGTGTTTACATCCGGTACCGCACGGATGGCAGTCTCTTTAATCTGAGGCGCCTGCAAGCTCACACCAAGATACAAGAGCAACTTGTCCGTGAACTACTCTTTGCAGATGATGCCGCTTTAGTTGCCCATTCAGAGCCAGCTCTTCAGCGCATGCCGTCCTGTTTTGCGGAAACCGCCAAAATGTTTGGCCTGGAAGTCAGCCTGAAGAAAACTGAGGTCCTCCATCAGTCAGCTCCCCACCATGACCACCAGGCCCCCCACATCTCCATCGGGCACACAGAACTCAAAACGGTCAACCAGTTTACCTACCTCGGCTGCACCATTTCACCTGATGCAAGAATCGACAAAGAGATAGACAACAGACTCGCCAAGGCAAATAGCGCCTTTGGAAGACTATACAAAAGAGTTTGTAAAAACAACCACTAAGAAGAAACACACAAAGATCAATGTGTACAGAGCTGTTGTCATACCCACGCTCCTGTTCAGCTCCGAATCATGGGTCCTCTACCGGCATCACCTACGGCTCCTCGAACACTTCCATTAGCGCTGTTTCCACTCCATCCTCAACATTCATTGGAATGACTTCATCACCAAAGTACTTGAGCTGGCAGAGTCCGCAAGCATCGAATCCACGCTGCTGAAGATCCAACTGTGCTGGGTGGGTCACGTCTCCAGAATGGAGGACCATCGCCTTCCCAAGATAGTGTTCTATGGCGAGCTCTCCACTGGCCACCAAGACAGAGGTGCACCAAAGAAGAGGTACAAGGACTGCTTAAAGAAATCTCTTGGTGCCTGCCACATTGACCACTGCCAGTGGGCTGATATCACCTCCAACCGTGCAGCTTGGCACCTCACTGTTCGGCGGACAGCAACCTCCTTTGAAGAAGACCGCAGAGCCCACCTCACTGATAAAAGACAAAGGAGGAAAAACCCAAAACCCAACCCAAACCAACCAATTTTCCCTTGCAACCGCTGCAACCGTGCCTGCCTGTCCCGCATCGGACTTGTCAGTCACCAACGAGCCTGCAGCAGACGTGGATATACCCCTCCATAAATCTTCGTCCGTGAAGCCAAGCCAAATAATGTGAATTTACCAACTTCTCCACTAGTAAGGTAAGAAAAGTTAGCAGAGGCTTGGCCTGAACAAGAGACCCTTGAAAATATGGAAAAGATGACAAAATAGCAGAAAACAGGTTTTCTAACAATTAAACATGCTGGTGAGGCAGCATCTATGGTAAGAAAAATGGAGTTTGCTTTTCAAGTCAAAGAGACTTCTCTGAAATGTTAACTATTTCACTTTCGACAGATGCTGAGTCTTTTGAACATTTTGTTTTTATTTCCGATTTCTAGCATCTGAAGTTTTTAAACTTTCATCCATAATGTGGTGCTTAGTTAAGATCATCACCTGCTTGGCATGGTAGTCAGGTACTCCAGATTTCAAATCTGCCCGGTTTTCTAATTCATTTACTTTCTGAGAAAGCTTTTCATTACTGTGAATATCCATCATAGATGAACAGTCTGGAAAATGATCAGTTACATCTCTCTCCTGGTTTTCTGAAGGTGCCAAAAATGATCGGACACTGGAAAAAAACAAATTACTTATTTTTTTTTAAGATGGCTGGCAAGCTTAATTGAACAGGTTAAGTTTAGCAGAAATAAAAAAAACATCAAGTACTTTTTAAGGAGATCAAGGTGTTAATGATACAACATAATCCAACTGCCTATCATATTATCATTTCACCAAAGTGTTCATGTTTCCTTACACACAACAAAATGGCTAATCATTATCTGGGGCATCAGTGCTTTACTCTAGACCCCTGAAAAACTTCTTAATAATACATCTATAATATTATTTGTTCTTAATCACACATTTTGCAAATAACTGACAACCACTCAAATGTGACCTATTTATTTATGAACCTCAGTTTTATAACATATTTCAAAAATTTACCAAAAAGATTAAGCACACATTCCTTCCAGAAACAAATCTCTATTGTATTATAATTTAATGATTACAGTAAAATATTTTTAATGTCATGCAACCCCAGTTTATTTTACAAAATACGATTTTCAAAACGTTTTCTTCCAAATCTTTACCTGAAACCTTTGTATTCAGGAGGTAGAAAGTAGGTTGGTAGATCAGCTGCAGTGGGGAGAGTAGGATAAGTGCGCATGCAGTCCGATCGTTTGGGCCACAAAACATCCTGATGACACAAACAACATACGCATATCACATTATTTAAGTTAATCAAGAAAGTCTGCAGATGCAGTGATTGTAGCTTAATATTCAAAATTAAAAAGTGGAAAAACTCAGCAGATCACACAGCATTCTTCATGGCAAAGATACATACCAACACTTTGGCCCTGTATTCTTTGTCAAAATATGATCAAAAAGAGGGGAGGGAGGGGGGAGGGTAAGAGTGCGCACGAGGGAGCTAGAGAGAAAGAGGTCCGTTAATGCCACCTGGTATGAAAGTTCCGAGATGGAATATTAGGCTATATGTAGCATTTGATTTGTAATATCCTTTATTTTTCTTCAAACCAATCAATTTATTTTCCGTCATTTTTTTGCATGGAACAAAAATGTCTCAACTCAAAGGATATTTTAAAAACAAATACTATCATATCCGTCAAGTGAAAACCTACAATGGGAAGTATTCTTCCACCGCTCCGCAGAGATGATTTGGCATGTTGTCCAATACTCTATCAAACTTCTACAGGTGCACTATGGAAAGTATACTGGCTGGTTTCATCACAACCTGGTTTGGGAATTCCAATGTCCAGGAATACAGAAGGCAGGAAGCATAATTAAGTCCTGACTTTTCACCCCACGCTCCTCTGCATTTGCAATTTCTATCACCTACAACATGATACCATTACTATACACATCTTCCCCTGCACTCCCCTCGCCATCTTCTGTAGGGACCACTCACATAACTTGTGAATCTGTGGGGATCATCTACTACATCTGGGGCTCCTTTTGTGACCTTCTCTACATCAGAGAAACTGGACATAGACTGGGCGGCTATTTCATTGAGCACCTTCACTCCTCCACAGCAATAAAAGGCATCGCCCAGTGACAATCGAGTTCAATTCCACACCCCACTCCAGCGCTGACATGTCATTTATGGCTTCATGCAGTGCCAAACCCATCCCTCTATCTCCTTTCCTTAAGCTCTCCAGCCCCTTCCCTCTCCATTCGGAGAGCTGATTTTTTTCTCTTGTGCCCTCCCACCTATACCTCTTGTCTGTGGGCCTGTACTCCACCTTCATCAAGTGCCTCCCTGATTTTTGCTCATACCTTGAAGGGCTCAGGCCTGAATAATTGGTTATATATCTTCATCTTTATTGCCTAAAGAATGCTGTGTGACTTGCTGAGCTTCTCCAGCACTTTTGTGTAAACTACCATTTTTTTTTTATAAACTAAGTACCTTTTCAACTGCAGTAAGTAAGAAATGCTATGCTTATGTACTTTGTACAACGTTTGTGACAATAAACTGATTATCATTTTCACTTAAGCAATAGAGTCAACCTGGTAGCATGTGTTGATTTTTTAAAGACCTGCTATATTTAGATTCACCAGTGAAAGCCAGAGAGACCAATTTTTAAGTTGCCCTTTTTCCTCCTCTGAATGCAATTAAAAAAAGCACAAAAAAATGAAACCTGCCACACAACTGACTCAACAGAAATACCGAAAATGCTTCTCCGCAGCATGTTTGAAAGCAATTTCCTAATTTGGAGTTGTACATATACAAATATAAAGATGAGTCATTTGTTTTGATTGTACAAAGCTGAATATTACATATCAAAAGGTGAGCAGTCTTATGAGTTTACATCAAGCCTTTACAAGCCTGAAGCCGAAACAAGTTCTCATCTTTTCCTTTCAAATTTTCATTTTGTACGGAAGATGAAGCTATATTCAGCTTGTAAAACAAAAATTAAAATGTACACCAGATTTGAAAAAGTAATTTAGATTCCAGTGGGAAAAAATGTTAAGTAAAGCACATTTACCTGTATTGATATAAAAACAAAATTTAAATTGGATTACAAATGAGTAAAATCTTGAAATAAAAATAAATTAGAAATGTGCCTTTAGTTTAAGAACGCCGGTCCTTCAAAATGAATACCGAACAGATGGCGTAGTGGTTAGCACAACGCCTTTACAGCACCAGCAATCAGGACCAGGGTTTGAATCCCGCGCTGTCTGTAAGGAGTTTGTACATTTTCCACATGTCTGTGTGCATTTTCCCTGGGGGGTCCGGTTTCCTCCTAGCATTCAAAACATACCAGGGATGTAAGTTAATGGGGCAGCACAGACTCGTGAGCTGAAATGCCTGGCTACCGTGCTACATGTCTAAATTTAATAAAATAAAATTAAAAATAAATGTAAGTATCTGATAAGGGGAGAAAGGAAAACACGTTTTAGGTTTCCCCTCTTCTACTTACACTATAATTTGAGAAATCCTTTCCCCATATGTTCAACACAGATCGACTTGCCAGCGGTGATGGATACTGCTGCTTCAGACTGTTCCACGTCACGTTTGTTGTAAATCTCATCTCAACAGGCATCATATTGGAGGTAGAACTATCATCACCAAACTAAAAGATGCAATAGACACTCTTTTACTATTTACAATAAAAGCAAAAATATTGAGCTAATGTAATATTCCAAAATAATATTATCAATTGCAGTTCCCCTCTGAGTAATCAAATTCAGAGGAGTTTTGTAGAAAAGGTGCCAAGTGAGAACTTTACAAAAGTGAAAAAAAAAGGAAAGCTTGGTGGAAATTAGTTTATGTGAATTAGAACCAGGACTAAACAAGATGGGAATAAATACAATTGGAATGAGTTATTAACACGTGACCTCATTAGGGATTGATTCATACCATTCGTGACAGTCAAGAGGGATTAATTAACAAATCATACAAAGGAACTAAACCTTTATGCAAAAATAATGATCATAATAAGTTTTGGTCACTCTAAATGAATTAAAAAGTATGTGACCATTATGATGTTATTAAATGCTTTTCACCAGTACAAACACCCAAATCGTTAATGACATCCATAAATGTCTAATTTCAAAATAAACAAATTTTAAATGGATAATGCAGGAAATAAATTTTGAAATGGCAACATTTGCTTTAGTTGTATAACTACTCTTGCCAAAGATTCACCAATAGTATTGATTAACAAGCATTTCAATGTAATACAGTATAAGTTTTTTTAAACCAACCTCAAACAAGTGTAGTTAAAGCATAACTTCTGCAGATCAATCTTAGAACAGTTTATAATGACCAAATCTCAAATGACAATGCAGTTATACGAAACCAAAACAGTAAAAAATATTTACTCATAACATACTTAATAGAGACAATTATCCTAAATTGCTCAAATATTTAAATAACTTTAACACCATACAAGTAGCTATTACACCAGGTGATCAAAGCAATGGCAATTTTTTTTTGAAGTGTGAAATTTCAAAGATTCAATGTTCAAGGCCTTCAGTGCATGGGAGGGGAAGAGAGAGAGAGAGAGAGAGAGAGAGAGAGAGAGAGAGAGAGAGAGAGTGATTTCATGACATGAAGCAGGTACCCTCATTTCACTGTAATAGCTCACACTGTAATAGTTCATCCTTGAGCTCCACCTCTCAGTGACTGCACAGTGTTGGCCTCCCCATTACTCCTCCTCATACAACCTCTCCACCAACCATGTGTGTTTCATTACAGTGGAAAAACCAAGAGTTTGTGCCAGGTTTCCAGTGGAGCAGCACTGTCATCAATACATCTATAATATATACATGAGTCTGGGGACACAACACAAATATTAAGCACAGTACTAATACAAATTGCATCAACAAATTCCTTAAAATTATAATTTTATACCTGTACATGTTCAACTGTGTCAAATAGATTTCCTCTGGTGTAGCGCACAGGACGGTCCCACTGGCAGTATAAAATTTGCTGTTTGTTAATCCAACGACAGATTTGATAGTTTCCTTGAAAATTAAAACAAAATCTGACCTAATTTTTATTTCACCATTGAATAACTTTACTGATCTTACATTATGAAGCATCATATTTTATTTTAAACAGGTTATCTACATTTTTCATCTCGTGTTTTCTGAAAATTAACTACATGTTGGCTTTGGGATAAGTTTATTAGCTATTATGACAAAGCAGGCAATTAGATAATATATTCACACCTATTTGATAAAGATTCAAAAACAAAATGTGCTTTTGCTGTAGCACTTTAATCTCTCTTAATTGTTAGCTGGCAGGATATCTGGTGCTACTCAGGAAATAAAACTCTCAGTTGTTGACCACAGTGAGGTGACTGATGTTCCTCTGTTGTCTCTTGCTTTCTCCTTTGTCTAGCTCTACGGGCTTGTGAAGAGCTTCTGGCAGTGTTCCTTTGCTTTTTTGGGTGCATATTGAAGTGGTTTTGGCCACTGGTTTTTATTCTGAATGTACACTGATGCACAGCACTGTGACTAATTGAGGTGACCCTGGTGCAAGTTCAATTTTTGGGGGGAATTTTTGAACTTCATATGACCTTAAATGTTAAATTCAATGTGGTCATAACACTCAGCATCAAATGTTACCCCTACTGAACCTCCTTGGACATTTCTAGTGGTCCATATTGATTTGCATGGGAAACAGACAAACAAACAGACATACATACACAAATGTATATTAAATGATCTCAGGTGGCATTATTCTTCAAAATTATTTCAAAAGACAATCAAAATTTCAAAAGGCTTCAAGATGTTGCTTTGTTTAAACTTCCACTAATTCTGAAATGCTTCCTTCACAATGTAATAAATGAATATATAGGGAGCAGAAGGAAAGGCATCACATGAAAGCAGCAGAATTTCAATTTAATTTGGAGTCATGCTCGTTGCAGATATCGTTGGCCCGAAGTATCTGATCTTAACTATCGGGGATGACAATAAGAAAAGTGACCAAGTTGTTTTACAACTTGTACCCAGAGGCATTTGAAGAGAGAGTTTGAAAGCAAGTTCAAAATGCATGCTTAGGCAATGTTGTGTCAAGGAAACCTCTGAGTTTTGAAGACCAAGGAAGTAGATGCAATGAATACATCCTCACCTACAAGACCCCTTTCACATCTCATAACATGTTGATTTGGACATACATCTCCATTACTAAATCAACATTGGAACTCCCTATACAAGAGCAGAGTCAAAATGGTGGCTTACTGTCCCTTCTTCAAGGCATTAATTGCTTTGTCATTGACAACCACATTCCAAGAAAGGAATTATGAACAGAATGGATTTGTTGATAGCACGTTGTTCACAAAAATGTTTCATAATGCAAAAAAAAAATGGAATTTACCTCGCTGTATCTCTTTAGCCATTTGTGTTTCATGGATTATGTTTCTCAGCAGCTGCTCATCTTGCATGACTTTGTGTTTTTCCAACAATTCCTGTTGTCTCAAATAATTATCATGTTGCTTCTGATACTCCTTCAGTTCATTTAATGTCCGTTGCAGTGATCTAAATATATGAAACAACGTAATAGATCTAACATGCAAAGGTAAAAGTGTAAATGGGGTGAAGTTGTGACTCAGACAAATATGGTTGGTCCATATTAACATTTTTAATTGAATCTATGCTTTTAAATTTTCTTTTTTTTTAAAAAAAGAGATACAACACGCTAACAGGCCCTTCTTGCCCATGAGCCCAAATACTCCAATTAACCTTCAAACCCAATACGTTTTGGTGGGTGGGATGACACTGGAGCATCTGGAGGAATCCAACGCAGATATGGGGAAAATGCACAAACTCCTTGCCGACAGCACCAGATTCGAACCTGGGTCACGGGCACTGTAATAGTGTTGCACCAACTCCTATCCTAACCACGCTATCCTACTTACAAGATTATCTTAGGAGGATTGGGAATAGTGCTTTTGCCCTTCAATTTTAAACACATCATTAAAGTACAATTGCTAGAAAACTGAAAGATTATCATTAATTGAAATTAGTGACATTCATTATGGCATGACAAAAATAACTTTCGATCTGATTGCAACCATCAAAAAAAATGATCGGAGTGAATCAGTGGCCTTTAAAAGGGAACTGGATAAAGACTGAGAAAAATAAACAAAAGTACTCATTGAAAGAAATTATATTATATTTTATGGCACAAATGCAAGAATCTGTATTTCTCCTTCTTACCATACCTGTGCTGTGCCTCCAATTTTTGCTCCAGCTTTTGTTGGCAAAGGACTGCATGCTTCCTTTTCATTGCATGTTCAAAGCCAGGCCTAATAAGCAATGCCTGATCATAGCACAATACTGAATGGTTATACTCTCCCAACATCTGGGAAAGAAAAAAAAACAAAATTTCATTCAAAATTAAGCACAGCTTTAAATATCTTGAACATTCTCAAACACCTGAAATATTAACACCATTCACCATTTGTGTCTCATGGCTGCAATGTGTATCATTTATGATAGTGTAACAACTCAGCAGTGTTTTATCAACTGAATCTTCCTACCTAACCACCTAATCTGTGACTTTTATCAAATCTGTTATATAGAAGTCATAACGTGCAAGTCACACAAAACCCACACAAAAAAATTCTCCAAGAGTTCTCTGGAAACACACTACAGGTAATACCTTCTCTAGGTGCAAGCTATATCCATATACCTTAATGAAAATACTGTAAATATTTCAGAACTCCTACATCTCTGAATGTTCCAACATTTAAAAAAAAATTCTGGATGCTGTTTATTCCACCCCCCTCCCCCCTCACCCATTCTTTATTTAGAATTCTCCTTCCCTCCATCGTACAGGCTGTCATTGTATACTGATCTTTCCCCAAAAGATTTGCTGACTGAACAATCATTAAGCAGACAGTTAAAAGTGCTGACCTTATAGTGCTTTGTGGTTTTATTAATGACATCTAAATCAGATATTTGGACCATGAATTTCATAAGCATGAATTTAATTCACTTTGTAGATATGGATGTCACTCTAAGACCTTGGCTGGTGGTGGTAAGATAGGTTTATGATCTTCTAAAGTCCTCGATAAAGATCATCTCACAATTTTGTGAGCAGTGTACTCTCAGATATAGACTCAATACCAGTGAAGAAATGGCAATATATTTTAGCACATGGACAGGAAATGATTTGGAAGGGAATCTCCACCTGGTGGCTTGTTCCTGTTCTCTTGCTACTCTTCATATTCGTTGCGATAGAGATCAGAGATTTGGGAGGTGTGGCTGAGTCACCTCGTGGAGTAAACACCAGCATTTTGCATAGATGTCAAACATTGTAGATAGAATGTATGTGGATGCGGTGGCAACCAATTAAGGATGTGCACATTGAGTGCTGTTGGAGTTGTCTTCATCCAGATGATTGCATAGTAATCCATGATACTGCTGACATGCCTTGGAGGGATGGAAAGGCTTTGAGGCTTTAGGAGACAAGCCACTTGTTGCAGGACACCCAGCTCTCACCCACACCAGAATTTATATGGCTGCTTTAGTGGAGCTTCCCTGTGATGGTAATGTCATCGCATGTCAAAGAGAGGTGGAGATAGCTGCTGGAAAATGTTACTTGTCATTTAAGACCCCTTGCCAGAATATTAAGTGAAAACAGGTGTCATTGGAAAAATTCAGGTCAGCAGAAAGAGAATCAGTTAACGCTTTCAGATTCTGGGCCTTTCATAAGAACTGAGAAAAAAAATAAGTTAGTCTAAGTAGTTGAAAAAGTGATGGAGGTGGTGGGTTGGGTGGAATTTTCTTCCACTCATCCATCACCCTCCCCCACTTTCTCTGCCACCTTTCTCTGTTTCTTACCTCTGATGACAAAGAGTTTATTGGTATTTACACAAGTATAATGAGGGCCTGGTTCTAAAACATTAATGGTTTCTCTTTTAATGTCCTATGGCCTGAGTATCTCCAGTATTTGTTTTTATTTTAAATTTCTAGTACATGCAATTTTTGAAAAATTCTTGCTTGCCTGTGTTGTTTAAATCTTGCTGTATGCAGACGTGGACTGATTCATGGCTGAGGACTTCGAAATGGAATTGAACATTGTGTAATTATGCCCATTTATAACCTTAGGATGGAAGGGCAGTTATTGTCGAGGACAAGGCCCAGAGGAATTCTTTCAGTGATGAGTGATGATAGGAAGTATCGTGTGAAAATTATTTCTGAGTCAAGACTTTGAATAAAATTGGGAAGCAAGAGTACATATTACCTCCTATTATGTTCCTCTGGAAGACATTTGTATTATTCAACTGTGAAAGGAGGATATATTGGATGAGGCGAGGTGGGGGGGGGGGGGTGGGGGCGAAAGAGGAGAAACTGGAATGGAGAAATGAACACATTGTCTGCATTAAATCATGCAAGTAGTTGACAGTGAACCATGACACAACTTCAATGGACAAAGACGACCTTTCCCTAATGAAAAATTTCCATTTTCAATGTCTCAAAATGAAAATGGAGTCCAATTTAAAAGTAACATGCCCGGTTTTCTTCAGCAGTACAATTCAAAGCAAATCAGCTCATCAATTTCTTTCACAACCAGTGTAGGATTCTATCAAACTTTGCAAAGTACTTTTTTCTGTCTTGGTATATTAAAAAACTTTATTTACAGCACAGGAGAAGCCAATTCCAGCCATTAAAATACATGCTATCCAATTATATCCAAAAACATATTGGATGGTGGGAGGAAACTGGAGCACTCAGAGGAAGCCCATGTCAGACACAGGAAGAATATGCAAACTCCTCACAGTGCCAGAATTGAACCTGGGTAGCTGACACTGTAATATCTTCATGGAAAGTATTCAGAGACCAGATAAAAAAGTTGATGTAATAAATTAGCTTTGTAACATCGCAGACCAGTAGCAATAGAAAGTCACCAATACACTATTTTTGTTTTCTTTTAAAACAATATATTTATTAATAACTACTAATGACACAATTAATTAACCCCAACTATGCACTAATATACGTGTGTACATGCGTGAGGTGTGTGTGTGGTGTGCGTGTGGCCCAAACCATTGCAGCTTAGGTACAATTCTGGAAAGTCTTTCCAATGTTCAGTCTTAAAGTTCCTGTGTGGAAACCTAGGCTCTTAAACTAATGTCTAGAAGTAATCACAAAGGAGGTGGGAGAGACTGAGTGACCAGACTGGTGAAAATTCACAATCCTTGTTGAATTTCTTGCTGAGAAATATCCTTTCAGATGAACGGTTGTCACAATTCCCTTTTCCTTGCGTAGGGGAAACAAAATATGCCACTTCCATGATGCTTCCACAACCCAGGTATGGGTGAGCCAAAGTGGTTCAATAATTCCCAACAGGGAGAATCAGACAAACTGTCCATTTCACACAGACTCCATCTCAGTGTTCCATGAAATGGCTGGTGGTCAATAATCAATGCTGTTTCCTTCAGTGTTCCGCTCACATGATTCTCTCACCATCTGTGTCCCTGGATAAACCAACAAAATGTTCTTTCACTTCCTCCAAAGTATCAACTTTGGGTATAGTCTTTCTAGATGTTGCCACCCAGCATCTCCACAGCTGTGAATGGTTGAAGCCAGTACTAGCCCTTAAAGAGATACTCTCATGAAATGAAAAAGGAGCTCGTAATACTTCTTTCTTCTATCTTGTTGTGAAACAGACTTGGGAAAACTAGAAAACACCTAACTGCAGTTAAATCTGTAACGATAGTGATCATAGTTGCAAAGCAACTAGCAATGTCTTAAGGATTATAGCTCTCATCTGATTATACTTGGCTGCCAGCAAGGGCTGACACAGAGTATGCAAGATCTGTAATGCAGGCTTGCAGTCGCATGGCTTGCCTCTTGGTGCTTTTTACAACAACTTTAAATAACCTTTTCCTTCATCCGTGTTGTCTAAGAACTCACACATTCAAGATGAAACAAGATCAGAATGCAACATTTTTCTTCAGTTCCATTTTCTTACTTCATTGACTGCTGGCTCGAATTGTATTATCAAATTGTACACGCAAACCAACATCCAGCCAGCAAAGCCAACAAAATGTGAAAAAAGGAAACACACTTGAAAGTATACTTGTGGTTTTCCAAATCATTTTTATACATGTACCCAATTGTTCTTGCAGCCTAAGAGTGCCATAGATATTTCAACTTCTGCACCAACAAAATCTATTTTAAATGATAGGGCAGAGAATTTTGTGGTGACACAACAAATAATGATTCCAAGTTATGCACGATCAACCAGATTTTGTAGTGGATACTTAATGGACAGCTTCAAAAATAATGATCAATTCCATTGGAAAAAAAAGTCCATACTAATGCAGTAATATTTCTCTTACAATTTGCTTTCATATAATATCAGAAATGAATGGAAATCAAATTGTTAAAGATTTCCAGCGTACTTACAGCATAAATATTTCCAAGAGTATAATGACTTGTAAGAAAGTCAGTGGATACATCAAGTGCAGCATGAACCAATATGGCTGCATCTGCGGAAAAATGGGCTCGGTGCAAAACGTTGGCCAAATTCATCAATGCTACATCTTTATGCTGTCTGTTAAAGAAAGTGCACGAGGAATCAACTTAACTTAGTCAATGCAAAATAGCATAACATTAATAAATGGATTCAGTCAACAAATTTTGTCACACAGTTTTTTAGAAGACAAAATTAAAATCATACAGACAGTTGCTGCTTGCAATTAGGAATATAAATTTTCTTAAATATAAAGTCCTGGATGATTGTGTCCAATGAAAGTATGCACAAACATAATTTGTTTTGATAGGTCTGAATAATGATCTTTACATTCAGCTTGATTTAGAAGAGGGCAGTTTTATAAATCTGCCATGCTTAAGTTCTTAAGATTCCAATTGTAGTACAGCCCTAAATGCCAAGGCTAAAATAGTGTGATAGGCTCATGGCTTTGCACAACCATAACATTTCATCCCTTTCAACAATGGGGAATAATAATTCTATTTTTTTTTTCAGTCAAATGGTGGGGAACACACTAAAAGTCTCAAGTAAGAGCATCAAAGGTTATGGGGAGAAGGCAGGAAAAATGGTGCTCAAAGAATACATCAGCTGTGATTCTAACGGTGGAGCAGGCTTGATGGGCCAAATGATCTATTCCTTATGGCCTAAGTTTAAACACATTATTTCTTGCTCTATCTTCTTAAACATTCCTTTATGATGGCAACACTGTGTACCTTTGCATCTCTCTCCTACATTCTTTTAGTGGAGTAGAGTGCATTTTTCTCCTGGTACAGGTAGAATAACTATTTCTAAAATAAAGCACGCTCCAATGCTTGAGTACACAATTAAATCAGTACAGTTGATTTTATCTAAGCTAAACAAGAATATCTAATACAGAATATTAAAGTTCAACATCGTCAGTAAAATTCAGCCAATGACCAAAAATAAAAGAACCTCCAAGTATGTGGAATGGACAAGAACACAAAATAAGAGCAGAAGTGGGCCACCTGGCTCCTCGAGCCCGCACTACTATTCAATAAGCCCGAAGTTGATCTGTCCCTGGGGTCAATGCCAGGCACCTTCAATTCCTTGACTTTTCAAAAAAATGTATTTGTATCCTAGTTAAATACATCTAATGCTTTTCAATCCTTTGGGAGAGACAATTTTATGAGAAAAAATTCCCGTGCTCTTTAGTTGTAAATGTCTGCCTCATTATCCTGTAAGAATGTTTCCTCCCCCCCCGCCCTTACATGTGGGTACATCTTAATACAACCTACAACCTTACAAATGAACATGCTGCATAAGTGCTAGAGGTGAATTCAGAGACACTGAAGGGATTTTTTTTTGTTTCTCTTTCTGTTGGGGGGCTGGATGAGGCTAGTGGTGCCTGTTTGAGTGCCTTTACTGCAGGAGAAAGTTGTATTTTTACATTGTGTATTATTACAACAATGAAGGAATCTTGAAATAGTAAATTATGGAGGTGCAACAACTGATCATTGGGGACTGCACAGTTATTTCCTTCATTCCCTGGAAAGACCCCTCTTTGATGTGATAACTGGCCTTCAATCCATTTGCAGTACCAAACCCCAACCATGCCACATTGTTTATGTTGCATCATTGAAATTTACATGCAATAACATTGGACGATGAAGATTTTGCCTCCTGAACACTTTTGGGTGTATTTTATGGATTTTGGGCTGCTGAGCATGAAAATAAACTCTACTATTTACATTCTACAGAGAACAAATGAGACAAGCAAGTTGTCATTGCTTCCTCTGTCATGTCGATTGAATGAGAAATGAAGTTGGGGCATACTGTGCACTTCATTAACAGAACCTTTATCTCACTTATCTGGAAGCTTACCGTGGAGAAAAGTGTAGTGCCCGAATAACACATTCTACCACCTGGTATGGCTCATTTTTCATCCTCCAATAAAAGGAAGCCAAATTATACAACACCCATGAAGATGTGTTCTAAGAAAAAGCAATTCAATAATTGAAACAGCATTAGTTGTTAGATTAACTGCAACAGAAAAAAAGATTCCTGTTTTGCATAAATCTCGTCATCTGAAATATACCATATACTGGCATGCACAATAAGAGGATGCAAATATTGAAAAATATTTAAGTGTTATCTCTACTGACCACTGCAAAGTTACAAAATAACAACTAATTCTAAAAATAGTAAAACCCCGGGATCCCAGCACTAATGAAGAATTGGTCAATGCTGGATAAGTGAATTTTCCAATTGCTTGAAAGTGCGTGTTGTGTGATTGGCGAACTGACCGCTGGGGGGGTGCCAATTTTAAATGTTCATAATTTTTACCTATTTATTTTCCAGTTGCATGAGGCTGTTTTTTGACAGTGGTTTGAATTCTGGAAAATGTAGTTTTTAATGTACAGGTACACAATCCTTTATCTGGAGCCCTTGGGGGACAGACAGCGTGTTCTGAATTTTGGATTTTTCCGGATTTCAGAACAAAAGCCAGCTGCCCCAGATTTAAGCCCACCTGAACTGTGCTGCCGTATCTACCCCCTTCCAGTCACGCTGGCGTTTCACTCCCCCTCGCCCACCCGAGTCGCCCTGCCCACCTGAGTTGCGCTGCCGCCTCTCTCAGCCCCCTGCCCACCCGAGTCGTGCTGCCGTCTCTCTCAGCCCCCTGCCCACCCGAGTTGCGCTGCCGTCTCTCAGCCCCCTGCCCACCCGAGTCGCGCTGCCGTCTCTCTCAGCCCCCTGCCCACCCGAGTCGCGTTGTTGCCTCTCTCTCCACCCCCTGCCCGAGTCGCGCTGCTGTCTCTCCCACACTCCCGCCCAACCTAGTCATGCTGCTGTTTCTCTGCCTACCCAGCCCGAGTCACGATTCTGTCTCTCTTTCTCCCCCGTCCACCTGAGTTGTGCTGCTGTCTCTCTCCCTCCACTGTACCAGCACCAGGAAAAAAATGCCAGTTTTTGGAGCTTTCCGGATTTTAGATGTCTGGATAAAGGATTGTGTACCTGTACAAATTCAAGGAAAAGTGTTGAAGAAATTAAGCTTGATGACATTTGGGCAGAATATTTGGAAATGGTGTAATAATTTGATGGTGCATTCAAATGACAGATTATATAATTGTTTTGAGATGCATGGTCATTCAGTTCAAGTTCAGTGTACAGTAGAAATTTAGTTGCCATGGACATATTTTTTTTAAGAACTCTGCACAACACTGTAACTGAAGAGAAATGTTTGATGCACAATGTTCAGAAAACAATGATGCTTTAAAACAGTGGTTCCCAACCTTTTTCTTTCCACTCATATACCACTTTAAGTAATCCCAATGCTATTGGTGCTCTGTGATTAGTAAGGGATTGCTTAAGGTGGTATGTAAGTGGGAAGGGAAGGTTGAGAAGCACTGCTCTAGACCCATTTATTACTGAAATATTTTGCTCAAGACAAATTGTCATTGGCCCATTTCCTTTGGAGTTGTAAAACCGTGCACATAACAAGTCAATTAGGTGCAACTAAAACAGTAGTTTTCAAACTTTTTCTTTCCACCCACAGAGCACCTATGGCATAGGGAATACTTAAAGTGGTATGTGATTGGAAAGAAAAAGGTTGGGAATCACTGCTTTAAACGCTTCAATAAACGTAAAGGAAAGCATTTTTTTAAGAAACAAATGTTCCACTAGTAATCTTCAATTAAAATAAAAAACAGATTAAAGGAGAAATAACCCAATATTCAAACAGGTATTTTCAAATGACATTTTAGCCATTCCAAATCAAGGTACTTTACGACTTCAACAACTCATTTATGACCAAGTTATTAGTAAAGGTTTTTTGCAATTCTTTAAAATTTATTCAATGGCGTACCCACATCATAAACGGACATCTGATGCTAGGCTGTGGAAAGGCAAGGGATGTATTCTATCATAATATGGTTCACTCTACTGATACATCATTTTTATAAAATAATTTCTATTTTGAAAATGGAATAATAATGAGCATATGGATGTCTTACATGCAAATCAAATCTAAATACAGGTGGGAATGCATGGCTCTAAAAGTTGATATCACAATTTTGTGCAATGTGAAGCTGTGCCAGCTGTGCATGTGTCAAGAAACACCAGTTGACAAAGTGATGACCCCACCCCCCGTCCCCCACCAATCACAAATTCCATGAGAATGAATTTCATTCTGCATCTCAAATTTTGTGGGGTGTTTTGTGAATCATGCAAGGGCGCATTTTTGCAACCCAAACATCTGTAACACGGGGGTGATCTATAGTTTGATTGACCTCTTAGTTCGGAGTAGTAGAAAGTAAATTAATGACTGAAAAGGACCACGTGGCTTCATTGGCTGGAAAACAGCTAGTTGGCCTAGTCACACTTTCCATCTTTTTTAAGTTCACAGGTTTGCAGATTACAACAATTTTAAAATATATCCAAATTCATAAATAATGTGAGGCTTTCTGCCTTTTATGTCTTTTCACTTGGGGTTCATTTCTATGGCCATACCCCTAGTGAACAAGTTTCTCCTAAATCTCTCCTTTAATCGTTTTACTAATTATTTTAAAAAAAGATGATTTCTAAGAATGAAATCATGGATAAAGCATTTAAATGGAGAGACTAGGAAAGGTTGCTTGTTCTCAGAGAAGGAGAGGAAAAAATGATAATGCCATTCAAAATTAAGAGGTGTGTTGGCAACAACATGACAAAATGTTTCCAGAGGGAGTAGAGCCACTAACCAGAGATAGAGACTGAACATGCTGGAAAAAAGGGCGATTTCCAAAAATGCACTTGGTGCCAGTCTAATTTCCACTGCATGAAAATGTGATAAAGCAAATTCACTAACAACTTTCAAAAGCAAATTGGATAAAAAAATGAATTGTAAAAATACGGTAATGAGACAAATCCAATTGTTCTTTAATTCATTACAATGAACCACGTCGCTGCATTAACCCCCATAACATCTGGACATGTTACCACACACACACACACCATTTTAAATGCATTTGTTCTGCAACCAGTTTATTTAACAAATAGTTAATTAAATATTAAAATAAAGTTATACCTTCTGCAAAGCTGCATTAATTCTATGCCCTATTTCTTCAATACTTCTACCTAATCTTCTTGATAAGCTGATGAAGATAGGATCGTCTTTTGATAATACTGGTGCTGTGAGGTTAATTCGTTCTTGGATACCCTGGAACACATTTTTTATTACTCATCATTTTAATTTTCAAATCCCAAACTTGGAAGTATCAAAAATGCTGCTATTTTCCACAAATTAAATTTGCTCTATTAGATTTAAAACAGTTTGTAAAGTTTTCAATAAACCAATAACGATACAGAGGACTCCCATAAATAGTGAAGTTTTACCACATAACAACTTTATAAAAAGCTATACAATAAAAAGAATGAATTTATACACTCAGAGTGATATCACTTATAGGTATAAACAATATTCACTAATAACGTGGAGCAGTTTAAAAAAAATTATGTCAGTATCTTGCAACAAGAAAAAGCAGTTTTTAATTCTCCTGACGCGATTGATTTTAAATCAAATCACAAGGGAAAAAAAATATAGCATTGTGCATTTAGCCCTAAAGAACTACGTGGAAGTGTAAATAGATAAAACCAGATTAAAATGTTCTCAATAGATAATATATATATATATATATATATATATATATATATAAATAATTGTTTAATCTTTTCTGACATATTTGAACCATTAAATTAAGTTGCCAAAAACACCTAGACACTTGCTTCCATGGAACTCTAATTTTTTTTTCTTCAGAGAATAAAATATGGTTTTAAATATGCATATCAAATCTTTTATCTATATATATATATATATATATATATATAGCTTAACACTTGTATCCTGAATTTTACATCTTGAACATCTTTCCATCCTTACCAAAAAAATTCCAACTCCTGCCAACATCTGCCCAGCAAAAACCTTCAATCTTTAATATCTTCAGTGAAAAACAATTATCACAAATGATATAATTTTTCTTTGGAGGTATCTGGAATTTTATTTTTAAAAAAAAATCACATCTCCACACTTTTCCATTTGTTTTAAAAGAAAAGAATTTACCCTTAAGTGCTGAAAGGCATGAATACTAAACGGAAGTTCCATTATTTTTGTACAATCTGGTATTTCTAGGTCTGGAGGTAATGGGGTCTTTGTATCAATGTACTCTTCAGGGCTAAAAGAAAAGAATAATTTATGAAACCGTACACCTTTAAAAAAGCTGCAACAATATATACAGTACATTAAAAAATGACAACCATTTTAGCAAGTATAGAAATTGATATCTTGTCATTTGTTTAGTAGCGATCCACAAGCTCCCATGTCCAAACCTGGCACCATTTCAGATTCTTACAAAGTATACAAAAATAAACTGTAAATTTTGTGTACTAGGGGTAGATCGATAAATACATTTTCCACCCAGTTTACATGTGTGTGATTGTCATGAGAAAAGACAGAGGAAAAAAAACACACAGAAGTTGAGCAGTTCAGACTTGGTGGGATTGAAAAAAACCTTGAGATCAATTCAGTGTGCAAGAACTCTTCAGGTGCACGACTATGAACAAAGCATTGAAATCACTAACTAGTTCAACATGCCTCTGAGAAAAAAACACTAACAGAATTACATATCAACATACAAGTTAGGAGAATTAATAAGTAATTTGGCCTCTTAAGCCTGCCTTACCAGTCAGTAAGATCATGGCTGATCTGTTGGCAACCTTAACTCCACATGCTACTTCTTCCCAACAATCCCTTTATCAAATATGCATTACCTCCTGTCTTAATCAATATATTCAAAGGCTCTCTTCCTTAAAAGGTGGAACCAGAGTTCCAAAAGTACATATTCTGAGAGAAAAAAAAACGATTGGTCTTAAATTCATTACTCCTTAATTAAAACAGCAAACCCAAGTTGAAGATGATTTCACCAAAGGAAACATCTTCACATCTCCCCTCCCAGTTAAGATCTTAATATCTTGTATCTTTCAATCAAGTCACCTGTCTCTTTAAAATCTTACTGCACAAAAGCCTATCCATTTAACCTTTCCTCATAATGCAACTCACCCATTCCTGGTCAGTCTTTTAAACTAAATTAGTCTGCATGTCAAACTCTGCAACTTACTTAGACGTCTTCTTCATTTTTCTTATCAAAATGAACAATTTCTCATTTATCTATGCTACTTAATTTACCGTCTTTGCCCACTCACTCTATATCCCTTCAAAGCCTCCTTATCTCCACCTCCCAATTTACTTTATCCATCTTTGCATTATCTGCAAATTTTAATAACCAAATCTTTGATCCCTTCAACTGGGTCATTTGTGTGAATTGCATATGTTACATTCCAGCACCAATTTTCCAGTTGCCTACCATAAAGTGACACATTTATACTCACTCCACATTTCCTGTTAACCAGATAATATCCTAACCACACCAATACATTGCCTCCTAAACCATGAAGTTTTATTTTCTGCAATATCTTTGCAACAGCATCTTATTAAATGTCCATGGGATTCAAGTACAATATTTCAACTGATTTCGTTTTACCCACAGAACATGCCACTTCTTCAAAGAACTCCAATAAAGTGGTCAAATATGATATTCCTTTCACAATACTGAATTAATTGCACAGTAAGCATGTTTTTAAAAAAGTAGCTGCCAAGATTTTCTCTGCCATGGTTAAGCAAACTGACTGGTTTTCTGTACCTTTTTAAAAAAAAAAATAGTTATATTGATTATTTTCCAAATGAATGAAAATTTCACCAAATTTAAGGAATTTTTGAATATGAAAACTAATGAACCAACCACTTTTTAAAAAAGACCTTAGGATGGGACAATCAGTACTCAACATTTGGGCATTGTCCAAATTTTATTTAATTGAATATCCCATTTAACTTGATGTCAAATGGAATATTTTAAAAATATTTGAATTGCAATCAGCAGTTTAAAAAGTATCCAGTTCCAAAATAGAAGTATTTTTTATCTATCATTCAGCTTTAACAATCCTAAAATGCAATTATTTCACTTCAAAGATTGTACAAATTCTCAAATGGAACGTAAAAGACCTTATAGACTCTTAAAGATAATCATGGGAAACGATAAACTTTTTTCTCAAGGCAGCTTCATCTAAAACTAGAGGATACAGGTAAAAGAAAACCTTTAAATGTGGAGTTATGTTTTTCCCAGAAGAGGTGATTATGGATTAGAATTTTATAGCCATTGAAACAGGGCCATCTTGTGCATGACACCCAAGTTGTCCACCAAATCGCAATGTTTTGCACTTTTCCGAGTTTCATTGCACTGTAATAATTGCTTTAGGTCTGGTTATAGTGTGGCTAGAGTCAACTTGAGGAGAGGTATCAGGAATGCTAAAGCAGCCTATAGGAGGACAATTGAGGACCATTTCAATGATAATGAACCGTGGATAAGCATAGATGGGCATCATGGTTGGCATGGAAAATGATCTGTTTCTGAGCAGTACAATTTTATGAATAACTCTTTCATGAATTAATACTATCTTGTTCTATGAGGAAAAATGGTCACTCCCATTGCAAGGTCAGCTCTGAAGCAAAACCTTGGATGGCAAAAAAGTCTGAAGTTAGAAAATCTTTACCCTGAAAGGGGGCAGAGATCAAAAGCAACTGTATTTGCTTTGACAAGCTGAAAAATACAAGCTGAAATTATCACTCATGTATTCAATGGCTGTTGTTGGCTGATGGAAAAGTAGATAATCAAGACATACTTTCCCCCCAATTTAAATATTTTTTTTATTTCAGACACCTCCCATTAACTACATCCATAAGATTTTTGCATCTTATTAGTTTTCACAAATGTGTAATGTGCAAGTGACAAATTAAACTAAATAAATTTTCATGACTGAAGATCGTTAAGTAAATGTCGACTAACCAGGGACTCCTATAAAGTGCAATCTGCATATTAATTTCAAGATTTGATCTTTACTCATTTATGATCGTTATTACTGCATTGAGCACAGAAAAAGATCTCGAATACCAGTCAATGCAAGTTAGTACTTAAACCTTATCTGATCATTTGCAACTTGGGGACAGATTGCCTTCCTATCTGACAAATGAACTGCTTTAAGAGACTGTAACGAAACACAAAACATTTTATTAAAAAAAACCTGATATCCTTGCTCTCCAAAGAAATATACGTTCCATCATAAAGGTCAAGGTCCCCAAGAGGCACTTTAGCTTTAATGCAGTCGGAATCTTCTTTATAATGTCTCTGTTCCAAACCGGTGTCCCGATCTTCATTTTCTTCTATATGAATTTTTTGAGCTACTAGATGTTTCTGTGTACAGAGAAGGTGAATGATTAGTAATAATTTGCAGTTTACTTTTTAAACAATGAAAACTGTCCAGAAATTATTTTACATTTCCTCAGAAAGATTCTTTTTAAATGATGGATGTGGTTTAAGATTGTTGGCAATTAACAGCAAAATATAAATTATATCAGAAAGTTAAAAAAAAATCTGATTGCAACGTTCAAAAATTAAATAACGGCCGACCTTGAAACTGCAATTTACTTTTTATTTGAAAATGTGTAATATCTGAAATCTGAAAAGAAAAAAAAAAATTTCCTTAAAGATTTTTGGCATCAGTTGTCATTGACTGATTTACAAAATTCATGCCAGAAATAAAAGCTAACTTACAAAGAATTATACAAGAACAAAGCTAATAATTAAAATGCCAGATGCCAAACTATCAGGATTTGCAAAACAAAATAATCAGAGGGTTGATTATCAGAGCTTTACTGTACATAGCAAGTCAGAAAGGATATTCTGAGAGAGAAACTGAGTTAGCAATGCAAGTGTATGATCTTTCATCAGAACCAATTTTCTTTTACTTTTTCATCATTTTGATGCAAGATCATTAATCTGATAAATTAACTCTTTTTTCCTCTGGAAATGTTGATGATCATTTTTATTAAGAGTTGAGATGGATACATATACAAGGTTCTTCAGTTTGCTAATCAGATCATTTGCTTTGTTTCTACTCTTTCAAAGACAGTAATCTCTTCTTATAGATGTTTTCTTAAGCTTTCCTTCTCCCCTCCCACCCTCCGCCACATTAATTTTCCCTCAGCTTATACATAGTGGATGAAAAGATGGTTTTTTAACCTACTTCCAATTCTTTGAGATAGTCAACTGTAGCTTCTTGCCTCATAAACACCACCAAATCATGGGGATGCTTCAAATTAAGTGGGGTATCGACCTGTCAAAAACAAAAGAAACATTACAATGTGCTCAAGAATCTTAAAATATACTTTCATTGGCACACAGCCAAATTATCTGTCTTCTCGACATCCATTTAGAACTTTATCATTTCTCTCAAAACAGTTGGGGTGCAGCTAATAAAATTAGTGGACCAGCCATTGTCACATCTACCTTACCATGTAGAAAATTACTTTTATTAGCAACAGAGAGAAAAAAAAAATACAATGTTGGAAGCAGAAAGAAGAAAATGACTGTTTGCAGGCAAGTGGGAAGCTTTTAAACGTGAAATAGCAAGCTTTCAAGGATAGAATGTTTCTGTTAAAATGGCAAGGCTAGCAATTTTAGGCAATTCTGGTTGATGAGGCATATTGAGGCTCTTGTCAGGAAATTAAAATCATGTCGGAAATAATAAAGAGAAACTCTCTATTGGGTCTAGATTCCAAATCCAAAATACATGCAATCAACGTGAATGACTAAAGTGACATGACAAAATTATTTTTAGGCAAGTATTTAGGAAGCAGAATGATCCATTAATTATGAGGAGGACATTATTGAAGGCAGATTCTATTGTGTCATTGTCAAGGGAAAAATTACTAGAAGAGCAAATTTAGACAGAAGGATATGGAGAAGGACTGGCTGGGTTGCTCTTCCATTGAGCCAACCTGCCAGAGGAAACTATAGAAATGTGTACAATTATAACATACAAAATAAATCTGGACCAGTGTATGAATAGGAACAACTTAGAAAGATATGGATCAAATACAGGCAAACATCTGGTCAACAACACCTCCTCTTCCGACTGGGCAACCTTCAAACTAGATGGCATTAATATAGACTTTTCTGGCCCCCACCCCTTTCTTCCCCTGTCGTCTCTCCTTTCACACAGACATGATAAATTTTCAGTGTCCCTTATCATATTCAATTAACACCTTTTGTTGGTCTGGATTCCTCCCCCATTGTTTGAATTCTGAGCAATACATCTTTGTAACTTCTTTAGATGCTGAAGATGCGCTGGGTGGGTCACGTCTCCAGAATGGAGGACCATCCCCTTCCCAAGATCGTGTTCTATGGAGAGCTCTCCACTGGCCACTGAGACAGAGGTGCACCAAAGAGGTACAAGAACTGCTTAAAGAAATCTCTTGGTGCCTGCCACATTGACCACCGCCAGTGGGCTGATCTCGTCTCCAACCGTGCATCTTGGCGCCTTCACAGTTCGGCGGGCAGCAATCTCATTTGAAGAAGACCGCAGTGCCCACCTCACTGACAAAAGACAAAGGAGGAAAAACCCAACACCCAACCAACCAATTTTCCCTTGCAACCGCTGCAACCGTGTCTGCCTGTCCCGCATCGGACTTGTCAGTCACCAACGAGCCTGCAGCAGACGTGGACATAACCCTCCATAAATCTTCGTCCACGAAGCCAAGCCAAAGAAAGAAAGAGATGCTGAAAAGACTGGCTGAGTTCGTCCAGCATTTTGGTGTGTTACTACAATCACAGCATCTGCAGCCTCTTGTGTTTCACTCAAATATCTGCTCCAGAATGCCCTATGCTGACAGGGAAGAGTTGGGCTAAATGGCCTGTACTGTATGAATGAAAATATATATTGGCCACATGATAAACATCTCCTATGGTGGGGTTGCTCTGAATTTAGAGTTAAGGAGCACCATTGGAGCAAAGATCAGATGACTTTAAAAAAAAACATTTGAGTATGTGTGATTATTCCATTTCCAGCATAGAAATGTTTCATTCTGACAAGTAGGACTTACTTTCAGAAATATATTCAGTTTAGAATAGATATGCAAACTATTCCTGCAAACTTCACTGGGGTTACATTAGTTTATGTTGTACTATATTAAAATGTGCAAAAAGTTAAAATTTCAAAGAGCAATTTTGTCTGGAGCATGTAAAAAATTTAATAAAATGGCATTCATAACATCATGGAAGCTCAAAGCCATCAATGTGAAAAGCCACTTATAATTGTAATTAATGGTATGAAAACATTCAATTAGTGTAAATACACATAATTGCTGGAGAAACTTAGTAGGTCAGCTCTGACGATTCAATTAATGTACAGCACAATCCCACAGGAATAATAGGTAACTAACCAATAATTTATTTTCACATTTGGTTGAAAGTCAGGTTTCAGCCAGGATATGGAGAGATTTTGCCTTTCACAGGGAATTTTAAAAATAAATCACCTGAGGCATCAGATCTGAAAGAGGACAATACTGCAATAACACAGTACTGAATAATCAAGATAGATCAAGAGTTTTTAAGGCTCTGGACTGAAGCTTGAACCAATGATCTTTTGACTCAAAGATAAAAGAGTCACTATTGACACTAAGAGGTTGCATAATATGTATCATTTTTATTTAGATATTGGTACTTTTCAGTTTTCCAAATGTCTAGTTGAACTGAAGATTTCCATGTCACTATTGGTAAAAATCATTTCTGTACCTCACCTCCCTAGTTTTCTAGCTTCAGTAAATAGGAGTTATCCAAACTATTTTATAAATTCTGAAAGGTAGCCAATTGATTAATGAAACCCATTTACACAGAAAGACAACCTTCCTTCACAATTTTGTCTCATGACACTATTTCTGATTTACTAAAAAGGGAATTAACCATCAGAATGTATTAATAAGCTAGAAATGTATACTTTCAAGATACAGCGAAAACATAAATTTAATCCACGTAAAAGAAATACATCTAAAACATATTTTGAGCATGCTCGATTTAAAATCCACAGATATGAATCTATGATTCAAATTAATTTCTGAAATGTTTCCACAATGTTGCTTTGGTCACTTTTCAGGATTAAAATAACTTGGAATTAAAATGAACTAGCAAAAAAAAGTGCACAAACAAACTGTGCTTTCCTAAATTATACGAGGGGCTTATCTGCATGGCTTAATGGGAAATACACTTTCAATTTACATTAATGAAATCAAAATAAGAAAGATTTTATTCATTCATCATAGTTACTTTTAGTTTTGCTAAACAAGACGGGTGCACTTCACTGGTAAAAACTCCAATACAGTAACAGTTGTAGCTTGAACTCATAATTCACTGCCAAAGAAAAACATTTTATTCTGCATCTTCAGCTTGATCAAGAAAACTTTAAGATCCAATTTAAAAGCTTGTAACCACTTTTAGGAAAACAGAGACTCCTGATTTTGCAAGTTCATTTAATCATTTTCAAGTAGTAGAATTTTATCACAAAGACCTTCCAAACTTTTCTGAATCATGGAATGAAAAAAAATCAACACATTAAGTAATAATGCTAGTTTACATGCAACTCAAGTAGCCGATTATATGCAGAAATACACTTTTGTGTCCAATGGTACTTTATGACCAAAGGTTTCTTTTTGAAAAGTAGTCCCTGTTATAATATAGGAAATGCTGCAGCCAAGTGGATCTTACAAAGAGCTTAGAGATCATGACTAGATAATTTGTTCTGTGTTCAGAAGAATAAATATTGAGGCATTTGGAGCATGATGCTGGCTGTAAAAGCAGAAAGAAATTCAAAAATGCTGATATAGGGGGTTTAAATGCAAATGCCTTTTCTTTAAAATATCATACAAAATAAAAAATTGCTTTTTTATATATTAGTCTTGGTTGCCATATTCATCAGTATCCAGTGTGGTAGAACTGTTCACAACTATTACATAATATAAGCCACAGAGTCAGCGGGAAATGATTATTATTAGCAAGTTATTTTCTTACAGTTCTGGAAGAAATAGTCTTCACATATTCAAGTTGCTAAGGATCTACTTGAATTGTCAATTCAAAACTAAATGGAACTTTATTAGGCCTTGGTGGATTTAGCCAAAAGGAAAGCAGACACAAGTAACAAAAAAAACCAGAAATAATATTGACTTAAACCAAAATTTTTCTGTATTTTGCTTCTGTTAATACAAGAATTGATATCATAGACTGTTTTTCAATTCCACCTACCAAAGTACAGGACCTCACATCAAAACTCCAATTGCCAATTTTTTTGCACATTCAAATCTGTTGTCCAAATTTCGATATGCAACTATCACCATTGCAAAATGACCTTCCAACTACTTTTGCACAAGCAAAACTGGAAAATTTACCATCTGCCTTTCTTTCAAACCATTAAAATAGATTGTGAACAATTAAGAGCCAGGACTATTCTTTTAGGTACATCAAATAAGGAAAAAAAAAATCATTTATTCTAATTTTCTATATTTTGTGTGATAATCAACCCTCAAATCATGTTAATGCACTTAACCCAAAACTGAGAGCTCTCATCTTGGACACTGATCTTTTAATTGGCATCGCAAAACGCTTTCTCAAAATTCAAAGATACATCTACAAACTCTCCCCTATTGACATTGCATCACATCCTCAAATAATTCCAGCAAATATTTCAAAACACGATTTCCCTGTCACAAATTTGATTTGGTTTGATTTTCAAATAACAAGTTATTTCTTGTTATGACTTCAGCTTCTTCCCAAAAACAAGTCCACAATTTTCATCTTTTCTCCCCCTCTCCTTTGCTTCAGGGAAAGTGTATCATGTTTGCTGTTACCTTTCTTGAAATCAGTAAGATTTGAAAAAACATTTACAAATGGCATTACTACATTTGCAGGCATTTCCTTCAAGAGCATTGTATGTGGGACATCATGTCCTGGTGACAAGTCCCATTTGTTTTTCCAAAACTTTGTTCTTTGTAAAAGGGATCATTGCAAGTTCTACTGTTTACATTGTATTGATTTAAAAGTTCGGCCACTTCTTTGCTTTCTGTGATTAAATCCCAACTCTCACTCTCCAAGTATCCCACACTTAGGTCGACTCTTGCTGTTTTGATATTATTTTTGAGTTTATTTTCTAACTGAATTTCTTTTAGATTTCCACTGCTGGTTTCTGGAAATTTCCTTGTCCACTTCCTATTCCCACTGTTGGTGCTGTAATTCTTATATTTTTTATTTTTTTATTGACCATAACTTTCTCATTGCGCCCATCTTTCTCACTGGAATAAATTGATGGAGAATATTATGAAATAGCTTCTTAAGTATCTGCCATTGCTCATCGATTTACCTTTTCCTCAAACTATTTTCCAAGTTCACTCTGACAATTTGCCTGTTGTACTTTTTACTTAAATGGTAACACCCTGAGCAAAACCAAGCCTGAACAAAATTTTCAGAACTGGGCAGTAGCCCTTTGTTCAAAATTAATAACATCAGTTGTATACCTTGAAGAATGTGTTAGGTTCATGTTGAAGAGTATAATAGATTAACGTACTTGTTATCAGAACATGACAATCAATTTGGCAAATAACCACTGAAGTGTCAATATTCAGTACTGCATTTCTGAACATTACAGTCTGAAAATCCACTTCTTGCTTTGCAATTTTAAAATAATAATTCAGATATAGCTTATAAAGTAGAAATAAAAAGAACCTCATCATAATACTTGTGAGAATCATATTTCCCAACATCAGCAACTGAATGAGCCATATTTTATTTCCACCCACATTTCAGAAAATGAAAGGCATCATCACAAATTGCCTCTTAAATACAACTTTTTGGAGGTCACTACTTCAGGGTGAACTAGTCTGTTCACAATCATGGCATAGTACTGAACTTCCAATCACAGATCTGCTCCCTTAAAGAGATGGTTCATTCACCCAAATTTGTCAAAACACTCGTTCAAGTCTCCAACTCCAGAATTAAATGTTCTACTGTTCTAACTATCCCATTTCTGAACGGTAACAAGCTTAAGATCTCACCTGTTTTAAAAAAGTCCCAGTATGAAAGAAAAGCAAGGCTACATGTCTCAATGATTATTCCCCATGACTCAGTCATCCATCATTATGAAGTGCATCAACTCTAGCCTTCCAGTGAGCTTACAATTGCCTACCATCTCAACAGGTCAATGACAGATACATCTCCTGGCTGGCATCAACCCTGAACCATCTGGACAAGGACACCCATGTTTGACACTAATTTATTGACTACAGCTCTGCCTTCAACATCATAGTTCAAAACAAATTCACCCAAAAACTCCTGAGGCATAGATATCAGTAACCTCCTCTGAAAGTGGATCCTCAACTTTATGACCATGAGTACTGAGGATTGGAAACAATACTCTCTTCAGTATCTTCTTGAAGACTAACTCCATCTACATCTAAAAATGCCACCACTGTCATTGGCATGGTCTCACCCACCATGAATTCTGAAGGCTGCTGAGCCGCACCATGGTCTCACCCACCATGAATTCTGAAGGCTGCTGAGCCGCACATATCCCTGAATCCTATTTTCCTTTCAGAAGGGCATTTTATGTGCCAATGCCAACAACCCTCTTTGGCCCTAATTGCTTGCAGTTGTACCCTTCAATGATTTGGTCTCTGGAAATTCAGAACAAGAGAAAATGTTGGAAGCACTCAGCTGGTAAAGCTGAGAAAAAAAATGTTGACGTTTTGGGATGAAGACTGGAAAAGTGAGAGGATAACTCCAGCACGCTCAGGATTTTCTTTTCTGTTATGCATCATGCATTTTTTTCTTACCAACTTCTTGTCTGATGTATTTATTAATACAGAACTGCATTAATATAATATGCTTCTTACAACTGCAACATCCATGTTTCATCTATACTGGCACATTGCAAATTCACCACAAATTAAATTTAGATGCACAAAGATTTTCAGAAAATTAAAACAAATTCACTCTTAATGAAAAATTAGTTCATTAAAAAAAGAGTAATGGATACTGAAGGAAAGTTGTAAGGATTATCAGGTGTAAAGTATAAAGGAAACATGGTTGATTACACAATTTACTGTGGCATGTGGAATTGAAAGTGTTCACATTTTCATTGAACAACTTGTATCTGAATTTTAAGTTATGATTTCACATCTAATGGAAAATACCGTACATACTCATGTAATTGTTGAGTTTTTAAAGACAAATTTTTGGAGTAAATTTTGGGGGAAGGGTTGACTTTAACATGGTCATATTTTTGACTGCAGTAAGTGCTTGCATTATTCAAGGTGTCTGGTGCTCGAATGGCCAAGGCCTGGCGATAAGGAATTGTCAGCATTTCAAACTAGAACTGGAACAACTGTAGATCAGCTTTAACATTAGTCTACACTGCTTTATTCAAAAACTGAACAAGGACATTAAATATAGAAATAAAATGACCAAAGTCAATACAGAATCATAGTCCAATAGTAATATACTTGGTAATTTGCATGCAAAAAAATTTGCTAAAATTCAGGCAGAATAGAGTGCATAGATCCATGATAACATCGATGTGACCTGATCTATTAAACCAGGGGTCTTCAAAGTGGTTGATATAGACCCATGGGGGTCAATAGGACTATCCAAGAGGTCAAAAATGCCAGTGGGGATTGATAAACACTGAGTGGGGGGGGGGGGCGATTGAACTTTAACTTTTGAGGTCCAAAGAATTGTAGAGCCGGAGGTCCCCACTCCTGCCCGGGAGCCCAAGGTGACTTCAAGGCAGACAGCGCTGCACCCAATGTTGAGAATGGAGTCATCGTCGCCAATGCTGAAGACTTGGACTCAGCTCTGTTTGGCATCTTCCCAGCCAGAAGCAAAGTTTTATTTACTGTTATTTTTTTTCTTTTCTTTGGCTTGGCTTCGCAGACGAAGATTTATGGAGGGGTAAATGTTTTAATCGCTTGCTTAATTTGCAGATTTATTACTTGGTGATTGGGATATTGTTATAAAGTATGGGTTGTTGCTGGGATGCCTGAACACCATGCGTATGGTATGCAGTTTCCCTCACTAATGCACATGGAAACTGCATGTCTACTTAATGATTATTTATTTATTTGTGTACATCCCTGGGGGGGTGGGGGTTTATGAGGGATCAAGGATTCCATGAAGGGGTTGAAGGTCTAAAAAGTTTGGAGACTCCCGTATTAAACCAACAGCAAATATTAAACAAATCAATCAAGTAATCATAACAGTGCTCTGCAGAAACGCTGGCAAGTATTACAATTACGAACAGCAACAACTGGATTTAATAAAGCAATACAGTATACAATCTCAAAACACATCTTGAGATAATTTTGATTAGAAAAATCCCCAAATCCAATCATAGCCGTTTGCTGGCACTGAGGAAAGCACAAATGATTTGAAAAAAAAATTGAAAAATATCAGACAATTATGTTTCAAGACACACCACAGCAAATGACATTGACTAAAGCACATGAACAGACCATGCTCATTTTAAGAATTTTTAAAGAATTGCTCCAGATAATGCGCATGTGCACTCAAAAGATTATCAGAGGCCACACATACAGGCGCCATCCTTACTATACAGCCCCAGAAATGGACACCAAGGACACCCATGTTACACTCCTATTTATTGGTTACAGCTCTAACTTTCCATAACGGACAAATTCATCATCAAACTCCAGGCCCTAAATTTCAGCACTACCCTCTGCAACTAGATCTACAGCTTCTTAACTGCACACCATACCAGCAATAATCATTAACACAGGTGCCCCTCAAGGCAGTGCACTCAGACCTTATGACTGCAAGCCCAAATATTCCTCTCACTTTGTCTAAGTTTGCTGGATCTCCAACAACGATAAGACAGTAAAGAAAGGAGAGTCTAGTGGCATAGTATCGGGTCCACAACCTCTTGCCCAATCTCTCGATGTCAACAAAATGAAGGAGTGGGGCATCAATTTCTCAAATTGGGGTAGAAATGAGGTGGTGAGGAAGTGGAGCTGGCAACAAGGTCCATCCTATCTCAGTCACAGTCTTATTCTTGTCCTCCCTTCCATTGCGCAGAAAATACGAGTTCGAAAAGATACACCACCATAAATCAAGGACTGTTCCTTGCCCACTGTAATCAAAATACTGAACAGACCTCATTTGTAAAATAATTCTGCTTTTGCATTATTTTAACTGAATCTTTTCTCTGTAACACAAACACTTTTGTTTTATTTTGCACTGCCTGACATTGATTTGGCTTGATATCACGCAAAACAGTTTTCACTAATTCTTCATATGTAACAATAAACAATTAAATTTAATTTTAAGAATGACTTGAACATCCCTAACCCAAAAAATAAAAAAAAAGAAATACATTTCTAGTATGGCCAGGCAACCCTACCTGAGGCACACAGAGAAGGAAATCTGTCATCATTACCAGATCTGGCAGTTCTATGCTTGCAATCTAGTCGACTCTAAAATGCCAGTTCTTTTTAGGGTCAACTCGGGATAGACAAACAAACGGCAGACTCGCCTTCGAGTTCCACATCCCAAGGAGTACAAAATAAAAAAAGAGATGGGATTTTCAGAGTTGGCAACAATCTTAAATATTGTCTGAAACGCAATAGATGGCAGTTGAACAGACTGGACTTGAGATGAACAAGTCGTGACTGTTAAAGGATTCTAAGTGGGAGTTTATCTCAGCTTCGCAAAAAAGGAGTCAAAGTCTCAAACATTCAGGACAATTCCTCCATCCATCGGTTGTGAATCTTTGGGATTTTCCAGCACCGGGTGTGGAAGCTCAATTCCTATTCAAGGGGCACGAAAAATAAAACGCGTTGAGATCATCTATTATCCTGAATGGCAGAGCGGGCAATGAGACGCCGCTTCTATTTCACGTGGTTTTAAAAAAATATGTATCTATAAAATGTTCTTGACTGAGCGGGGAGGAAGGGATTCAACGGGAACAGCTCCAGTTTTGGCTCCTGTTACCCTTCCCGAGCGATGAGCGTTCCCCATGAACCCGCCCTGCGGGATGGGTTGCCAAACTGGCCAGAGGCTAAATTGCGAAATCGCTCCCTCCTACCCGTCTGCCCCAACCCCGCAGGACCTTGAGAGCTCACGGCCGCCGCAAACTTTTCCAAGACAGCCTCCCCCCTCCCCCCTCCCCAACGGATCCTGGCTGCGTGGGTCAGACACAATGCCCGTCTGAGGAGCCCTTCAATCCACGGACCCCACCGTTCACCATCAGCGCTCCTCCTCCAAAACCCAACCCCCTCGGCTTACCTGCTGCTGAATCTTCCCATCCTCCGTTACAACCCAGTGCGTGGTGGCCGTCGAGGTTCTTAAAGCCGAGAGCAGGGCTGCCAATAAGAGGTGGTGGCGACGACGGACACCATGTTCTTCCTCGCTCCGCATCGCCATGTTTCATCGCCGCTCCCCGCCTCTCCACGAACCGGAAGCGCACCCGCCCTATCCGGAATCCCCCCCATCATTGTGCGGGGCAACAGTTCCAGATTGTTGGTCAGTTTTTCCCCTCCCCTCAGGCAATCCGTGGAGGGTGTTTCGGTTCCGAGTACTGTCACAGGTGGTGCCTAATGTGCATGGACTTTGGTGTAGTTGCAGTGACTGGACCCGAGGTTCTGAACGCGGGCCCAGAGAATTGCAGAGGGTGCCGCATGGCACCGCTGAGAACGCTGACCGATCTGCCCACTTGGTGATTGCCTCCCGGGACGGAGCGGGCTGCAGAGTAGAAACACGCAACCTTAAGTGAATTCCTCGAGGCCAGACAGCGGCCAGAAGAGCAAAAACGTTCCGTCAGTCTTTCAAGTCGAAAGCCTTCATCAAAACTCTTGTGAAGTCTGTTTTAGGAATCTGGGGGTGCAGGGTCCGTGATGGACTGCTCCACTTGACTGAATGTAATTTGGAATGGGATGAGACACACAACTACACCAAAATTCATTTTGCTGCAGCCAAACAGCTATGTAACATAGAACAATAGTTTTAATTGTAGACATAAGTTTAATCACAGTTAGTGCAACAGAATTCTTGGTAGTTCTGGAGTAGTTTACGGTTAGAGTCTGATAGCTGTTAGAAAAAAAAACCCTGTATCTTGTGCTTGAAGGTAGCAGCAAGATTATGACCAAGGTGATGGGATCCTTTTTGGATGTGCCTTGAGATGGCCTCAATATACAAGTGAGCCTACTTCCAGAGCCAACATTTTGTTTCAAATACCGTAAGGTACCTTTGTACTGCAGCATTTTGTAGTTTCACATTGTTTCAAATCATTCTTCATAAGTGGATAATCTCACATTCTTCTTTTTGAAACTCTATTTTTCAATATGTTGCCCACTCCCCAAAAAAACTTAATACCCGTTCAGGTTCTTGGCATCATGTCACATCTTGTTCACCACCCATGTACAACTCAAAATCTGGTTACAGGATACTCCTTCCAATTCATTAATATATTGCATATAATTGAAGCTTGGCAGCACAGATTACAATTCCAGTTTGAGTTGCTAATTGTGAATACAAAACAACTCCTTTACTACTGTTTTCCATTTGGCAGCTCAATAAACCCTTGCACATTTGTCTTCTAATGTTCTTTATCAATGTCTTCTGGAAATCAAATAGACATTTTTGTTCCCCTTTCTCTGAATTTAGATCTTCAAAGAACCATAAGCATATTTACATAACAACATTTACTTTTATAAAATCACATTGCCTTTTTGATTATCTCATGATTTTCTAAACTATTATAGATTCCAGCATTTTCCAAATGGCAATGTTTTGCAAATTAGTCTATGATTTCTTGACTCACATCTTTTTCTTGAATAGTAGCTAGTTTGCAATTTTTCCAATCCCATGGACCCTCTCCACAATATAGGAAATTTTGGCTGATTATGACCAATTTAACCAGCCAAAGGGTCTTCACACTGAAACAATTTCTTCATTGTTCATTCTCATGATTAAATGGTGAGGCAGCAGCAGTGGGCTGAATAGCCTGTTTCTGCTCCTATGGTCTTAACACAGTTGTGGTCTGACTTGTTGAGTATTTCCCACACTATTTTTAAATACTTTCAGAACTTGCATGTGATTTTTTTTTTACAAAAACTCCAACATTTCTGGAACTACCTTTTAAGAACCTATTATCCTAAACAGAACCTGGCCAGATAACTACTGATAAAAGGGGAAGTAATTTTCTCGAATTTGGCACTAGCCAAGAATTGATATTTAAAAAAAATAGCTGTGCAAATTTTACAAACTGGCAACCTCTCTCAAAAAGTCTATAAAAAGAACTAACACATCTTCCAACTTGAATGTGGGTCAAACTTTTCAGAATAGGTATTAAAAATGGCATTAAAGATGGGGAAAAAGGTAAGGGGACAGTGATAAGGGACAGGTGGGAATTAGTTCAAGATAACAGTCAAAGAAGATGAGTGGGAAGGTTGCTTATGTACATCATCAGTGGCATGTCTGGAAATAACCTGACACAGTGTTTGTAATCATTTGAATAGAGGGAAAAAAAAATCAATAATTTAGAATAGTAACAGAATAGAATTACAATACCATTTTATGAAGCATGGGAGAAAAGCAGCATCCACTGTTGAAACTATAGTTATAAAATGCATACACCTACAATTGGAGCATTGTGGACATTTTTGATTGAATGATTGAAAAGGAAATTTTGAACACAGGAAATGTGATTACACATTTTTAAAAAAATCTTGGCAAATGCAGAGTATTTGATGCACTAGTATAAGCAGTACAATGGAGATAGAAACACTAGTTCATTTACAGCTGGTTAAAAATTTCAATCTTTGAAGTGGGAGCTAACCAGACAAGAGTATCTGCATGTCATTCAGAGCCGACTTCCAAGATTTTGTAATTTATATGCATCTTGAGCCTTTTGCTTGGTTAATTAATAAAACCCAGCAATTTTAGAAGATGAGATCTGTTTGGAACACAGTAGTTTCTCTGGAAGATGAACCAAGATGCAACTGCTATTTATTAGCATCAGTATCAAGTGCAATTACATTTGGACTTTATTGCAACAGCAATTTACATCAATAAACACGGAACTGTCTTTGAAAGACAAACATTGATAAAATGACAAATTTCATAGTGAACGTGTGCAGACACAATTTTAATATATTGAGATAATGTGGATAGTTTATTGTACATCAGTAATTCAATTGCATAGAAGATAAAACTCCATACAATATGAAACTATCAATCATGGAACAACTACAGTACTTTAAATTCTTGTATTTCCTCTATAAACAATTTTCTCTTTCTACAGGATTTCAAACTCTAAAATTGTAAAACTTTTTTTTTAAAACCAAGACAGCAAACTACAATTTATTTTGTTTGATGTCCCGTTCACATTGGTTTTAATTTCTGAAATCTTAAAAGGAACATTGACGTGTCTACTTAAAAAATTTGTACAATGATTTTCCAAAGAAATTTCAACTGACAATTTTGAAAAAAAGTTACTTGATAGAATACTTATTGAAATTGTGCATTTTCACACCTGACTTTCTGGCCTATAGTTTAAAATTTTTCACACAATCCATTTCTTATTCTTAAATATCTTCACTTTTATCTCTTTTAAATATTTTTGAACTTTTTTTTCCATTACAAGCCTCTTCCATCAGATTTTCCTATATTGGCACCTTGTTATGCCTTCATATCTTTATTTAAATACTCCAAACATTTTGAAACACCCACTGACATTGATTCAATGATTTTCTCCTCTAATTTTATTTTATGCTCAAAGATGGTCCCTTTATTTCAGTTACTTTACATTTCTTTTGTGTGAATACACTTTGAGGTTTCTCACTGCAGATGTCAGGTTTGTCAGTACTGTTCCCAATTATTCTCACCTTGAGATCAATTCGTAAGGGCACTCAAAGTAATAGAAAACTGTAACAGTATCACCCAATTGAGTTAGCAAGGAATTTACTGTCACCTGAATATAATTTGAAAACAATGAAATGGTCAACAACAAAAAAGATTTCATCTTCCACGGGAAGAAAATGAAAAGGCATTTATTGGAATTAATGTGAAATGCAGAAATTCAATAAAAGTTAAGAAAAAATAATTGTAAGAAGCAGAGAGTTTAAGAGGCAAAATAACTAATTCTGATATAGGAAATGGACTTGCCAATGAAGCTAATAGTAAAACCTAATGAAGGTGCCATCCAAGGGAAACTTGTGACACCTGAGGAAAGGAAACAGAAAATAATCCACTGGATATTGAAGAGATGCTAGGAAATTGCAAACAGATCTTGTTCAAAATTACAAAGTTTTATTTCAATTGTGTGTAAAAGTCAAAGAAGGTATCGTAACAACCTGATAAATAGGAATATTAGTTCAGAATTGGAAAATTGTACCCAGCCAAGCTAGTTGACATTTTGGAACTGAAATCTGAGGCAACGTCAGACATCAAAAAACATCCGATAAATGCTCAAAAGAGCATCTAGACTTGGAAAACGTCAAGGAATGTGCAAAACAATAAAAGTCCATTTATATTTACTTGAGCAGTGAATTGCAATAATATATTGGTTAACGCTACTCAAATGAAAATTAACCACATTTTGAATGTTCACATCTGGTAATTGCCAAATACTCTTATCTCCAACTATCAGAAAAAAAATGCAAGGCAGTGAGAATAAAGCATAGTGGTACCATTTATGCAACAAGCATAGAAGTGTTTGCCTAATTGTTAAGATATATTGCAAGGTTAAATAGAATGCATTAGGAGTCCATGTTGGACCTATTATTTTTCCAGATTATAATTTTTGTTTAGGATGCCAAATGGTAAACTTGACATCTGAAACCAAACTAATTATTCCCAAAACCAACTGTTGAGAATACCACTATATCCAGGTCCCCCAAAAATCACACCATCCTGATATTAAATATCAAATGTCATTTGGATAAATCTCAAAACTCAATACCTAACAATACTTTGGGATAGTCCTCACCAGGAGTACTGTGGTAGGTCAACATTAAACCTTTCAGAAAATGGTAATAACTGGCCTTCCTGGTGACAGCCAGGAAAATAATATTAATGATGAAATGTTAAGTGATAAAGGAAAGATATTAGAAAGAAAAGTGAGCAATATCTACAAGTGTTGAAAATGACTGATTATGTTGAGCCACAGGTCTTAATAATTAATGTCTAACCTATATAGAACAGCCAACAGAATTTAAGAACCCAGAATATTAGAAATATAAATCAGAGGCAGTCATAACCAAATTGTATTGTTCCTTTAAGTCAGAACATACCTACAGTTCAGCTACTGTTATCAATACATCCATGAGAGTAAAATCATTTAAGTGTCCATCCCAAGAGCAACAATGTTAATGTCAAATGCCAAAAGCATGAACAGAAGAAAACAAAATATCATCTATCCTATTTTGAAAGGAAAAAAAAAATGAGATTTTTTTGAAATAACAAAGACTAAACCCCGGAATCATTTAAGAGATCGCATTAGTTAGCAATTAACAAGTTACTTAAAAGTTTTATCCTAATTAAATCTTTTGCATTACTGTCTTGTCCACTGAGCTCCAAAGCACAAAATTGAAAAAAAAATACATGCATTAACATATCCAAATATTTGTGGGCATAGTTAAATACTTTCTGGGCTTGTGATATTCCAACAAAGCCCTCAATAGTAGGAACCAAGTGACAAGACATACTTTGGGGATAGTTGCGACTTAACCAAGTAGAAGCAACAAACACACAGGATTGCTGTTTGACCCTCCCAAAATCCAAGCAGATTCTCCCATGAATCATTCAACATTTCTACTTTCATTGTCAAGGTAAAGCCAGTACGTCACAGTCGATTCTGGCAAGTTGCATCATTCTTCTGCAACCATGCTATCTCACAGGAGGTAGAGGGCATGCTTTAATTCAAGGCAGTCTGGGAGGCATTTTTTAAGTCAAATAGAAAACACAATTACGCAAGAAAAAAAAATTCCTAATGAGCAGATTCACTGCCAAAGTATATTTAAAAAAAAATTTCAAATGGAACCATTTTCTCTCCAAACTACTTGTAGTTTCAGTTGTGTATCAATCTACCCTCACATCTACAAATTATTTCCCTTCCCTGTATACTTGCACAACTTCATATTGTAGGGTTATTATGTTGCTACACAAATACATAACTTTTCTGTTCAGGTAGTGATGGTGCTTAGATTTTAACTGTTATGGCATAGTCAAATATTTAATGTTGATAATCTGCATTTTGTATTCATTTTCCAGATCTGCCATCATGAGTTCTTTCCATTCAAACTGCTCTTAAAAAGTTGCTCACTGCACAAGATTGAAATTAATAGCCCTATAAAAATATTTAAATCTCTTCTGTAGTTATTGTCAAATTATTGAAAACCTGATAACAACGTAGTTATTTTTCATCATTGTTTACTGATTTTTTTGGTGCACAATACAAAAATATTACCCAGTGTGCATCATTTCCTATCAAACACAAATCCTACCCTTTTGGAACATACATTTCCTTCCAGTGAAAGAAAATGTGGCTGCAAACTTTTGTGAATTTTCAAACAGAAACTGCAATTATATTGTTGAAGTCAGCCAACGCCTACATTCTCAGCATTCTCAAATATGTACAGACACCCCTACAAAAGTCACATGCGCAGTTAATTTTTCTAAACACATTTTAGAGATACATGCAACTGCACATATCATTACTATAAACTATTAAATTTTCAATTATTAAATCCAAGTATTGAAGTAAATCTTTCTATTTGATACAAGGACAAGGGATTTTTATTTTTTGCAGATAGCTAAAAAAAATTGCTCTGGCAGTTTTATATTGCATACCCAAGACTAAGAAATAGATTCAACTGCACAATTTACAAAAGAAAAATAAAATCACCTTTCCCTAATACCTTCATAGTTACTGCATTAATTAGGTTCCACTAAGAAAGACTGTAAAACAACGATTTCAGAAAATGAATATAAAAACATAATGCATGCCAATAGTCACGGCATGCTGCTATTCACTGCACAAGTATTCAACAACTCAAACAGCGAGTTTCCAAAATAGACCTAAATATATTAATTTGCACAATGGTAAATTTAATATCTTGGTACTTAAACAGCACTCCAAGTAGGTCAGCATGACTCAAATATTCAGAAATACTTAATATTGGTATTTGGTACTTCAAAACAATTATCTGAACAGTATTTTAAAGTACATTTTGTTTCTACCATTTGGGATATTAGTTCATTATTCAACATTTTAACCAATCATTCTTCAAGTTTTTAAACCAAAATTTAACATTTCCACCATTGCCTTAAAACATTTTCCCAAATTTTGGCATAGAGGAATAAATAAATATTACCAGTTAATAATTCAGCAGTATTCTCAGCCAGGATGGATTGTTCAGTGATACAGGTGTGAGTAATATTTCTTCAGCATTTTAATTGGAATCACAATTTTGTGTTCAAGTCTATAATGATGCCCCAAAAAATCTATAGGTAACTTAGCATTGAAACAAACTATACCGAATACATTTTAAAGCTCCAGTAGAAATACAAGGATCAAGTTACTGCTGGGTAACAGTTTGTACACAAGTACTTGCAGTTATACAGTATAAATTTCATAACAGATTTCATGCCAAGTCCAACAGCACAACGATCTTCAAAATCAATTTTAAATTTAGCTAAAGCATTAACACATACAAGTTGTTAACTATTGGTTTATTGAGTTGTACAAACTTGCGAAGTAATCAGATATAGCTCAAAAAATTCCCCTCGCGATGGCTACTGACATCAAAATGAAGCCCACTGTGCAATGCAAAGGCGCAATGAGGTAACATTAGATATCAAGACTGGTCATGGAGACAGACAATGAAACAGGAAATCAAAGCAAAAATGCAGACAAAATTATGGAAACAAATCATTCTTGTAAGTATTCTTTGAATGCAGTACTTCAACTCTAACATTCACAGTAAATCTGCACAGAACATGAAGATGGAATAAATTAAATGCTGCACATATCACTAGTAAGTTTATCAGAGCATACAACCCAAGGGTCATCAAGAGGAATAATGCCTTTTGTTTGCTGAATGGGACACATCAAATTGAAATTTAATTGCAGCTTCAACTTTCTGGTCCCAGGAGAATAATGTACATTAATAGACCAGGATACAAATATGTAATTTTAACTGTAATTTTGACAATTAAATCCCTCGTCTCCATGGGAAAATTAGTGGGCACTGGTAAAACATCCTCAAAAAAGGAGGAATTAAGACCCATGAGTTTTTTTGGCAATATGTCTGAGGCTCAGAGAAACATTACTTATTTGCTGTTAGTCTTCAATATGGGTAAGAAGCTATTGAATAGGATATAAATGTTTAATGAGTATTCCAATTAGGAAAGTATCAGATGCACAATTTTTTTAAAATTGTCAGCGCTGGTTTTCCTATGAAAATTAGTTTTGTAGTGATACTATTTCTTCAGGTGCTGCACTTTCATTCGGAAAGTATGCCAGAGTAGCTTGAAAGTTCCCACACTTGTCCATGGATCACAAAATTACAAATTTAAGTGTGATCTCCATCTGGTTACACATTATATTACTAGGACATGACCATGTGAAACAATGGATTTCATCAAATGAGTGTTGTCCTTTAATTTCTCCACTATATTTTAATTTTACCATGGTGCCTAGAAACTGAACACAAGAATGCCGAATTCTTCTACATTGTTTCAAAAATTTCTTCCTAAATTCTGTAGCTGCTAATGTCACAACAGTACAAAATAAGAAAGGAAATTAAAAGATACCTTTAGAACGAATGTGAATTTGAAAATCACATACCAAAATATAAACAAAGAATGAATTGTATAAAGTATCTTTTAAAAATGTTAAATACAGAATTATCTTCTGAAGGCTAATTGCAGGTGCTCTGTAGCAATTCCAAGGATATTGTACACAGTAACTGCTGCACAACACGCAATAGTGAAGGAACCTTCATTTCTAATAGAGACGTCCCCTGCTACGATTTCCTCGTCCACCCCAGCCTCGACCTCTGCCTCCCCGAAAACCACCTCTTTGTTCTGGAAAGAAAGAAAGATACATTCAATGTATTTAAAAAAAATCTTGACAAAGATATACATTTTCAGTTACATAGGTTTGCATTTATAAGAAAGAAAGATACATTCAATGTATTTAAAAAAAAATCTTGACAAAGATATACATCTTCAGTTACATAGGTTTGCATTTATAAAATTCTACAGAATCAAACTGGTCCCTAATTGAAAGTTATCCCATCCAATTCCTCCTTTCTGAAATGAACGAGAAGGGACATTACCAAAAAAAAAATACCTTCAACTCAGTCCCAAGGTGAAGGCTCCCTGCTCCATTACATCCCAAAGATAAAGACTCAGGTTTAAATAATTGTTGGTTTGGTCCAGTTTCCAAGAAGTGAATGAGCACCACACGTTGATGCTTTTCTGCTGAAAAGTGGTGTGCCGTGTTCCGGTTAATGCAACGCTGTTACAGTGCCAGTGACCGGGATTTGAATCCCACTGCCTGTAGGAGTTTGTTACATTCTCCCCCTGTCTGTGTGGGTTCCCCCCCCACCGTTCAAAACGTACCAGGGTCAATTGGGCAGCATGGGCTTGTGGGCCGAAAGGGTCTGTATGCCCTCTCTGGTATTTTCCACACTCCAATAGAATCGAATTGAGAAACTTCTTAGCTTCAACCCATTCTATTATTGGTGATGATAGACAAGGGAAATCCCACCCAAATTTATAATTTGCTTCATCATGCTTACCATAAGAGAAGTTACCAAGATTACCACTGTATTTGCCACTAGGTGGATTGTAGATTTGTCTGGTGTCCCTTTTCTGTGCTGGTGGCTGTTTCTTGGGAGGAGAAGATGCATTTTCCTCAGCCAATCGTTTTTGCCTATTAAAGTCAACAATTAATTACTCTCTTCTTTTAAATAAACAATTAAAAATATCAGGTTCAGACAAGATTTATAACATCCTTTAATGATTTATGCTATTTTTTCGTTCAGCTTCATTAACAAGTGCCATTTCCCCGTGGCTACTGAGTTTAATCCTAAAGAAAAATTCATCTGAAGATGCTGGACACCAGTCGCGTTATTCAAAAGGGAAAGCAACAAGCTCACTGTTCACCGATCCATTCTAAATCATCCTTTTGAGCCACTATTCCACAGTTCATCCATACTGCCTGGATACATTATCATATACACCGGCATATAGGATGCCTTTCTATTGGACGTCCCCCAGATTTTCCACCTAGCTATTCCCTTTATATAGGACAACACCCCCTCTCCAAAGTCTGACACTCACCACTGACCAGTGAAGTGATGCTGTCACAATGTTTTCTTTTTAAAATATTTTTATTGAATTTAACATAAGCATAAATACAGAATTGACAATTACATAATAATTCATTTGTATACAAGTAAGCACAGACAAAAAAGCCAATAAAAAAGGTAGATAAAACTACATCAATAATTGCTTATAATATACCTCAAAAATATTTAATTGAAATGATCTATGGAACCATGTTAAACCCATTTGCTGAATATATAAAAAAATGAAAAAAAGAAAAAAACCTAAATCTAATCTATCCCTCCCTCTAATCACAGTCATTTTCTAAATTAATTAAAAAAAATCAATAATGTGGAGTCACTGGCAACCCCCACTCCCGAGAACAGGAAATGAACCACCAGAACATACAATAATTCTTCCAAATATAAAAAAAATTCTAATGACAATATTTTAATACCAAATTACCATGTAAAGGTTTTAATTTTATTAGCACATTTTAAAATATGACACCTGTAACAGACTGTTTAAAGCCTTTACAAAGCTGATGGCAGTCAGACTGGGCAGATGGACCCCACGGGGGAGCTTTGAGACACACAGGTTTGCCCCGCTGAACTAGCAATGCCCCTCAATGTGCACACATTATTTTCGGTCGCTATTTGCGTGCAGGTGAGCGGGGTTGTCAGCACAAGGAAGGTGAGCAGAGGGTCTGATCTGGATACTTATGTGGAGGAGAGTCAGGTTGTCAGTGCGAGGAAGGTGATAGAGGGTGCCTAGTGCCTGACCAGGAAAATTCATTCGGAGCCTGTGGGATGGGGATAGCATATGGAAAAAGGTGGGGTTGGGGGGGGGGGGGGGTTAGGTGGTAGGAAGAAGGAGAAGATGGCAGTGGTATTGAGACTTTGCTATCAAGGTTCAGATTTTAGACCTGGCGTATAAGATGACTCCAGATTTGGAGGCGACATTTTTATGTGATGAGGATCATCCTTCCTATATTCTGACATATATGGTATGTTCCAAGAGCAAGTCAGATGCATCAGAGATGGTGGGAAAGTGGTACAATTCAGGAGGTAGCAGCAACATTGACAATAGACTCAAATGAAGTCCCATTGTCAAATAAGGGTACAAAAACCTACTCATCTTCTCTTACTGTCCTACTTCAACTGACAAGTCAGGATTCCTCTCGATTAAAGATCTAAAATAAGCGCTAAACATAGCAAAATTATCAACTGTGCTTTGGGTTGAACATTTTAAACCCATCACCAATGATCCTGGTAGCAGAGTCCTAAGGATAATACCAGAATAGGGTTTCCACAGATGTTGAAAAAGTGAAAAGCAAAGAAAAAATTTCCCGATGACTCAATGACTAGAGGAATTTAATTGGACCAACTATGGTTGTAAGATCAGGTCAGAACTGGTGTTGTGCAGTGATTCCCCAAAGCATTCTCACTATCAACAGGAGTGACAGACTACTCTACACTTGACTGGATAATTGCTATTCTGTAAGGAATCAAGAAGTTTGAAACCACCCAAAACAATGTTGCCCCCCCTTAATCTATCTTAAACAGTTACTGCATCAATTTACTAAATCTCAGTTACATATCATAAAAAGCAGCAAAGTGCACTCTAGTCTCCAAACCCATAACTACCGAGCAAGGCTTAAACAGTTGGAAGTTGGGATGCTACCATATCCAACTTACTCCAGAGGTACACATCATTCTGACTTGTAAATATACAATATGAACAGTATTAAATGCTGGCAGATTTGGAGACAGCTCCACTAATAATATGCATTTCTTTTCAAAAATCTTTAAACAACACCAAAATAGTTTAATGAATAAACAGTGCAGAACTCCAAACATCTGCAAATCCATATTTTCTAACAATTCTATTCAGTGTTGGAGCATGAATTTCTGAAATTCAATAATGCTGGGAAATATACCGTTGAATCATTCATCATTATAGTCATCAGGATTGTTTTGTTTTAAAATGGAGGTTAACTTTAAACTTAAGTATGAAAACTGTATAAAAAGCAAGACAATTTAAACTTACCCTCCTTCAACTTTCTGAACAGGCTTCCAAGAAAGAGTGACTGTACTTTTATAAGAGGGTGGATTGTGGAACAGATCCTAACCAAAATAAATGTGCCATGTTAATCAATGTTTAAGTCCAGTCTGCAATATACATTTGACTAACTGTACAAAAATGAAAATGGCAAGCTATTACATTTAGATAGCCATCTATGCTTTGTGCATGGACTACAGGACCCAGGATAGTTTTCAAACACTACTTACTTGTGAAAATGACAATATATTAAGCAATACTGAAGAGTGCAGTTAACCACAACATGGAATACTTTTAGCTGCATGATCCCAAAATAACAAACGAACACGCACAGCTATTCTCTGTACAAACATTTTAGTCGATAGTTGAGAAAAAAAAGATTACCTTGATAAGAACATTAATGTTATTTGTTATCTTCAAAGCAACAACCTTTATTTTGTTCTGTGGAATAGAAAGTGTTATATATGAAAGTGTGAATTTTTCACCCCAGCATTCAGGTGATCCTTGATTTATGAACATTCAATTCATATTTTTGGAACACAATTGATTCTTTTGGGTACATGTCTGATTTAGTAATTTATTTTTATCATAACAAAGTTCACAGTTAAAGAGATTGATGAAGTCTAGGAGCTTTTAGTAAATGAGGCACTGATCCCCAATTTGATCTGTTGTGCATTCTGAGTGCAATTTCATTTACAGCCACAATAATGTTCACAAGAAGAGCCAGGCCTGTCAAGTCTTTTTGTTTCACTGCAGTATAGCCAATAGCAAAATTTGTTGACACAACTTTAAAATTGTAAAATTAAATGAAATTACATCTATAATGCACAACTGAAACAAAATGACAGTCTTGACATTCACAACGATGACTTTCTGAATGCTTTCCTGGAATGAGTGGGCAAACAAATTACTCCCAATTTCAAAGCCTTGGGAATATAAACTAGGGCATGTTGTGAAGTCCCATTTAGAAAGGTTTCCCTGAAGAGGCAAGTGGTAGCCTTGTGTACAGCTCCACCCAGTTCAAGGTTTAGATAACTATTTGAGATAACCCAGTAGATTTCTTTCTGCAAGTCCAGGTGGTGGTTCAGGACAAATTTGACTGACCCAATGACTACAGTTTTTTTGGACAGCAACCCAGTGTTTTCTGAGAATCAATTGAATGTTTCACTCAGGAAAGTTTTTATATTATAAAGATTTAATTGTTCAGGAATTATACCTCATTATATGCATGCATTGATAGATCTTCAAATGTTTGGCTTTCTGATCACGTTTTGTACCATGGAGTGCAGCTAGAATTTTAAGTTTCAAATGAATGGGAAACTCCTTTCCAATTGACAAATTCTCACTTATGTGGAACACTCTCCAGGATCGCAGCCCATTCATAAATTTAGGATTACCTCTACACAAAATATTCACGATTCTTCCTCCAAGTCACCGAAAGTAACACACTCAAGTTATGCAACATATTCCAAGCTGCCTCATTATTTAAGCCAGAGACCAGTAATAGACTGAAATGCATACCTCTTCTGTTTTCAAAGCTTCTCCCGTTTTCCCTTGCAAAGCAAGACGTAGCTGTCTGATGTAAACTTGTAAACCTCTTGCAAAATACTGTAACCTAAACATAATGTAGAGTTAAAACATGATGAGATGATTCAAGTTAAAAGAAACAATCCTTGGGTGGAGCTGTACACCTTAAGGATCCAAATTAAATGCATTCTTTTGCTGGGCTATAACCCATTGTTATAGGGTTGCGATTAAGTATATTCAGGCAACAACGACCTTGCTTCATTATCACTGGATTAAAACTGAAATTGAAAGATAGTCTGTGACTCAAGTGCCAAAAGTGCTGTCACATGGGAATAACCAATCATGTTTATAAGTGATCAACTGAAAGTGATTAACTAAGGCACACACCAAAGAAATGCATGAAACTGGAAGCCAAGTTAGAAAGGAGGGAGGTACAAAGAATAGGACCCAGAAAAGTAAACAGCATCACCAATAGTTGTTTGATGGCAAAAATGAATACACATTTAATATTCTGAGCTAGAAAGGATTTCAGAGATAGTACAAATGTCAAAATCCAAGCTAAACCAGTTGCTCCTCTTGGGAGTGGAGTGCATGCACATACCGTATATGAACAGAATCACCACAAAAACACTCAACTTAAAACTTATTTTCTCAAATGCCCAGATGGAGGGTCATAAACCCAAAATGTTTTCATAGAAGCTGCCCTATTACATTCACTGTATTTTATGTTCTTGCTAGGTTAGGTTCCTCACCATGCACTTTGCCCAGAAAAAACAAGTGCAGTTTTTGATTAAGATCCAACAGGAGGTTATTTAATCCTTTAGAGGAGATTTCTGTTCTTTCTGAATAATTCTGCAAATATTTCCCTTAAGAAATTACAACTGAATTAACTTCCATCACCCTTTCAGACAAACTGAACTGATCACAATTTATTTGTGGCTTAAGTTAATTTTGGGTAAAATTAGTCAATGAAACAACTTGACAATAACATTTAAGAACATGATTAAACTGGTTTACTGTTTGAAAATGAGAAACAAATTTCAGTGGGATAAGTCACATTCACCACACCTGATTTTGAAGTCCTTGAGTCGTTCTGTATTGAGTTTTGCTGTAAGGAAATCAGGATGTTTCTTTCCAAGTTGATGAAAGCCAAACAGCAGACATTCGACATAACTAAACTGTAGTTTGGGCTCTTCATTGCCAGCATTTTCACCGTTTTCCGCTTCCTCTGGTGGTAATGGCATGTATTCCTGAATGTATTTTAGAAATGTGAGGTTATTCACAAGAATGGGTTTACACACAAGCTTACGGAGGCTATGCACGTCAAGTCTGCAATAGAGAAAAACTAAGCAATATTTGTGTTGTTTCATTTATTCCACTATGTTTGATAATTTATAAGGTTATTCACTTTCAAAGAACCTTTGGTGCTCCCTGAAAATATAACATGAGAATAACAGAAAAAGCTGTTCCATTTTGAGCCAAAGTAAAAGTAAATATTGGTAGATGAAAAGGTGGAGATAATTTTAATTTAGTTTTGGTTTTAGGAATGTTTAAAAGTAAAATTTATGAAAGGAGCATTAATGACATTTTTATCAACTTGAATATTAAGCATGTTAGAGAGGTTGAGTTTCCAGAAAAATAATCCATATTGTGATTTTCCATCATGTGAACTCTTGCCAAAAAATTAACAAAATTTGTTAATTATTTCATGATGTGTGTAGTTTTTTTTTTCCTCTTCAGGTTCAAAATGTACCAGGGATGTAGATTAATGGGATGTAAATTGGGCGGCTTGGACTCGTGGGCTGAAAAGGCTTGTTACTGTGCTGTATACACGTCTAAATGTCTTTCCTCAAGTGAATTTTTAATAATGCATCTGAAAATTTTTGGTAATAATTTGAATACCATTAAGGGGAAATTTCTGGGTGCATACAGCCTCTGTGGCACCTGGTGTACCTAGGTGGTCTGATCTCAGAAGCTAAGCGGGCTCAGGACTGTACTTGGGGGGAGACCGCCTGGGACACCAGATGGTGTGTGTTTCTGTAAGGGATGCTGGACAAAGTCGCAACTCTGTCTGCCTTACTGTAGACAAAAGTTAAAGAATTTCATGCATATTGCATTTTGAAAGTAGTATTACAAAACAATAATGGAACCTTTACTACAATGGAATAAGGAATGTAGATTCCAGTAAAGATTTTATGCTTACCAACAATTTTTCAAATAATTGTTTCAAATTACTTTCCAACTTTTCCAAATCACCACAGAAAGGTGTCATTTCTGCCAGCAACTTTAAAACCTACACAATTGAAAACAAAAGTAAAATTTTACTTGACCATTTTTAAAGAAAATTAATTTGGCAACAAAACTAACTTCAAGGAGGTATTTTGTAATTATACCAGTTTACTAGAGCTAGAACAACTTTTACCCAGTAGTTTGTAAATATAAACTTGAGAGAAGGAGATTGCTTTGCAAACAACCATTCTAATGATTTCTAAAACTAACTATTCAAGATACACACAATCTCAAGAATCAGCCTTGTCAATCTCTATTGGCATTACTTCCATGCAGTTTTTAGCTCATAAATGGTATTTTGCTGAGGTTATTGAAAGAAAGTTACCATAAATTAAATCACTTCTCATCCCCCCACCAAAGTAAATCCGATGCTTGATTAGTTTTCTTTAAAAATAAGATAGGTCTATTAATTCTCCTGGAGACCTACAATGTATTTGAATTTGGGTTCCTTTCCTTTATCCCATTTAGAATATTTTCCAAGTGTTGTAACAAAAATGTTGTCATGGCTATCCCATGATGGCCTTCGTTCTGATAGAGGGAAGACGCCTGTACATGTATTTGTTTAATGTGAACTTCATGTTGTGCTCCAAGAAGCACATAATACTTCACAAATTGACCAACAATTCCAATTGTACGTAAACCACGATGATTGTAGCTGATAATTTGTTGTAGCCTTCGTCTGTCTTCATAGCCCTCGAGTTCAGAATAACTTTAAACACCTGTTCTACCATTGAGGACTTGGATTAATTATTCTTTGTCAGGGACCTCACCCTTGACCTTACCGCCATGGGTGACCCTACCTGGAGCATAGTGCCAGACAGCATCACTACCAGGATCACAGGACAAGATGAAGGACTAAACTGTGATATTTGATTTAAAAAGTGTTAACTATGCATTTTCCCAACTAAATGACTTACAAATATTCTTTATCATCTTAGCCAATTTACACAGATAATTTAAAATAAATTCAGCCTCAAATCCATGAAAAAGTAGCACAAAGTAAAATAAAGAATAATGAAGCCATTCCACCTCTTTACCTCTAACTGAATGTCAAGTCCTTCCACTGGACTAGTAAGGGAGCTCAGGTTTGGTAATACTTGCTCACAGAAGTAAGTAACAAACCTCGTTGAATGAACATTTTTCTGAAAGATAAATAACAGGATGATCAATCACTTATCACTACACACTCTTCAGTTTTCACCTCAATGAATTAAGAATCGGTATGCTCTTGTAGGCATAATCCAAGATTTTACTCAGAACATATGGTCTAACTTTTAAAAAAAAAACATCGTAATCTGGTTAAATTGTCAGAGGACTATGTAAATTGCATGATATTGCCAAAGCCAAAATATATATTGGATGTTGAGATGTTATTCACCTTGAAAATTTATGACTGATAATATAGGTTCCATTATCACAAATTTGTTGGTGGTGCTGTTTATTTTTAAAACTCCCTTTTAATTTTAGCAAATCATTTGGCATCGACATTGTTCATGAAAATTGATCTACACTAAAGTTCATAATATTGCTTCTCTGCAATCATGTTTAATTTCATAATTGACATTATCTGGCTATGCGCCAACCCTAAGTTTCTAGTAAGCTCGAACAAAGCAAATCTGTCATTGAAGGGTCTGTCACTGTCAGCTGAAATCCCTTTGCCACATCAAGATATTCACTAAACTCAGTATTTCAAATTATTACTCTTTCTAAGATAGGCAACAAAGCATCACACTGTCCATTCTCAAAAACTCCTGTTCCTCCCTCATAACCAGCCCCTTTAAAGTTCCTCTTTTATTTCAGCCATAACTGAAACCTTCATCAGTGCTCTTCTATTGTTCCATGCTCCTCATTTCACAAAGAATTTCCTGAACATTTTGACATTCTAATAATATTTTGGTATTTTACTACCCATCTTGATATTTTTAATTCTAATATGTAACATTCAAATTACTTCCTTAAATCTCATACTTGGAAGAAAGTGATCCAGATTTTGATTAAAAATCAACAATTCCTTGCAAAAGTCAGAATTCCTAAACATTCATCTGCTGATTACCAATCCCACTCTGTCATTCAACCCCTCATGTACAACAGCTGGAGGGCACAATCTTTCACTAATCTCCTTCAATTACAAATGAGAAATCTACTGTTTTATGTAGAAGGTATTTCAATGGGAAGGACCAATTCAGGGAGTAAGGCACATGCAAGGCAATTTTCTGTATGTAATTCAATTAGCAAGTGTATTTAAGTCATCTATGCCAATAGATTGTATCCCAGCGTTTTAAGTACTAAAATTTAATATTGAAGGTGTGGTCAGTAAGCTATGCAGCAAACGAACGAAAAACTACACAGAAGCTATGAGTGAGCTGAATCAACCAACTGATTTTACTGGAACTCTTCGAGAGCTTATCAACACGACCTCTATGATCCGATGCGCGCCCCCCCCTCCACCCTCACCACCGAACCATTGTGACGCAAACAAGTGCGAGTCTGCACCTTTGTGACCCGCTTCACTTGAGGATCAGTGTAGCCTGACATCCCTCCCCACATAACCGGAGTTCAGAGGTGCCCTGTTTGTAAACAGTTCATATATTTGGGAGGCCGACCTCTCCACCATGGGGCTAGAACAGCTACTGGTTGGTCAAGGTGTGCTGGTTTGAGGCATTTGACTGTGAACATTTCCTTTGCAACACCTTGTTTGGACCCTCTTATGAGAGCTGAAGGGAATCTAGTGCGCACCTCTCCTTATGCAGATGCATTCACAGTCTTCGAGACATAGGATGGAGCTGGACCATGGCAAGAGGTTGGAAGTGTTAGCATTGCAGTAGGTGTTTCCTCTTGGCAGCTGGCACAACTCTCCTGGGACTGTCAGCGGGGCCCCATAGACGAGCTCAGGGGAAGATGTGGCCAAATCCTCCTTCAGTGCTGTGTAGATGCCAAGGACCATCCAAGACAGCTCCTCCACCCATCCAGCCACGAGGGCTGTCTTCAAATGCTGATGGAACCTTCCCACCAGGCCATTAGACAGTGGGTGGTAGGTCGTGGTGTGATATAAATGGGTCCCTAGGAGCTGTGCCAGCACTGCCCATAGGTTGGACGTGAACAGTGCCCCCCACCCCCCCCCCCCCCCCCCCACCCCTGTCCATTGTGATATTGGAAGAAAGGCTGAAACAGGCTATCCAGTTGGTGATAAGGGCCCCAGATCAGGGTATTGTGGAAGTGTCCAAGAGCGGGACAGCTTCTGGCCATCTAGTGAAGCTATCCACCATCATGAACAGGTACAAGACACCTCTGGAAACTGGCAGCGGCCCAACCATGTCCATGTGGACGTGGTCAAATCATCTATGTGTCAGTGGGAAGGACCGAAGGGGGCTTTCACATGCCTTTGCACCCTGGATGTGACAGTGCAGGTAAATTCCGGCCTAGTGGCAGACCTGTTTACACAGGCTGCGTCACATGAATCTGTCTGCAACCAGTTGACTTGTTGCCCAGATGGATAGATGGGCCAACCAATGTAGCATGTTGAAGACATGATGCTTCCAGGTGGCTGGAACAATGGGCCTAGGTCAGCCAGTGAACTTGTCATAGTTAAGTGCGGCTTTGGATGGCCCAAAGTGCACGTCTTTCAGCTGTTGCCATGAGACTGCAGTGCAGTAGGCTGGTATCTCGCCATCCTGCCACTGGGCTGCTGTGAGCACTGTATAGTCAATTCCAAGGGACAGGGAGTGTACAGACAGGGTGGCACATGGGACAGAGCGCCAGCCACAAGCCTGTTCTTGCCAGAAATGCGCTTGTTAGCCATCGTGTACTTTGAGATATGAAAGATGACACTGCTGCCTTGCTGACCACGGGTCTGACAACTTGGTGAAGCAAAAGCGAGGGGCTTGTGATCGGTGAAGACTGTCAAATCCCTTCCTTTGAGGAAATAGTGGAAATGGCGTACTGCAAGGTAAAGGGCTAGCAACTCCCTGTTGAACGCACTACTGCTCTGGGGTGTGGGGCGCAGGTGTCTGCTGAAGAAAACGAGCAGTCTCTAATGTCCATCAACCAGCTGCTCAGTGTTGGATGCATCGACTGCGAGGGCAGTGGGCTTATCAACATGCGGATCCACTAGAAGGGTGGCATTGGCCAGAGTGTCTTTGGCCTGGTTGAATGCTGCTATAGACTCAGTGTCCCGGCTGAGTTCTTTGGTCTGACTGGACAGCAGCTTGAAAATAGTTTGAATGATCCTGGCAGCTGATGGCAGGAACCAATGGTAGAAGTTGACCATCCTAATGAACTCCTGCAAACCTTTGACAGTAGTTAGCTTGACAAACTTATGAATAGCCTCAACCTTTGACAAAAGAGGGATTGCTCCGTGTCAATTGATGCAGTGTTCAAGGAAATCAATGACTGTCAGGTAGAATTGACATTTCACTGGGTTGATGGCTAGGCTATAGTCACTGGCAGAGCAGATACAGGAGTATTAGTTGCTCCTGTCATGAGTGAGGATGCTGTCTAGGTAGATAATACAGGCCACGCCCCAACGAGTCCATGAGACTCTAGAAAGTCTGCGCTGTGTTTTTGAGGGCAAATGACATGCGGAGGAACTTGAAAAGGCTGAACAGAGTGATGAGGGCCATCTTGGGGACATTGCTGGGGTGCACAGGGATTTGGTGGCAACCCCTGACCAGATTGATTTTTGAGAAGATCCTCGCTCCGTGTAGATTGGCCGTGAACTTCTGGAAGTGGGGAACCAGGTACTGGTCAGCTGTCGTGGCTTCATTGAGCTGACGGTAGTCCCCACGAGGTCTCCATCCCTCAGAAGACTTCGGCACCATGTGTAGAGGTCCATGAGCAGTCCAAGCAGCAAATGATTCCCATCTCTTCAATCTTCCTGAATTCTTTCTTGGTGAGCTACAGCTTGTTGGGAGGAAGCCTTCATGCCAGGGCGTATAGTGGCAGTTCCCACGTGGGGATGTGGTGACGGATGCCATGGTTCGGGACCGTGGTGTTATAATGGCCAGGAACCCTGCCAGGATTCTGGCAAACTCGTTGCCCGATAAGGTTACCAAGATGAGGTGGGGGCTGGGAACGACTTCTTAAAGGGTGAAGGTCGCACCCCCCCCCCACCCCCCAGGACCATTGCGACATCACCAAGTGTGAGCCTGCACCTCTGTGACCCGGTTCACTTGTGGATCAGTGCAGCATGCACAAAAGATTCCAAATGCAAATAACAAAATTGATATTTTTAAAGATTTGTCATAAATTTTACAAGTACAATCGTGATGTTTATGACTTTCAGACAGGTGATTACATGCAGGAAAAATTATGCAGATTAGTAAATCAGAAAAGGAAAAAAGTGCAAACTTTGTCCATTCTGCTGTTGAATGATGCAGTAAGATTGCATTAGTTTGGGTTAGCAATTCTAAAATATGTTGAAGTTTGCCCTTACCGAGCAAAGTGGTACAGCTTGTCTCGTGCATTGTAGTAGTCTGTCCACGGAATCTGGATCTGCAGGATTGAAAACTTGCTCTAAATCTGCTTGTTCAGCCACCAACTCGACCAATTGTTGTCGACCACTTACTGTCTGAAGGTTCTTCAGGCTAGACAGAATTTTCATGAATAAAACAAACTCTTCTCCTGTAACATCATCAAGTACCTAAAACCAAAATATTTAACATTAATGTTGCTCCTTAAAAACAATCTAAAAATAAAAGTAAAATTATTTATTTTGCTAATGTGTCTAGTCCTTTTTGAGTGCCATTTTCAAAGGGAAAATAAAAATGTGCAACCATCTCACCTATTTTCAGAAAGTTCATAATTTTATATGCCATTATCTACTAAAGTTATGCTCACTTTAAGAATAAATTGCATTTTTGTTACGAGCCCAAAGGACCCCAAAACCCAGCAGCAATAGATATTTACCACGACAAATGGTGACTTAAACAAAAGTTGTTTTTAATTATCTTTAAACATGAAAACAGAATCATACCTTAACTTATCTCTATTGACTTAACTTACCCAAATTAATCCCCTTCTAATTCTCAGTGCACGTGTATGATGTGTGTGTAAATTTAAGAAAAGTTCTTTGGTTCACAGTTCAATTTCACTTCTCTCTCCATTTTCCAACTGCTAGAAAGCCCATGTGACTCTCTCACTTGCCACAAAACCCCCACCTTCTCCAGCAAAAAATAGGAGTTAGTCTGTTGCTCCCATCTGTTGTCTTAGGTAAACAAAACTTCTCATTGACCTTTGAATGAACCCTTTGCAGTAAAGTCAGAAGCCTTGTAAAAATGTTCAACACAGACGACCTGTCTCCAGTTGATTCATTTGATGACATCATTTCAATTAGCAGCTACTTGTGAAATGTGCATAGCATTCTCCATAGTTTCAGTAAAGTTCACAATATGAATTCTTCAGTGTTTCAAATAAGATCTGTTTTAAAATGTAACCTACTCTAATTTTACCAGATTATCTCCCAAATATTCCATTAGTTTATAAGCAAATGACAATTAAAAAAAAACATTAGTTTACAGCTTAGGCATTTTTGGAATAAACTAGCTGAAAACCACGTGGTTCTGTAGATGTAATGGTGCACCGGGAAAATGGGATTGACAAAATAAATTGCCCTTTTCCAGTTTGGTTTAAGAACTCTTGTTACACAGACAACAACTACAGTGAAACGCCAATTTTATGGTCCCGATTTAACGCAAATTTGGATATGACGTGATGAGTCATTGCTAGCAAAATCATGCGTTGCTGTTGTTTTGTGTAAACAAGACCGGAACTCACAAGTTAAAAGCGCTCATGATTGGCAAATCTCGCTTGCCCTGCTGTTTCCACCATGTCAACATGAAGTCATTATCGTTCGAATGCAAGCACAGCAGCAATGCTTGGATGACTTGTCATCTTTGAGGATTAGTTTCACAAAACATTTGTCCCTTTTGTCTAAGCAAAAGCTAGAACCCAAAGCTCTTCTTTTGCTTGACAACTGCCCCACTCACCTAGCAGCTGCCAACCTAGGAAGCCATGATGGAAAGATCAGAGTTTCTTACCTCCCCAAGAACACTACATCAAAGATTCATTCTCCAACTCAGAAACATTCTAGATTTTGCTTGCAACCAGAGACATACTACATTCAAGCAAGGAACACTCGATCATTTTTTAAAGACCTAAACTGTAAGAGATGTCTGCTAATATTCTTGAATGCTTTTGTTGATTAAAAATCTTTACTAAAAATTAATTTGTTTTAATTTCTACTGTAACAACAATTTATTTGTAGAATTCTTTAATTGAAAGGTAATTTACTTTCCAGAAGGTAAACATGCAAAAAAAGGGTCGAATAGGGTGAAAATAGGGGTGTTTTAGGATGTTGGGTCAGTTTGAATGCTGATTTTCTTCAACCCCAATTTAACACAAGCCCAGTTTTGTCGCGATGCCATTTTATGGAACTCAACGATTGCATTATAACGGGGCCACACTTTAACAAAAATGTTTTGTGATTTGATACATGCATAGAAGACTATGATTCTATTCAAGGTGTCATTCTAGTTGAACAAATGCTTGTGCAATTGTTTGCTTCATAGCACTTGCTAGTGTCATTTCTAATCTTAGAAAAAAATGTGCATCACTTAAATTTGTTCCACATGATTTCAAACTTAAACTAAAAAGAACCAGTATGATACAGATTCAGATTTATTGTCAGAGTACATACATCACATATAACCAAGATTCCTTTTTTCCTGCAGGCGTGGCAGAATTACCACTAATTGGAAGTGCAAAAAATAAACTGTACAAAGTGTAAACATAGAAAGAAATAAAAGAACTGTAAACAGATAACAAATGTAAACAAACTGACTATACAATAGAGATAACAAAAGAAAATCAACAAAGAGCACAATTAAGAGTCCTTAAATTAGTCTGAGTTTTTTGAGGAGTCTGATGGTGGAGGGGTAGCAGCTGTTCCTGAACCTGGTGGTACGATTCTTGTGGAACCTATACCTCTTTCCTGATGGCAGCAGCGAAAACAGAGCATGTGCTGGGTGGTGCGAGTCCTTGATGTTTCCTGCTGCCCTCAGACGGCAGCATTTCCTGTAGAAGTTCTCAATAGTAGGGAGGGTTTTGCCTATGATGTCCTGGGCTGTGTCCACAACCTTTTGGAGGGATTTACACTCAGGGGTATTGGATTCCCCATACCAGACCGTGATGCAGCCAGTCAGCAAACTTTCCATCACACATCTGTAGAAATTTGCCAGGGTTTCTGGTGGCAGACCAAAGCTCTGTAAACTCCTGAGGAAATTCAGGTGCTGAGGTGCTTTCTTCATGATGCCAATGGTGTATTTGGTCCAGGAAATATCCTCTAAGATAGTGACTCCCAAGAATCTTAATTTGCTCACCCTCAGATTGTAGCCCTGTGGTGTTCTAGTACTAATGGAGATTGTTTTTTTAAATTAAAAAAAAAATTTCACACTATGAATCATATTGACCAAAATACACAAACATTTCCCTCTTGAAAATACACAGTGTCATTTTCTCCCCATTTCCCACCCCCTCCCTCCTTCACCCCCCCCCCTACCTACTCAACGTTCAACATATATGATGCATTAAAACCCATTAAACAATGTCATCACACAATGAAAATAAACAAGAAAATTGTGTCATCTACTTTTACATACTGGGTCAGTTCATTTCGTCATCTTCTCATTCTGTCATTTTAGGTGGTGGAGGTCCGTGGTAGGACTTCTCTGTTGTGTTCCATGTACGGTTCCCAAATTTGTTCGAATACTGTGATGTTATTTCTTAAATTATATGTTATTTTTTCCAATGGAATACATTTATTCATTTCTATGTACTATTGCTGTATTCTCAGGCTATCTTCTGATTTCCAGGTTGACATAATACATTTTTTTGCTACAGCTAAGGCTATCATAATAAATCTTTTTTGTGCTCCATCCAAATCGAGTCCAAGTTCTTTACTTCTTATATTACTTAGAAGAAAGATCTCTGGATTTTTTGGTATGTTACTTTTTTGTGATTTTATTTATTACCTGATTTAGATCTTCCCAAAACTTTTCCACTTTCTCACATGCCCAAATTGCATGTACTGTTGTTCCCGTTTCCTTCTTACAGCGAAAACATCCATCTGATACTGTTGGGTCCCATTTATTTAACTTTTGGAGCATGGTGTATAGCCTGTGTAACCAATTATATTGTATCATGCGTAACCTCGTGTTTATTGTATTTCTCATAGTTCTGGAGCATAGCTTTTTCCATGTTTTATTCTTTATCTTTATGTTTAGATCTTGTTCCCATTTTGTTTGGGTTTCCAGCTTATTTCCTCGTTCTCTTTCTCTTGCAGTTTAATTATCATTGTGTCTGTAATCACATATTCAAAATTGCTTCCTTCTGGTAACCTCAGCCTGCTTCCCAATTTGTCCTTCAAGTAGGTTTTCAGTTGGTGGAATGCAAGCATTGTACCATGAGTTATACCATATTTGCACTTCATTTGTTCAAAAGATAATAATTTATTTCCCGAAAAACACTTTTCTATTCTTTTGATCCCTTTTCTCTCCCATTCTCTGAAGGAAAGGTTATCTATTGTGAAGGGGATTAGATGATTTTGGATCAATATTAATTTTTGGTAGTTGATAATTTGTTTTTTCCTTTCTACATGAATCTTCTTCCAAATGTTGAGCAGATGGTGCAGTACTGGTGAATTCCCATGTTGTACCAGCTTTTCATCTCACTTATATAGTATATGTTCAGGTATCTTCTCCCCTATTTTATCTAGCTCTAATCTGGTCCAATCTGATTTTTCCCTTGTTTGATAAAAATCTTGTAGGTATCTTAATTGTGCTGCTCTATAATAATTCTTAAAGTTTGGTAGTTGTAAGCCCCCTTGTTTGTACCATTCTGTTAATTTATCTTGCGCTATATCCTAGGTTTCCCCCCCTTTCCATAAGAATTTTATTTAGCTCCTTGAAGAATTTCTCTGTTAGGTGAATTGGTAACGATTGAAATAGGTATTGTATCCTTGGGAAGATATTTATTTTAATGCAATTTACCCTTCCTATCAGTGTTAGTGGTAAATCTTTCCAATGTTCTAAGTCGTCTTGTAATTTCTTCATTAATAGCTGATAATTTAATTTGTATAGATGGCCTAGATTATTATCTAGTTGAATACCTAGGTATTGGATTGCTTGTGTTTGCCATTTAAATGGTGATTCTTTCTTAAACTTTGTGAAATCCGCATTATTCATTGGCATCGCTTCACTTTTATTTGCGTTGATCTTGTACCCTGATACTTCTCCATATTCCTTCAATTTCTTATGTAATTCTTTTATTGATATTTCTGGTTCTGTTAAGTATACTATGACGTCATCTGCAAATAGGCTGATTTTATATTCCTTCTCTTTTATTTTTATCCCTTTTATTTTATTTTCTGTTCTTATCAGCTGGTTTTATAGCTAACCCAAACAGCGAGGGAGATAGTGGACATCCCTTCCTAGTTGACCTGCTTAATTTAAATTGGTTTGATATATATCCACTTACTGTCACCTTCGCCAATGGTGCCTTATATAATGCTTTAATTTAATTAATACATTTCTCTGGTAGGTTGAACCTCTGTAGTATTTTGAATAAATAATTCCATTGTACTCTGTCAAAGGCTTTCTCTGCATCTAAGGCAACCGCCACTGTTGGCGTCTTGTTTCCTTGTACTGTATGGATTAAGTTAATGAACTTACAGATATTGTCGTTCGTCTTTTCTTAATAAATCCAGTTTGATCTAGTTTTACTATTTTTGGTACACAGTCGGCCAATCTGTTTGCTAATAGTTTAGCTATTATCTTATAATCTGTGTTGAGTAGAGATATTGGTCTATATGATGCTGGTGTTAGTGGATCTTTCCCCATCTTTGGTATTACTGTAATTATTGCTGTTTTGCCTGAATCTGGCAAGTTTTGTGTTTTTTTTATCTGGTTCATTACTTCCAGGAGAGTAGGAATTAATAAGTCTTTAAATGTTTTATAGAATTCTATTGGGAGTCCATCCTCTCTTGGCATTTCATTGGATGGAGATTGTTGAGAAATTTTTAACCAATCTTCATTGATTGTGGTCGGGAGGTGAGGAAATCCACGATTCAATTATACAGTGCTGTGTTAACTCCCAGGTCTTGGAGTTTGCCCATCAGTTTTGAGGGGATGATTGTGTTAAATGCCAAACTGTAGTCGATAAAGATGTATACATCTTTGCTATCCAGTTGTTCCAGGGCTTTGTGTAGAGCCAGTGAGATGGCATCCGCCATAGACCTGTTTCTATAATTGGCGAACAGGAATGGATCCATGTCACTGCTCAGGCAGGAGCTGATGTGCTTCATCTCCACCCTTTCAATACACTTCATTACTGTTGATGTAAATGCTTCTGTTCGATAGTCATTAAGGCAGGTTACTACTCTCTTCTTGGGTACCAATATGATTGATGCCAGTTTGAAACGGGTGGGTACCACACCCTGCTGCAGTGAGATATTGAAGATATCCGTGAATACCTTAATTGGTTTAGTACAGATCTTTAATACTCAGACAGGTACTCCATCTGGGCCAGATGCTTTCCTCAGATTCCCTCTCCTGAAAGCAGGACGCATATCATCCTCAAATATGGACAGGATGGGATCATCAGAGGATGTGGGAGTGTGGAGGGGTGATCTTCATTGTTACTGTCAACAAATCAGGCATAGCAGTCAACAAGCTCCTCTGAGAGAGAAGCTTTGCTGTCTGCTCTTTTACCGAATTTGGTTTTGTTATCATTTATGCCATTTTGGCCCTGCCCTAACGTTGGGTGTCCTTTGTTTCCATTTTCATCCAGAATCTCCACTTCTTCCGGGAGGTAGCTTTCTGCAGGTCGTACTTGCTCCTGCTGTACTGATCTGGATCTCTGGACTGAAATGCCTGCGATCTGGCTCTCAGCGAGTTCCAGATTTCATTGTTCATCCAGGGCTTCTGGTTGGGGAAAACCCTGAATGATCTGGTGTGGACACACACATCCACAGCTGTTCTGATAAAGTGTATGAGAGCCTCAGTGTACTCAGATTCTCAGCAGAGTCCTTGAATACCACCCAATCTGATGACTCAAGGAAATCCTGCAACTATTCCAGCCTCCTGTGACCACCTTCCAGCTGTCCTGACCTCCAAAGCCTTTTTTTTTAGGCCATCACTGGGTTACAAACACCTTCCTTATCGACACCCTTTATGCATGAATGAGTATTTAGATGACCAGTAGGATGGATTTTCTAGTTATTGATGAACCACAGCATTCTTAGGGCATATCTGCACCCCATCTGTTTGAGCTGCAACAATCAGGATCTGGGTCAAGCCTAAAAGAGCAGAGAGGGCTCAGTAGGCTTATTCACTCATGCAAGGCCTCCTGCAGAGAGATTTCTCTCCTATCACAGCTGTTTGTGATATTCTCCCACATTCTGTTCTTGTTCATTTTTGACTTAAAAACAATTTAGGTTACAGTTCTCATGAACTGAACCACGTGGTAACTTAGGGACTTCCTGCAGCATTGATTTTGTCATGATTTGGCTTGAGAAACCAATCAAGCTAAGTATCAGTTTAGTTGAGTTGCAATTTTAAAGAAAATCCTCAAATTGAATTCAATCCTCAGGAAATTTCTGAGAGCTATTCTAGTTTACAAATTTTGTTGGAAGAGAAGGAAAAACATAATCTACATGCATAAATTCAGATTTGACCACTTTTTGGCTATGAAGAAATGCTGATTTGTGTGCAGTTAGTAGCTCATATGTATCAAACATTTGCCCCAAAGTTGTATAAACTCATACCCTTCCTCAAATGAAATTGCAAAGGACCGTTAAATAAAACAAACAATTCTGCTAAAGGAAAATTAATCTCATAAATAAAAATTATTATTCTCATTGAAACTACTACTTGCAATTGTAAGGCAAGAACATTTTGCATGGCATGTTTGTACTTCACAATAAATACTTATGCCAATCTTTATTAAATTCTGTTCTAACTAAGCTGTTGATAATCAACCATCAGAGCACACAAATGACCATTTTTACTTTACTTGCCTTTTTAGATTCAACAAAAATGTATTCTTCTACTTCTTTGCTCATTATTTCTTCTGGCAGAGCCTTCAGTTTTGTTGAAAGAAACTTTATGGCACGTTCTCGCACAATATCTTCCCCTTGGATTATCTGTGTGAAAAGACCACCCAAGGTTCCTTTCAGGAGAAAGAAAATTCAAGAAACCAATTTAAAATGTACATATTGCATGAAAGTTTGCAAGAAGGTGTCTAATGCAAACCTTTTATTCAAAAGCACACTTACAGATCTGCATTTCCACATGTCCTAAACTTCTATACTGGTCCACCAGACATTGACAGCCTTTAATAATCAAGTAAATGATCCCAAATTACATAACTGCTGATATTTACAAATTATTTCAACCAATAACCATAACTTTATTGATTTTTATTCTCTTCTTCCTCCAATCTTCTAAACTTTGTTTTTCTAAGTGTTGTTATTTTTCCACTCTCCTAATGTCAGCTTTTTGCTAATTGTTTTCTATTTTTAGGTAGGCTCTATTTTTTCTTGTACTTGCAACAGATTTCTTTTCTACAGATAATCTGTCAGTCTTTACAAAATATTACTGCGTGATATTTCATTCTATATCTTCCCAGCCTCAGTCATTATAACCATTTCAAATAAACTATATTTTACATAAAATTTCTCAAATTTTCATTTAAAAAAATATATACCGTATATACTTGTGTAATAGTCAACTTCCACCCCCTTTTTTGGCCCAAAAATTGTGCATTTTCTGTATGACCCGTGTAAAAGCCCCTCTCCTTCCTATTTTTGACCCCGCTCGCTTGCCCAACCAAGCTCCCGACGCCCTGGCTGCAAGCCCTTCACCTTGGTCGCCTGCCCATCCGAGCTCCCAATGTCCTGACTGCCCACCGGAGCAGACCCTTGACCCGGCCACCCACCCATCCACCGGAGCTCCTGACACCCTGGTCACAAACTCACTCCAAGACCTTGGCTGCCCGCCCATTCAAGCCCCCGACACCCCGGCCACAGACTCTCTCCTCGGTCCCAGCCACCTGAGCTCCTGACGCCTCGAACGTGGACTTACCTTGCGGTCCCGGCCATCTGAGCTCTTGATGCCTTGAATGACACAGGTACTTACCACAGTCAAAAGTCACGTAAGGGTTGACTCTCCCAAATTTGACCCAAAAAATTGGTCCAAAAAACTCGACTATTACTCGAGTTTATACGGTATACCTGCTCACCCTATGGTCTGTCAAATCAATTATATCACAAAATTAAAATTTTACTAAATTTCTACAACTTCTCTATAGCATACTTTAAAAAAGTGATTTCAGGATATGGATATGAAAACTCATTTAAAAATACATCAGCAGTCTCAATAAAAAGTAACAGTTACCTTTAGCATCAATCTTGAATATACACATTAATGCATTATTAACCAAATTGAACTCTGCATTATCATCTGAAAGAAAAAGTGGGAATAACTACAATTGAGAATATGGTTATGTAGTTACAAACAGATTTAGCAGTCATTAGTTAACTTTGATATTATTTGCCGAGATCACCTTGCAGAAAAATAGCCTTCAGTTTTCAATACCCTCAATTCCTATGGTTTTAAAAGCCATATTTTTAAACAATGAGGTTTCACAATTCACAAATAGCAGGTTTCAAGTGACAGACTTCATGAACATTTCAATAAACATGTATATACTGTCAACATTGAGCACATCAATTTACCAATGTATTGCATTGATATTGAAAATCTAGAAGATAACATGTACAATATAGGTTACTAGCCTCCTTCAGTTTTGCAGCAAAATCAATTTTTTTTAATGATTACTTGAACCATCTCTGTTGGCCGAATAGATGTTTTACTGAAAGTTTTTGTGAGCTTTATACAAATACTTCACTCACTAAATTATGATGCAATTGGTGGAATATTGCTTTGCATGGATAGCAACAAATCCACAGCAACCAAGGGATTATGGCCTTCTTCAAATGATTACTTTGCAACAAATATATTTTCCAATATACAAGGTATAATTCTCTCCATCAATCCATTTTACTGTTCATTCATGTTATTCACTATTTTATCAGGGATTAGAACATAGAACAGTACAGTATAGTATGGGCCCTTCAGCCTATGACGTTATGCCTACCATTCAAACCTACTCCATGATTAATTCAACCCTTTTTCCATCACAGCCGATAAGTCTTCATTCTTCTTGCTTCCATGTACTTATCTAAGAATCTCTTCAATGTCCCTATTGAACCTTCACCACCATCCATTGGCAGTGTCTTCCAGGCCTCCACCACTCTTCATATAAATAAATAAATCAACAAATAAATAAACATTCCTCCACTCATTTTAAAATGGATGTTCTCTGATATGGGCCATTGTCACTTTGGGAAAAAAGTGCTGGCTATCCACTCTTTATTTCTCAATCTCATACACCCCTGAGTCACTTCTCATCTTTCATTGTTTTAAAGAGAAAAGCCCTACCCTCACTCAATCTTTCCTTATAAGACATGTTCTCTAATTCAGACAGCATCCTGGTAAATCTCCTCTGCACTCTCTCCAAAGTGTACATGGGTTTCCTCTGAGGCAACCAGAACTGAACATCTTAGAATGACTAAAGACATGATCATCTGAAAACTGAAATGAGGAATCATGCAATTTTGAAATGAAGTACAGAAAAGCCTTAAATGTTTAGTATTTCCAGAAATTTCCCTTTTTCTCAGCATCAGTGGCAGTTGCCTCACTTCTCTACCCAAGATAATGGCAACTAGCTAGGAGGTTCACTGATGATTCATCCGTGACATCAGGCTTGAGTAGTTGAAAAGATCAGAGTAGTTGAAAAGACATTGGCAAGGTCAGAATTTAATAAATCTGAATTCACTGAAAGTTAGAAAGTCACATTACATCAACAAACAAATCTGCAAAACTATAATGTGCTTAGTTTTGTTTCTTTTAGCCCCTAGTGATATGGGTTCAGTCAAAATGTTGCAGCGCTCCAAAAAAATCTGCTGCATTTTCCAATTTCCACCCAACTTGCTCTATTTTAACCCAAAAAGGGGAAATCCATTGAAGTATAGCAAAATAATTTAATACTTAAGAATATTTTAACAGATCTTATTATGCAAAGTGCTAAAGTGGAAAAAAATCTACTTGAATATCAATTTCTTTTATTGAAGCCTTTTCCTACTAATATTAGAAAATTAAACAGCTATGTAGGAAAAATAAAATTTGATTGACAGTATAAAATATTCACATACCAGTCTGTAAAAGCTGTGTTAATATATCTGCAACTCTTGGGAGATTTTCACCTGTTGCAAACTGAGGCAATTCCTTAATGGCTTGACGACGAATCTAAAAAGATCCAGCACTTTATTTTACTTATTATGAAGTAAATGTTCAATGAAATTACATGTTGCAGTAACTCTTTCATGTTCTGATGCTTCAAATCATTTCTGCATTAATAGCCCTTCATATCAGCATTTAAAAGGAATGCATAGAGTTTAAGCTATATAGCTTGCGCAGCTTGACTATTGAAAAATCAGGTAATAAAAGACCTTGTTCAAATTGTTCTTTCCTTCAGAGTCATGGAACCAGGGTCTTCAGTCCAATGCATTCATGCTGATCAAGTTGTATACCCAAATTAATTCCATTTGCTTTGATTTGGCTCACATCTCTTTAATTTTTACCTTTCTAAGTATCTGTTAAATATCTTCTGAGCATTGCTATGTACACACCTCTTCTATCTCCTCTGGCTGCTCATTCTACATGCAAGGCCTTAAGACATAGGAGTACAGAGTCTCCGCTGCCATTAAAATCATGGCTGCTCTATTTTCCCCTCAACCTCTCGCTGTATTGTTTGACACCCACACCCATCTAAAGCCTATTAACCTCAGTTTTAAAAATACCCAATGACAGCCACCACAGCTGTCTGTGGCAATGAATTCCACAGATTCACCACCTGCTGGCTGAAGTGATTTCATTTAATTTCTGTTCTTAAGTTATGTCCTTTTAATCTGAGGCTGTGCCCGATACCAGGGGGTGGCCAAACTTACTTAACTCGAGAGCCACAAATAATAAACAAAATGTCTGAGAGCAAGGCATGAAAAAAAATTACATACATGTTTTTACTCTTGCATGCACATTTTGTTAGAAAAAATTTGCATAAATATTAAGAAATACATGTGATTACAGTACAACTCTGATTATCCAAAATGGCCGGGACTGGGCCTGTGACTGGTGTTGGGACCATTGTTGTTTGCTGTCTATATCAATGATCTGGATGATAATGCGGTCAATTGGATCAGCAAGTTTGATGATAACACAAAGATATTAAGATTTTCAAAGCTTACAGAGGAATCTGCACCAATAGGGAAAATGGGCCAGTAAATGCAGATGGGACATTTAATGCAGACAAGTGTGAGGTGTTGCATTTTGGAAGAGCAAACCAAGGTAGGATATACACAGTAAATGGTACGGCACTGAAGAGTGCAAAGGAGGAAAGAGATCTGGGAATACAAATACATTGTTTCCTGAAGGTGGCATTACAGGTGGACGGGGTGGTAAAGAATGCTTTTGGCGTCTTAACGTTAAGTATAGGAGTTGGGATGTTATGTTGAAGCTGCTTAAGACATTGGTGAGGCCAAATTTGGAATATTGTGTGCAGTTCTGGTTGCCTAACTACAGGAAGGATATCAATAAGATTGAAAGATTGCAGAGATTTACTAAAGTGTTGCCAGGTCTTCAGGGGTTACAGGGAAAGATTAAACAGGTTAGGACTTTATTCCTTGGAACGAAAAAGAATGAGGGGAGATTATGAGAGATATAGGTGTAAAGGTTGTATAGTTGTGTAATGTGAAAAGTAGCAGACTCATATCAACCCCTGCAGAACACCACTAATCTGTCCAAGTTAATACCTCTTGTGTAATATCATGGGCTCCTATCTTGTTTAGCAGTCCCATGTGCAGCATCTTGTCAAAGGCCTTCTGAAAATGAAACATTCCCCAACTCTTACTATCTTCTGTGCGAACGAAATACCTCAAAGTCCCTTTTAAATCTCACTTCTCATGTTGAAACTATGCCCTTGTGGCGGCGCACATCCTCATGGTGAACCGACCCCGCTTATATCGCCACGTGGCAGGGCAACCATGGGGAAATGGTGTCGTCAGAGGTTTCTCCTCTGACTCCAGCATCCCTTCCAGCGCGCACCCCAGGCAGCGATTATTATGTCACAATGCACCAGGTGATTGAGCTCATGCTGCCCTTAAAGGGCGTGCTATAAAAACTGTCATTAACGACCCTCAACGTGGCTGTGTTTCTCACCACACCCTCTTAATTTTACACTCCACTACCCCAAGAAAAATCTATACCTCATTCAAGCCCCTTATAATGTTATTTCCCTCTGAGATCAACCTTCACCCTTCTAGTAACAGGAAGAAGTCCCAAAGTATCCATCCTCTCCTTGTAACTCAAGCCCTTCAATTTCAGTAACATCTTTATGAATCTTTTGTGGACCATTTCCAGCCTCATTACATCCTTCCTTTGAGTGAGCAACCAGAATTGTACACAATATACAAGCAACATCACCTCACACTTTTGAGTTAAATTCTATCTGCCATGACTAATGAAGGGAAATGGCAAATTAGCCTTCATTGCAAAGGGGTTGGAGTTTAGAAATAGGGAAGATGTATAAACTATTTCACATTCTCCCTTAAATTTTATGTTCCCCACCAATCCGACTTTAGGGTGTAACAGAAACAAGCAATAATCCTTACTGAAAGATCTTCATCTTCACAGAGATCCAACTGAGCATTGATAGCACTATCAGCCAACTCTGGAAAATGTTTGAAAAACTTTGGAATAAATTGGGCTGCCAATCTTTTTTCCTTGACGCCACTCTTCACACCATCTAGAATAGCCTGATAAGAATCTTTGTACTGTAAAAGGAAAAAAAAACAATATTCAGTCAGAATTTATTCAAAGTCCCACACTTCATATAATTCAGTTGCATAAAATTCATTTATCAATTGTGCAAAATTTAAAATAAACACCACATGAAAACCACAAGTTTCTACAAGTCTTTGAATTGAAGATGAAGATGTAAAATGGCTTTAAAAGGTTGATGCAAAAATCTGGCTGTATGAGGCAAAATAATTATTCAATTAAAAAAAATCTTTGGTTTTTCACCTCCCCCAAGAGCCACACTACCAGCATAGTCGGGAGAGGGGGGAGTGTGGATATGGAGTCCAGGGCAGGGGAATGCTCTTCTTGTAGGATGTGGATTGTTAGTGAAGCCGGTAGTTTTCCTGATGACTACAAATGCAAGAGGTACTTCCAGCTGATGCTCTTGACAAGACGTGTTAAGGCTTTGGAGCAGGAGTTGGATAAACTCTGGAGCATTTGGGAGGCAGAAGGTGTGATGGATAAAAGTTTCAGGGACACTATTACACCTAGAAGACAAGAAGAGGGTGGAAGGGTTACAGTTAGGAGAGGGAACAGCCAGGGGATGTCCCCCTGAAAAACAAGTATACTGTTTTGGATACTGCTGAGGGCAGTGACCTAACAGGTACAAGCCATGGCAATCAGGTCTCTGGCATGGGGTCTGGTGCCGTGGGTAAGAAGGGGGGGGGGGGAATGAGGCAAGCTGTAATGATAGGGGATTCCACAATTAGGAAGACAGATAAGAGGCTCGATGGAGAAGATGTGAATTTCAGATGGTATGTTGCCTCCCTGGTGCCAGGGACCAGGATATCTCAGATAGAGTTTATGACATTCTTAGGTGGAAGGGTGATCAGCCAGATTTTGTGGTCCATGTAGGGACCAATGACATAGGTAGGAAAGATGATGAGGTCTTGCAAAGAGGTGCTAGGTTGAAGAAGAGGACCTCAGGGGTAGTGATCTCAGATTGTTTCCCATGTCACGTGCTGGAGAGGTTAGAAATAGGAGGATAACGCAGCTTAATACATGGCTGGGGTCATGGTGTAGTAAGGAAGGCTTCAGGTTTATAGATCACTTGACTGTTCCAGGAAGGTTGCATCTGTACCGACGAGATGGATTGCATCTGAACTGGAAGCGCATTAATATCCTTGCAGGCAGGTTTATTAGTCTTGTCCCAATGGTCTTTGTGGAAACGAAAAAGGATCTAGGAAGAGTGGATTGGGATATGTTGTTTCTGGCAAGGGTGTGTTAAGTAAACGGATGTCCTTCAAAGGTAAAATTTTGAGAGTGCAGTTTGCATGTTCCTGTTACGATTAAAGGAAAAATTAACAGGCATAGGAAACCCTGGTATACATGGGATATTGGTGATCTGGTTTAGAAGACGAGGGAGGTGTATAGCAAGTATAGGCAACATGGAGCTAATGAGGTACTTGAAAAGAGTACAGAAAATACTCAAAGGAAATCAGAAAGGAAAAAAGACACAAGGTCGCTTTGGCAGGTAATGTGAAGGTAAACCTGAAGGGTTTCATTAAGTATATTAAGAGTAAAAGGATAGTAAGGAACAAAATTGGTCCCCTAGAACAGTGATTCTCAACCGTTTTCTTTCCACTCACATACCACTTTAAGTATTCCCTATGCCATAGGTGCCCTGTGATTAGTTAGGGATTGATTAAGGTGGTATGTGGGTAGAAAGAAAAAATTCAAAAACCACTGTTTTAATCGTACCTAATTGACTTGTTATGTGCATGGTTTCATAACTCCAAAGGAAATGGGCCAATGACAATTTTTCTCAAGCAAATTATTTCAGTACTAATTGAGTCCAGAGCAGTGATTCTCAACCTTCCCACTCACATACCACTTTAAGCAATCCCTTACTAATCTCAGAGCACCGATAGCATAGGGATTACTTAAAATAGTATGTGAGTGGAAAGAAAAAGGTTGAGAACAACTGGCCTAGAAGATCAGAGTGGTCATGTATGTGTGAAGCCTCAAGAAATGGGGAAGATCTTAAACAGTTTTTTTGGATCAGTATTTACTCAGGAAACTGGCACAGTGCATAAGGAAGGGAAACAAACAGAAATGTCATGGATCATATGGAGATTAGGAGATAGAAGTGGTTACTGCCTTACAGTGAATAAAGGTAGATAAATCCCCCAGGATGGATATGATATTCCTTCAGATCTTGAGGGAGACTAGTGTAGAAATTGAAGGGGCCGTGGTAGATATATTCAAAATGTCTTTAGCCACGGGTGAGTTACTAGAGGATTGGAGGATAGCTCTTGTTGTCCTGTTGTTTAAAAAACGCTCCAAAAATAAACCAGGTAATTATAGGCAGGTGAGCCTGATGTCAGTCGTAGGTAAATTATTGGAAGGTGTTCTAAGTGATAGGAATATATAGGTATATCAGCCATGGGCTGATTAAGGATAGTCAGCAAGGCTTTGTGCGTGGTATTCATGTTTAACGAATCTTGTAGAGTTTTTCGAGGAGGTTACCAAGAAGGTAGTTGAAGGAAAGGCTGTGGATGATGGCTACATGGACTTTAGTAAAGCCTTTGATGAGGTCCCACATGGGAGGTTAGCACACTAGGTATCCATGGAGAAGTTGTATACTGAATTCAAAATTGGCTGTGGGAGAAAATAGAGTGGTAGTGGATGGTTGCTTCTCAGACTGGAGGCCTATGACTCGTGGTGTGCCTCAAGGATCTGTATTGGGACCATTGTTGTTTGTTGTCTATATCAATGATCTGGATGATAATATGGTCAATTGGATCAGCAGGTTTGATAATAACACAAAGATAGGAGGCATTGTGGACAGCGAGGAAGATTTTCAAAGCTTGCAGAGGGATCTGGAACAATTGGCAGATGGAGTTCTCTCTGCAGATGGAGTTTAATGCAGACTAGTGTGAGGTGATGCATTTTGGAAGGGTAAACCAAAGTAGGACATACACAGTAAATGGTAGGGCACTGAGGAGTGCTGAGAAGCAAAAAAATCTGGGAATAGATACATTGTTTCCTGAAGGTGGCAGGATTGTTAAGAAAGCTTTTGGCATCTCAGCCTTTATAAATCAAAGTATTAAGTATAGGAAATTGGGATGTTATGTTGAAGTTGTTTAAGACATTGGTGAGGCCAAATTTGGAATATTGTGTGTAGTTCTGGTCACCAAACTACAGGAAGGATATCAATGAGTTAGAGATTTACTAGGATGTTGCCAGGTCATCAGGAGTTGAGTTACAGGGAAAGATTAAACAGGTTAGGACTTTATTCCTTCAATCGAAGAAGAAGAATGAGGGGATATTTGAAGAGGTTTACAAGATTATTAGAAGTATAGTCAGAGTGGAAGCGAGTAGGCTTTTTCCACAGATTGGGGGAGATAAATAAGAGGTCATAGTTTTAAGCTGAAAGAGGAAAAGATGAGGGGGAACGTTAGGGGAAAGTTCTTCACTCAGAGAATGGTGGGAGTGTGGAATGGGCTGCCATCTGATGTGGTGAATACAGGCTTGATCTTCAGTTTTAAGAAAAGATTGGATAGATACATGAATGGGAGAGGTCTGGAGGGTTATAGAATGAGCAGGTCAGTGGGACTAGCAGAATGGCCTATTTTCTGTGCTGTGTTCTAAGGATCCATTGAAGATATTGAAATACAAGGTGTTTACTGATGAAGGTTCATGAACATGCTTTATTATGACAATATTATTAGGCTCTGTTCTCACCCACCAAGACTATTCAGGAACCCAGAATCATTCTGAAACTACCTGTACAAAGTTATCTTAAACTTCTCTCTTCATCACCAGTAAAAGAGCCAGAGTCAGCCACCTCTGCCCATTCTCTCTGCACAACAGACCAGACTTCTGCATCCTAAATCCTCTATCACCAAATGATATAGCAGGTGCAATAAGAACACCAACAAGGTTCTTCTCCAAGTCTCACATAATTTTAAATATGAAACTCGCCAGTCCTTAATCTTTCTTGGTGTAAACTCTGAAATTTCATAACTGAATAGCACCATGGAGGTACCTTAAGCAGGACAGAAGTGGTTATAGAAAGCACATCATTATTTTCAAAGGCAATTAGAAATAGAAAAAAATAAAAGCTCAGCCATGTTATTGCCAACCAGATCGCAAGAATGAATGGAGACAAACAAACAACTCAAGCCTTCCTTTCTGGCAAGAGAACCCCTTTCAACATATTTGGAACTTTGCATTTCTGGATACTGGCAGGTTTCTTATAACATTCTAAACAGAAATAAGTGGTCCAACTAAGATTAAAAACAGGTGTGATATGACTTGTCCACTTCAATTTTATCCCACCCATCTTTAAGGATTTCTATCTTTTGCTTTTTGTATATCAAGATCATTTTCTTTACTTCCATTTCCATCACTATCTTCCTTTACTTTCATATGTGAAAATGCTGTATCTTGCAGTGTTTCATCGATGGTCCTGATTTTTCTATAGCTGCATCTCAATGATCATTCCTAACACAAGACTACCTTCAGTTTTCATTCGATCACAGAAATTATGTTTTGCTGTTCACACTATTTTACATGTTTTAATCGCATTTCCTGTCTATGATTGGTGTATTCTTGACTCCTGTTCTATAATTATTTACTATTTTATTATCGCTACATTCTTTACTTCAGCAGCTTACATCTTGTAGCTCCCTTTATATTTAGTCCAGTTTGCTACTTTTTTTTCTCATCTGCAAACCTATCTCCATTATCCTCTAGGAATGCATCTTTGGTGTCCCTTGGCTTGAGCCAACAACCTTACCCTCAACATCAACAAAACCATGGAGATTACTGTGGATTTCAGGAGGAAGTCAGAACATGATCCAGTCCTCATTGAGGACACAGTAGTGGAGAGTCAAGAACTACAAATTCCTGGGTATCAACATCTCTCAGGATTTGTCCTAGAGCCTCCACATCAATGAAATTACAAGGAAGGTTTGCCAGCAGTGAGGTGTTTGAGGAGATTCAGTATATCACCAAAGACTTTCAAAAACTTCTACATGTGTACTGCAGAGAGCATTCTGGCTGGTTTCATCACTGTCTGGTATGGAGGAACCCATGCTCAGGACAAGAAAAAACACCAGAGGATTATTAACTTGGCCTGTGACATAAAAGGCACCAGACTTCACTCCAATGAGGGCATTTACAAGAGGCAGTGTCTTAAGAAAGGAGTCTCTAACCTCAAGGAGCCCCACCACTCAGGCCATGCCCTCTTCATTCTGCTACTATTGGGGAAAAGATACAAGAGACTAAAGATGAGCAGTCAGCAGCACAACGACAGCTTCTTCCCTGCTGCCATCAGATTCCTGAATGATCATCTTTCACTTAATGTGCACTATTTTCAAAAGGTGGTTTATAGGAATGTTTGCAGTGATGTGCTACAAAACAACAAATTTCATGACAATAAATTCTGATTCTGGGAGACAGAGGAAACACGATTTTATGAAAAGTAAAATGTGTTTGACAAATTATGACAAACATTTCATGGAACTTGACAGACTGTTGGTGAAACTGCACCTGAAATATTGTGTAATGCCCTTATAATCTATATATTTAAGGAAAGATAAGCTTGAAATGAAACATTCATTAGGTTGATTCCTGGGCAAAGGGACTGTCATGTGAAGATAGATGTCTCTGCTTATACCTTGAGGAAGGGCTCAGGCCTGAAACGTCAATAATATCTTTCTATTTTGGCGCTGTAAGTCTGGCTGAGTTCCTCAAGCATTTGTATTTTTCTATGAAGAAAGGTTTAACTTGTACTCAGTGGGGTTCAGTTGAAGGAGAAGTAATCTTGTAAAAACACAAGATTCTCAGAGACATTTCCAAGTTGGATGCTGAGAGAAAGTTTCCCTGAGCAACAGAACCCTGAACTTCAGGGGCAGATTTTCAGATAGCAATGAGGAAGTGCAATGTGAATCTTTGGAATTCTTTGCCATGGAGGTAGAGACTATGAACATATTCAAGGTCAGATATTTAAACAACCAGGAAGTCAAGCAGGGAGAGTAGGAAAGTGATGTGGTTGTCACAACTGAATTAGCCTTAAACATACTGAACGACCGATTTCAGATGTTTTTATGGCAGAATGGGGTGGGGGCCCAATGCAGTCCAAAATACTGCACAAAATGTGTTAACAATGGATAATGTTTTAACTGCTTACTTTGTTACACATTTAGTTATGGACTTTTAAATTAAGAAAAGTGATTTGGAGAACCGATCTGAGTGACCGCACAAAGAGGCTTGTCGTTGGATTAATTTACACGTTTCTCACATCATCATTTTGCCGAGCAACCACGTGCTGCAATATTGAACAACAAAACTGCAGGCATCCAGCGGAACATCCTGACCCGCTTCACACCTCCGTCGGAGGGATGGGCCAATGCGTGGTTGAACCCCAGCCAACAGCGCCTGACCGCTAACTCAAGCCTGACCAGGCAGCAGTTGCCGACCAGCCGCCACTGAGATCCTCCTCGTTTTGTGTTCAGAGTGGGAAACCCACCGTCTGCTCCTACCCGGGGCAGCCTGCGCGGCGGAGGCGGGCTCGGGGCCTACAGCCACCAGCCCAGCCACCGTGTTTACCGCTCTACTCACTTGGCCCACGTTCTCCGTGGCGTCCGCCAATATACCATAGTTACGGTACAGCTCCTCCACCGTCGTCATTTTCTGTCAAGGACGAGTCCCCGTTGATAACAACACCAAATTTCTCTTGTTCCCAGGTCACTGACGCCGCAATACTCCCTGCTGCCCGTCAATCACCCCGAAACCTCGCGATAACGGCCACCCGCCATCCGAGTGGGACCTTGACACTGACGTAACACCGCCAACTGCTGGCCGGAGGACAAATCGTGCTTGGAGCTGTCAATGCAACGTGCAGTGACGTAATGAACAAGTCACTTTGCCTCCCGGGGCGACAGTAGCAAACACCGGAAGACATCTGTATAAGATGAGGAAAGTTTAGGGGAGACGTCAGGGCAGATTTTCTTTTAGACAGAGAGCCTGGAATGCATTGCAATAGCGACATTTAAAAAAAACCCACATTTTAGAGACGCTCATGGATGCAAAAAAAAAGACAGTTGGTGTGTGGTGGGGAAGGTTTTAATAGTTGAGTAAGTTTATGAAGTTTATGAGTAAGTTTATGAGTAAGTTTATGGTTCAGCATGATGCTGAACCAAGCCATGAAAGACCTCAACAATGAAGACGCTGTTTACATCCGGTACCGCACGGATGGCAGTCTCTTCAATCTGAGGCGCCTGCAAGCTCACACCAAGACACAAGAGAAACTTGTCCGTGAACTACTCTTTGCAGACGATGCCGCTTTAGTTGCCCATTCAGAGCCAGCTCTTCAGCGCTTGACGTCCTGTTTTGCGGAAACTGCCAGTGTTTGGCCTGGAAGTCAGCCTGAAGAAAACTGAGGTCCTCCATCAGCCAGCTCCCCACCATGACTACCAGCCCCCCCACATCTCCATCGGGCACACAAAACTCAAAACGGTCAACCAGTTTACCTATCTCGGCTGCACCATTTCATCAGATGCAAGGATCGACAATGAGATAGACAACAGACTCGCCAAGGCAAATAGCGCCTTTGGAAGCCTACACAAAAGAGTCTGGAAAAACAACCAACTGAAAAACCTCACAAAGATAAGCGTATACAGAGCCGTTGTCATACCCACACTCCTGTTCGGCTCCGAATCATGGGTCCTCTACCGGCATCACCTAGGGCTCCTAGAACGCTTCCACCAGCGTTGTCTCCACTCCATCCTCAACATCCATTGGAGCGCTTTCATCCCTAATGTCGAAGTACTCGAAATGGCAGAGGTCGACAGCATCGAGTCCACGCTGCTGAAGATCCAGCTGCGCTGGATGGGTCACGTCTCCAGAATGGAGGACCATCGCCTTCCCAAGATCGTGTTATATGGCGAGCTCTCCACTGGCCACCGTGACAGAGGTGCACCAAAGAAAAGGTACAAGGACTGCCTAAAGAAATCTCTTGGTGCCTGCCACATTGACCACCGCCAGTGGGCTGATAACGCCTCAAACCGTGCATCTTGGCGCCTCACAGTTTGGCGGGCAGCAACCTCCTTTGAAGAAGACCGCAGAGCCCACCTCACTGACAAAAGGCAAAGGAGGAAAAACCCAACACCCAACCCCAACCAACCAATTTTCCCCTGCAGCCGCTGCAAACGTGTCTGCCTGTCCCGCATCGGACTTGTCAGCCACAAACGAGCCTGCAGCTGACGTGGACTTTTACCCCCTCCATAAATCTTCGTCCGCGAAGCCAAGCCAAAGAAGTTTATGAAGGTTGGCACCACACTGTGGGCCAAAGGGCCTGTACTGTAATGTTCTATAGTTTCCAAAAAGTGAGTCATCAGTGTGACATAAACAACAGACCCTATGATCCTCATGAGTGAAACGCGAAAGTCTGCAAATGCTGTGATTATAGGGGGAAAAAAACGCACCAAAATGCTGGAGAAACTCAGCTGGTCATTCAGTGCCCGCTCCCCTGAGTTTTGAAAAAGCTGATTAATGAGTCAATAAATATATTGGTTATCTTCTTTACACATTCTACAGATTTTCCTATAGTTCTTGCAGATTGAAGAAGAGGGAAAGGTGATCACATTACCCTAAGAGAGGAAGGAAAAAGTAAATACAGAACTACCAGCCAGTTAGCCTTAACACCCCAAATGTTCCCATTCACGCTCATCTGCTTTTTTCAACTGTAGAACCCAAGCCCCTAATCATGGTGTACACATCTATTTCTCGAATCTACATTGAATACCGTGAGAGAAATAATTAGGTAGAACTGAGTTTGGATACATGAATCGAAGGAATTTGATGATCTGCCTGGAAGAACAGATAAGGGAATGAGATTAATTTGGATTTTTGGATATCAAGGTTGAAACATTCAGAAATGGCAATAAGAGGATAAGATAATGACATGGATGAAGAATTGGTTGTCAGATTGAGAGCAAAGAGAGTGAGAAGTAGACCTTTCATGGATTAGCAGCCTACAAGAAGTATTTCCTTAAATAAAAAGAAAATATGCTGAAATATTGTGGGATCTACTGAATATTGTGATTATTTTTAATTGATGATTCTCTGCTTCCTCACATAAAATCCATGTTTCCTGGAATTCAAGAAACTGGCAGCCCCGGGCAATTGGTAAAAAAAAAAATCATGGAAAATGAATAGGTAAAAAATCTGAAAGTTTAAAATTGCCAGCCCCTCAGTGGTTAGTTCACCAATCATGCAACACCCAGTCTCAAGAATCTGGCAAATTCACTTATCTTGCATCTACAATCCCCATGGGTGCTGGATATGAGGGGCTTTACTGTACATCACAAAAGACCATTTAACCCATTGGGTCAATACCACACCCAGAAGTAATCCCATCAATTCCATTTACAGTTGCCAATTAACTAATTAATTAATGTGAAAAGGGAGGAAAATAGAGCATCTGAGGTGAATCACAAATAGAGTGTATAAACTCCACACAATTGGCACTCAAGGTTAGGATCAAACTCAGGTCCCTGGAGTTGTAAGGCAGGGGTTAAATGACCTATAAAACATCACTGTTATTCCATCATGGTGTTTGTGATATTAGACATAAAAAAATTCTAACTCTAGGAAGAGCAACTGAATCTTATATAGCATGTAGAGGATGACTCTATATAGAATAACCCTGGAATTTCCACCTAAAATGTAGGCTTTGATTAAGACGACTCAAATCTTGCACTTATTGCAGACCAGTGAATGCTGTTAAAAGCAAATGATCCTGTAAAGTTTAAATTTTATTAGCATATTTTAAAATAAACCACCATAACAGGCCATTTAAAGTCTGTAAAGAAAGTACATCAGGGCCTCTACTTCCTCAGGATTTTGTGGAGGTTTGGTATGACATTGGAAATCCTGGCAAATTTCTACAGGTGTGCGGTGGAAAGTGTGCTGGCTGGCTGCATCATGGTCTGGGAACACCAAGTGAAACTCTGAAAAAGATAGTGGACACAGCCCAGAACATCGCACCACCATTGAGAACATCTATGGGAAACATTGCTACTAGAGAGCATCAGCAATCATCAAGGATCCACATACCCAACACATGCTCTGTTCTTGCTTACACCATCGGAAAAGAGGTATAGGTGCCATAAGACACATGTCACCAGGTCAGGAATAGCTGATACCCGTCCACCATCGGACTCCTCAACAAAAAAAAATGGAATCAGGGACTCAATGAAAGACTCTTAATCTCTATTGCTTGTTTTTTTTTTTGTTTTCTTCCCCATATTGCCCAGTCAATTGTTTACATTTGTTTATTGATTGACATGTGTGTATTGTGTACAGTTTTTTTTTGCACTACTAATAAGTGCCATGTATGTTCTCCGACAATAAATTTGAATTTTGAATCTGAAATCTGAACCGAAGGCAGTCGAATTGGGTAGATGGACCTCGTAGGGGAGCACTGAGACTTTGTTGATAACTAACAGGATACAATATAGCATTCAATATTTTTCAAAATCTTTTGATGGTTTTACAAGTCCCCAGAGAATGATTCTGTAGAAGGAAAATTGACCTTGAAATTATGTTATACAGTATGACACTTATGTCCTTTAGTCAAATAGAATTTCATTGGAAAACAGTACTTATTGAGTCTTTGCAACATCACTAAAGTGGTCATCAAAAAGCTACTGCTTCAGATGCAAGAAATCTGAAATTAAAAACTGAAAATGCTGGGAACGTACAGTTATGTGGAAAGAGGAAGAGTTAATGTTTTAAGCCCTTTTATGTCACCAAATTTGTTCTGGTTCCTCTGTGAAATTGTTAGCCCAATGCATTGAAGAATTAGATGTGCCAATTCAATGATGTGCAATGTTTTATTGGACACCTCTTGCACTAAAGTCAAGCTTACTTGTATGGTCTGCAGATGGCAAGCAGGTGTTCAGAGGGATCTTGGGAGATCAGAGGATTGTGAGGAAAGGAAGTTTCTTGGGAAGGAGTGTGGCCAGCAGATTATAGCCTTAATGGGTTGTAACAATGGCTCAGGGAGTTGGAAATAAGACTGGTGATTCAGCCCTGAGGTGGTGCAGTGTTGTGTGAATGGAAAGGGTCCTGAAGAATTATAGGATTCAGTTTAAAGAGATCCTAATATAGTGCTACATGGCCACATTGTCTTCAAGAAGACAAATGCAATCAGCAACTGAAATGCATTCACATATTTGGTGCTGGTGAGCAAGAGCAAATTTCTGATCCTTGAGCTTTAATTTTGGTAGTTTTCCCGTCTTATGTAACTATGTACCATGGGAATCCTAATTACTCCTCTGCACATTTACCCTTTGTTATTTAGTAAAGGCCTGGAGCCTTCAGCAGTCCATAGCCTTTCTCTGACATGTCAGCAAGAGAAATATTGCTTTATCATCCCAGAGATGTGTTTCATAGTAATTCTGTGACTTGTGGTGTTCATGTCAAGTTATTTATGCCCCTGTGATGTACAGCCCTGATATTCTAACAACTAACTGTTCAGTTTGTATGATCCTTTAAGTAATGTCACTATGGATTGACACTGAAATAATCATTACACAGACTTCTGGAATAATTCAGTGGATCAAACAACAAAAGATGTATGTCAAGATCCTGCACTGACTAATACAGGAGGAATTACTGTCATTATATAACAGTGTGATTGAAGGGTGAGTCAGGATACCCCCACAGATGCAGCAAGGTTGTATGTGATGTCATGTATGTACTCTGACAATAAATCTGAAATCTCATCTTATGAGTTCTTCTGGTGTTCATTTCTTCCCTCTCTCCTCCCACCTCACAGATTGTAGTATCTGCTCTCTTTTGTCTTTGTGAAGTCATTATGGTTACCTCCCTGATTATATCCATTTAAATGCATTGTAATGTTTCTGTAGTCAAGTGCCAGATGTAAATTATTTAAACAGAAGTTTTTCTGCAAATGCATGAAATTGAATTGTTGTGAGATGGTTTCATACACTCATAGTGTAGTATTGTATTCCATATATTCTTGAAAATTACATTCAGACCTGTTCTGATACCTTCTTTCTATGATGAGTGCATTGTCTTGCATAAATATATCCAGGTAGAATTTCAACTTTGGGTGCTATTGGTGAGTCCGAAACAAATTCTGCCCAAAACTTTGCATCATATAAAAACGAGATTTTGCTTAAACCGATTTACATATATTTGCAGGAATGCAAGATCTTCTCTGAACCGATTTTAAAATGTTTGCGTAAAAAATTAAACTTAATTTTAGAGTTTCTTTGAAAGCTTGAAAACCACAAAAACAGAGTTCTTCACTGTATTTTTTCTCTCAGTTGTCTTATATCTAAATTATTACTTTCAAATCAATTATCAGGTTTATGTAGACAAATCTGATGCACAAATCACTGTATACACAAGATGGCAGTAGAAAACAGCATAACCGATTGTCTAAATTTAGGAAGGGTTTAAAAGAGCTTTGAAAATATCAATAAAGTACTCTTCCTCATGTAAAATTAAAGCATACTATTGCATCCATTAACTCAAACGTTCTACATAGAACAATGAATATTAAGGTACATATCATATATCTGATCAAGGAGAGTTTTACAATGAAGCTTCATGATGTAAGTCTGATAAATTGATACAATTGATACTCTTAATTGTAATACTCTTAAGGATACAAAGCTGATAGGGATGATAAAGACTTGTATGTGACTTTTAGATGGCCATTGAGATTTCCATCTTGATAAGCTGCAGGAGAATAAGTGAGAGAGTAGGATAGATGGGGATGTTCTGGGATCTGGCATAGTCTATGTAGGATGAATGACCTCCTTCATATAATCAGTAGAAATGAATGATGAAATGTAAATTTGAAATGAAATGGTAGAAGCTCAGAAAAAAATGTGATTAGTAGAAGGAGATGATAATGAATGCACATATAAGTAGAGAATATTATTAGAGCCAGTTTTGAAAAATAGCCTAAGAGAATCCAACAAGAAAATGCATTGAAGCCTCTCTGATTCATATGTGTTGGGAAGGCCCAAATTTAGAGAGATTTTGGAAAGAGATTTCTCAAATTTTGTCAACAATTTTCAAGACCATCTTGGAGCTCTGTTCGTTAATTCCTCTGTTTGGCTTTCCTTTTGACTCATATGAACCAGAGAAAATCAGATATAATATTAAAGATAGAATGTTTCAGTTTATAAAATTGTGGTGCCCATTCTTAGAATTTTTTTTATAATTGGAAAAATCAATAATTATTATACATTCCAGGAATTCTTTGTCTGTTCTCTAGGGGTTGTCAGTGATTCCCACATCATCATTGATTTTTTAAATCATTATAAAAAAGGTCACCTTGATTAGAGGGAGGGGATAGATTAGTTTAGCTTAGTTCTTTAGTTTTTAGTTTTCTTTTATTATTTTAATATAACAGATCAATAAATGGGTCTGACATAAAATATGCATAACTACATTTATAGTTACTTGTGATAATAATTCAATCTTGTGATAAACGTAATGCATGCAACTATTTTATTATTTACCTATTTTTTCTCCCTTTTGTATGTATTTTTTTGTATACAATTGATTTATTATGTAATTGTCATTTATGTATGCTCAAATGTTAAGCTCAACAAAAAATATTAAAAAAAGAAAGAAAATGCTAATCTCTAAAAAATTAAATGTAAATGCTAGAAGCAGTTTTAGTTAGATATTTAAAAGGACTGGTTGTAAATGAAATAGATTATAAAATGGTATCAGATCAAGTCTCAAATGCAAAAATAACAAATGCTCAGGAAAGATCTAAGAGGAAAATAATCAACATCAGGGAGATTAAAATGTTGATCACGTGGGAGGTAATAAAATTACATAATAAGCTATTTTGGTTTGGTATTTTTTTAACATGAAAATAGCAAAGCTAACAACAGGAGTTTGTTAGAGACTGTCAGTATGACACAGATAATAGTTTACTGCTTGAGGTGATAAGCAAGTTGTTGTCAAAAGAAAGGTGTATTTTCAATCATGACTAATGGTTTAGAATTAGCATAAATAAATAGAATTCCTGACTACTTTATCAGCCATTCCAACAGAAATCACAAGAGGAAGGTATGTGATTTGATTCTATAGTAATGGTAACATTTAGGGAAATAATGTCTTGCCTCTTTTAGAGTCTGGTTTTTCTAAAGATTCAATACCAAAGATCAAAACAAGACAGGGGAATAACCAGGGGATTAAAGTAAGGCTTTCAGCAAGAGATTCGTCACAGAGACAACTAACTGTTCTTCACAACTTCTCCCCCATCAAGTTCTTAAACTTCCCCCTTACTATCCTAATCATAAATGATTGGTGTAGCAGTTAGGGCAGTGCCTTTACAAAGTCAGTGATCAGGATCAGACTAGGTTTCGAATCCCACGCTGCTTGTAAGAAGTTTGTATGTTCTCCCTGTGACTGCATGGGTTGTGTCCGGGAGCTCCGGTTTCCATCCACTGTTCAAAATGATCCTGGGTGTAGGGTAATGGGGTGTAAATTGGGCGGTACAAACTCATGGGCTGAAATGGCCTGTAACTGTGCTGTATGTCTAAATTTAAAGCTATTCTCTTTCTTCTCTTTCTTTGGCTTGGCTTCACGGATGAAGATTTATGGAGGGGTAATGTCCACATCAGCTGCAGGCTCGTTTGTGGCTGACAAGTTTGATGCGGGACAGACAGACACGGTTGCAGCGGTTGCAAGGGAAAATTGGTTGGTTGGGGTTGGGTGTTGGGTTTTTCTCCTTTATCTTTTGTCAGTGAGGTGGGCTCTGTGGTCTTCTTCAAAGGAGGTTGCAGCCCGCCGAACTGTGAGGCGCCAAGATGCACGGTTTGAGGCGAGATCAGCCCACTGGCGGTGGTCAATGTGGCAGGCACCAAGAGATTTCTTTAGGCAGTCCTTGTACCTCTTCTTTGGTGCACCTCTGTCTCGGTGGCCAGTGGAGAGCTCGCCATAGAACACGATCTTGGGAAGGCGACGGTCCTCCATTCTGTAGACGTGACCTACCCAGCGCAGTTGGATCTTCAGCAGCGTGGATTCGATGCTGTCGGCCTCTGCCATCTCAAGTACTTCGATGTTGGTGATGAAGTCGCTCCAATGAATGTTGAGGATAGAGCAGAGACAACGCTGGTGGAAGCGTTCTAGGAGCCCTAGGTGATGCCGGTAGAGTACCCATGATTCAGAGCCGAACAGGAGTGTGGGTATGACAATGGCTCTGTATACGCTAATCTTTGTGAGGTTTTTCAGTTGGTTGTTTTTCCAGACTCTTTTGTGTAGTCTTCCAAAGGCGCTATTTGCCTTGGCGAGTCTGTTGTCGTTGTCGATCCTTGCATCCGATGAAATGGTGCAGCCAAGATAGGTAAACTAGTTGACCGTTTTGAGTTTTGTGTGCCCGATGGAGATGTGGGGGGGCTGGTAGTCATGGTGTGGAGCTGGCTGATGGAGGACCTCAGTTTTCTTCAGGCTGACTTCCAGGCCAAACATTTTGGCAGTTTCCGCAAAACAGGACGTCAAGCGCTGAAGAGCTGGCTCTGAATGGGCAACTAAAGCGGCATCGTCTGCAAAGAGTAGTTCACGGATAAGTTGCTCTTGTGTCTTGGTGTGAGCTTGCAGGCGCCTCAGATTGAAGAGACTGCCATCCGTGTGGTACTGGATGTAAACAGCATCTTCATTGTTGAGGTCTTTCATAGCTTGTTTCAGCATCATGCTGAAGAAGATTGAAAAGAGGGTTGGTGCGAGAACGCAGCCTTGCTTCACGCCATTGTTAATGGAGAAAGGTTCAGAGAGCTCATTGCTGTATCTGACCCGACCTTGTTGGTTTTCGTGCAGTTGGATAACCATGTTGAGGAACTTTGGGGGCATCCGAACGCTCTAGTATTTGCCAAAGCCCTTTCTTACTCACGGTGTCGAAGGCTTTGGTGAGGTCAATAAAGGTGATGTAGAGTCCTTTGTTTTGTTCTCTGCACTTTTCTTGGAGCTGTCTGAGGGCAAAGACCATGTCAGTAGTTCCTCTGTTTGCGCGAAAGCAGCACTGTGATTCTGGGAGAACATTTTCGGTGACACTAGGTATTATTCTATTTAGGAGAATCCTAGCGAAGATTTTGCCTGCAATGGAGAGCAGCGTGATTCCCCTATAGTTTGAGCAGTCTGATTTCTCGCCTTTGTTTTTGTACAGGGTGATGATGATGGCATCATGAAGGTCCTGAGGCAGCTTTCCTTGGTCCCAGCAGAGCTTGAAATACTCATGCAGTTTGGCATTTAAAGTTATACAGGCACCACAAAAGACCTGTCTGTATGAATGAAACACAATTTTTCCTTGCATTAACAATAAACGTGAATATTTATAATTTATCTTTTACATTTAGTATCTCTTTCTGTACTGAAGTAATTTAATGTCGACTATTCTAGTTTTTTTTTAAATTAAAGAACCTATTTGGCTGTAGCAAGCAAAACGTTTGGTACGTGTATACATTATACTTGTGTGTATGACTATAAACTCATTATCATTACATGTTGTCCTGGATTTTCTTATTAGTTTAGTTTGTTGTCAATGTTTGTGATAGTACAGATTCTGTCACCAACGTGTATATGTACATATGTACAGATGGTAGTGTAGGATGATTGTGATTGGCTGAGAGTGTAGCCACACCTACTGGCAGGTCTTTAAGGATTGCTCCTAGCCAGACCATGTCATTCTGGACTGGTCGACCTACTTGTGATATGCTCCAGTCTTTTAGTTAATAAAAGCCTTGGTTTGGATCAACAAGTCTTTGGTTCTTTCGACGTGCGTTACAACGTTAATGTGCTGAAATTAAGTGACTGAATTATGGGTAGGTTATGGTTAATGCTGTTCCCTTGAAACACAAAATAGCATGTTTTAAATAATATACTATCCATTGGTCTTGAAGGACTATAACAATGAGACAAATATTTAAGGCTTCTGCACATTATATTTATATAGTTGGACAATCAAATTAAGGACATTATATATTTCACATGGAAGAATGTCTTCCTCCATAAATACTACAGGACATGATGTAATTAACTTTTGCAGTAACAAACTCAGGGAACTGTTTCCATAACTAATAAAAGTTATAATACATCAACAAATCCCCTCTTAACCCTCTCCATTCAAAGAAAAGCAGATCTGCAGATTTTCTTGTTTAACCAGATCTGGTCTTTCTAGTCTCTTCTCATAACTAACAGGTTCCATTTCAGACAACATCCTGGTGAATCTCCTCTTCACCGTTTCCACTATTATCAGATTTTTCCTACATTGTGGTGATTAGAACCACACACAGCTTTCCCGCAGATGCCTGACTAATGTCTTGGAAAGTTGCAGCACAATCTTGCATTCAATGCTTCAGCTAATGCAGACCAATAACCATTTGTTTTCTTAATCACATGATCTACCTGCACTGCCAGATTCAATGATTTTTGAACTTGTATGCTAAGGTCCCTCTGTTTTTCAATACTTTATAGCACCTTACAATTCATGGTATGTGTTCTGGCCTCGTTAGTACTGCCAACATGAATCACCTCACGTTTCTCAGCATTAAATTCAATCTGCTATTTCTCAGCCAATTTCACCAACACATCATTGAAAATATTTTGTGTCATTCAAAAGATGAAAATGTGATTATATTATTATATTTTAGAAAATCAATGTAGTAGTTTATTTATATAGTGCATTTAACACAATGCACATTGATCCAAAGGAATAAATCCGTTACTATCTAAACGACCAAAATACACCAGTGTAGCCATCTTGTTTCATAGACTATCCAACTCAGAACATTAATTATTTAAACCCTAACCCGTGCATCCCAATTGCAGCAATGAACAACTTCCCAATTTCGAATGAACAACAGTGCAACAAACACCAGACTTCAAAGAACAAGCAGTGAATCAAATAGGCCCGGTCGCAATTCCGTTTAGATGCTACAAAAAGTCCAACCGCAGCCATCTTAGGGCTGGTCTACCAGCATCAGCAGGACTTGGATGTTAAAGTCTGCCAGCTTCAAAAGGGAAACCTCCAACCAAGTCACAGTTTCTCGAGGCGGCAGAGCAACAGTTTGCCTCCACCCCACCCCAACCTCGAATGATCCGAACTCCTTGAGGCCTCGCACCTCAGGTCGACATCGACCAACACATCTTTCGGGATTTATTGGCGCTAAAATTGCTCCACCGCTCCAGATGTATTGGGATACTGCCTCCGTCTCTGCCAAATCGTGCCATTTCCATGACCTTCAAAGCAGGCACCACTGGAAGGCCAAGGCCGAGGCCACATTGCCTCACTACCCCACAGCTCAGTCTCTTCAGTAAGCCTCACTCCACGACCGACGAGCTGCAAACCTTGTGGCTTCGTTTCGGTGACCCGTTAATTATTTGGTGACCCAGGTTGCAGTTCCAGACTCACTGCATTTCACCAAAAACTCTGTCATATTTTATTTGTATAAAGCAGTAAACCTTTAAAATCCAAAAAAAATGGATGTAGCTTGTACCTTTGTTCAATAATTCATACAACACGAAAATGGGCTCTTTAGCTCTCTGAGTCCCCTCTGACCATTAAGCACCCTCTTGACTCTAATTTTACATCTTGTAATTTCACACTGTTCCCATTTTGTTCCCCCAACATCGCCAACATGGGATCGGGTTCTGCCGCTCTCATGCACCCTAGGGGTAATTCATATTGTCCAGCAGGCACATCTTTTGGAGGTGGGAGGAAACCAGAACATCCAAAAGAAACTCACTGGGGTCACATGGAGAAGGTGGAAATTGCACAAACAGGTCAGGATGGCACCTGGATCAGGAGTGCTGTGAGACGGTGCCATTGTGAGGATGGAAATTGGGAAGTGGGGTAAAAAAATTGTCATACTGGTTTCTACACTGAAATGTGTAACCAAACATGCTTTTGTATCTTGGCACCTTAGGAAGATTGCCTTTGTGTTTTTGTGAAGTGAAATCATGTAAAGCACGTGGACAGAGAAAATGTTCAACCTGGTTGCCCAAATGGAAATTCCAAACATAAAATCCTGCATTAGAATTCTGCACCTTTTCTCAGTTTGTGGAAAACTGTGGAAATTTAAATGTAAAATGATGCCATTTCTCAATTCAGTATTGGAATTTATGCTGAAAATCTTCATTTAAGATTAATATAGCTAATTTTCTTCAGTGTGCTTTTCTGTTTGTTTTTGATCATTATCCAAAAAAAAATCAAGCTTTTAATTTCTAAACATTTGTGACATTTCAAAAGCATTTGTCTGAGGATGATGAAATTACGATGTTTTTCTCCAAATCTCTAAGGATTGCATTAAAATACAATGGTACAATTAATGGGAGAATAAAATTTTGTTTTAATCAATGCATTGCAATTCAAAGAAAAATCTACTTTCATAAACCCAACATGAATTACTATGTACGTTAGAGATAGAGAATGAAGCAGTTGGGTTGAATTTTATGGAGATGGCAAGCTGGGAATAACTTCTGCCCATAGTAGGTACCTATCCTTCAGAATGAGTATTTTTAACATTTGTAAGTGTGCATGCTGATGTGCTGACACTTTCATTTTGTGTGCTTAACAATTATCTGTCAGGAAAAGGAACAATTACTTAGATTTACTTCATGTTGCGCTAATTTCTTCCATTAGAGGTGGCAATAAAACATTAGCAAGAGCAGTGCAGGAATTACTGCCGACAGAGGTCTTATGCACTGATGCTGGATACTTTGGCAGAGGAAGAGAGGAGAAAGAACAGAAAAATTGTGCTCCTGTTGGTAAGCTTACAGCCTTTAATGCCCAGTGTAGTAAGAGCTCTGCTAACATACCAGCTAGCCAAATTCACAGAGGATCATATTATAAGGATCTCAAATCTGCGTCAGTGACTTGGGCTGACCTGCAGGTACAGAATCAAGTCTAGAAAGCATGCAGTGAAAATCAGAGTGACCAAGGGGTGATTCCAAGCTGCATCACTGAGACAACAGATGCCATCTTCCAACACTGGTTGGATGAGATGCAACAGTACCACAAGGTGCCAGATGGAGAGGCAGATTCAACTTAATTGTGTGCTGTTTACTGAACCCATGACACCAAAGATATCACTCATGAAACCATTCATGAACCTGCAGACATTGCTCGACTTTTCAAGCAGCAGCTGACTATCAGTTTAAACTTAACAAGCTTACACTGTTTTGAGCTCAAGGATTAATGCTCCTTTCCTCCATATTCTACAAATCCTCTAAAACATGCCTCTTCTACTTCTTCCCAACCCCCACCCCTTCCTCTCTGCTGTTCTCAGCAGAGTGAAAAGACATTGTTCCGCTATTTCAATTCCACAATTATCCACTCCCCTTCCACAATAACTTTTGTTGCAGTTTCGTACTTTCCTTCACCAGGAGTGGTGCTGGTCACCACTGCTGACGTAAGTGAAGTGACGTGCGGGAGTAAAAGAGCGCATTTGCAGGTGTTAAGCTTCAGTATATGGGTGATGGATCTCAGATGCAGGAGGAGGGGAGTGAGAGCATCAGGATCACCCATGTGGCGATGAGCCAATGAGAAGGTCAGAGGGGTTTGGCTGGGTGGTTTTTTTTGACAGTTGAAGAAGGCAACATTGTGTCCAGGGAATAATAAAAGAAAGTCGACTTCATGGTGTGCTGAAAGAAATGAGTGAGTGTATTCTTTATTTGTTTGTGAGCTGTGGTATATCAGTGCTGTTACAATTGGTGACCCTGATGTGACCACTTCCAAGGCAATCTGCTCTGGAAGACGCTCCACAAGTAAACCGTACTTGGTCTTCTGACTTATCACACTGAGGGTAGAGAAGTGCCCTTCGAATTGTTAGCCATTAATAAAAAGGGGGTAAATCTTCAGGTTGACCTCCCCAACTATCCATTTCAAATTTGAAGGTACTGTGAACTCACGGCGCCAACACTTAAAACAACACTAATGGAATCATGGTGGTAGAGGCTCATTTGTTGGTGCTGCTGCCTGGTCCTGTCAATCTCCTTGTGACTTCTACAAATGGCAGCCGGGAATCAGCAAGGCCCGGCAGTAAGTGGAACTACTGCCCGTGGGCAAGTCAGCCATCATCTTTTCCTCAAAGACCATCTCTCGGGGGTTGAATTTCTTGTCGATTCCAGTGCAGAGATTTTAGTGGTCCCTCCAACTACAGAGGAATGCAGACACCCCAATATATCATGTATTCTTTCAAATATATGGCCAGAGGACACTCACATTAGAGTTTGGTCTCAAGAAAACTTTTCAATGGGTTTTCATGGTTGCAAATGGGTAAATTCCATTTTGGGAGTGGATTTTTTGTCTTTTTTTTGTTGATGCGTTTGAAAAAATTGCTGTGTCATGGATCGCAGCTCTTGTATGCAAGTGAGCTGCATTTGTTGTCCCTTCAATGTTGTCAGCCATCTGATGCAACTTCAACCTGGCTTTTGCCCTTTCTGAGCCTTGCTCAAGTATTTCCCTCACCTAGTGACCCCATCATATCATGCAGACATTAAACATACAGTAATCCACCATATAGAGACTTGGGGTCCTCCAGTAGTAGCAGGGGCTCATAGATTATCCCCGGATCATTTTAAAATCACAAAATCAGAATTCGAGCACATATAAGAGTTGGGCATAGTTTGCAGATCTGACAGCTGCTGGGCTTCACCATTGCATATGGTTCTCCTGGGGATTGGTGACCTTGTAGTGATTATCATGCCCTGAACAATTCTACTGTGCCTGACCAATACAACATTCCCAATTTACAAGACTTCTCAGAAAACCTCCATGGCAAACATGCATTTGTGAAAATAGATCTAGTGCATACTTACCATCATATTCCAGTTGAGTCTTTTGATGTTGTGATGACAGGAGTAATTATCCCTTTCGGCATGTTTGAGTTTCTGCGAATGCCATTTGGTCTATGGAATGCAGCTCAGACATTCCAGAAGTTTATGGACCATGTACTTGCCGGCCTCGATTTTGTGTTTGTTTATACTGATGATATTCTGGTCACAAGAATGAATGAAGAGGAACACAAGCTCCACCTTATCTCATTGATTCAGAGGCTTGATGAGTTTGGCATTGTGATAAATCCCAGTAAATACATTCTTGGCACTGCTGATCTTATATTTTTGGGACAGAGTTACGCAACATGATATTTTGCCTGATGAATGAAAAGTAGAAGAGGTAAAGGTTCCATTATTGTCACGTAATACTACATTTAGAATGTAACATACATAAAATTCTTTAAATTTGTCTACTGTAAGAGAGTTGCCACTTTGTAAAGCACCCCCCAAAGAAATGAAAAACAAACTCACAACCTCTGGTTTATAAGACCAATGCTCTAACCACTGAGCTATTGGAGCCTCTTGGAACAAGAAATTTGAGAATTTACACCCATTACATTTGGCCAGTTGCGATTTTTTTTTAGACAGGATGAACTTTTATCACTGATTCCTGCCGAATGCTTCAGCATCTCTATTACCCCTTATGGAACTACTAAAAGGATCCGATAAATCCGTGCCCAAAAGACCATTAATTTTGGAAGACAATTTGCATTCTTTCACTGATGTGAAGATTGCGCTTGCGAATACCACAATGCTTGTACATCAAAACCCAAACGCCTTGCTCTCTCTTACCACAGATGCAGCTGTCAATGCTATTGAGCAGTGATAGAACAATGAGTCTGTGGGCAATTGGAACTTCTGCCGTTTTCTTCAGCCAAGCTGTCACTGGCTTAGGCAAAGCATAGTAAGTTTGACATTTGATTGAGACCTCTGGGCCATCTACCTTGCAGTGAAACATTTTTGCTTTTTCTTATTCAGTGTCATATTACATTAAATTTTATTTTGCTTGTTGTAAGGCAGACAAATTCGTCATCAGTAGAAATTGCCTGAAGCGCCTCTTACAGTCAGAGAAAGAAAAGCAAAAGAGAGTTTCCCTTAAGTCACCGATTTCAGAGATTCACCTCCCGCACTTCCGCAGTCTCCGTGGCCATACAGAGTCCAGTGCAAACCAATGGCAACCCGAGCTCCAGATCCGAACCTCCAACACCTGGTACCGCTTCGGCCTCCCCCCTCGCATCCTGGTTCCGACACCTGGTACCCTTTCAACCAGTTTTGAGCCAGTCTCCAGCAGTTCACAGCCCGCACGAGTCTCCCGACTGCAGTCTCCAGCAGCCACAGCCTCTGTGGGTTCCTTGCCTCGAGTCGTCAGCAACCCACTGCATGCATTGGTCTTTCAGCCACAGAGTCCCCTCACTGATCTGCGACCCAGGTCACTGTCCTGTGGGTTGTTTTCTCTGCTTCTCCTTCTCAGACGGGGGATGGTCTCCCCATTTTCTGGTGCTCTGAACAAGTCCTCTGCTCCCCCTGGAGTCTACACCCCTCATGGCTGCTGATGATCATAGGAGCCGCCATCTTGGGCGCAGTCTCTGTGATTGGAGGATTTTTAAATAAAACTACTGTCGGCTCATTTAGAGGGCTGTTCAAAACCTGTGTTGAGCCAATGGCAGTTGACTGGGTGGTTGGATCCCGCAGGAATGCTCTATCTCGGCTTCTCGCTCCCTGCAGTCCACACCAGTGGCAGCACTGTCATTACAGCCACCATTTTGAATCTGTTGTCCAGAGAGATTCGGCATGCAGGCTTCATCTTACAATTTTTATTGAACATATGGCAGATCAGAGGAAAAGCAAATGCTGTGGTTGACGCCCTGTCCAGGCGCGACAGTGATGCCTTACTTACAACTATTACCATCGATTTCACCACCATGGCTTGTGCACAGCACACTGATCCCAATCTCATCCAGTATCGCTGAATCAACTCTGGTCTCGATCTTCAAGATGTGACCCTGGACGGATTGGGTGAAAAGTTAGTCTGCAATTCTTCCACAGGGAGGCTTAGATCTCTTGAGCCGGCAGCAATGAGGCCGGAGAATGGATACCTGAAGTTTTGGGAGTGGAGAAGTTTGAGCAACCTCTTGAAATTGAGAGAGCACACAGAGCTCACAGATCACAACCATCGCCAGATCAAAATCCATACTCTATGCTGAAAAAATGTTTGAGATATCAAGATAGGGAGAAGATATTGACTGCAGTGGCAGAAAGATCAAAAGCAAGTAGTCCACTTGATTATCAAGGATGTAGAGTTTTGTTCTATCCAGATATAACTGCAGCATTACTGAAGTGAAGGAGAGAATTTAACCAGTTAAAAATTCTTTTTGGCAAAAAGGGTATAGATTTATTCAGTGTCATCCAGCCACTTTGAAGATCATTTTGCCAGACGGTGGAAGAAAATTCTTTTCGGATAGTGACCGGGCAGAGGAGTTGGTGGAGTCATTAGCTGTGTTTATGCTAAGGACACCTCGCATCACCCCGCATCAATTCGAATCACCGCGATTTTTTGTCGCTCGCATCACTGCGTATTTTTGGACTACCTGAACTGTTTCTACCGAGCGATTGAATACGCGGTGATGCAGGGCGATGCGAGGTGATGCGAGGCGATGCGAGGAATGCGAGATGATGCAGGGCGATGAGAGGTGACCAGGAAGTCTGATGAGCAATTGAAAACCGCGGGTGAAAAATCGCGACTTCCGGTGAGTCATCTGCGGTGTTTCCACTGCGAGGTCATCCCTCGCATCACCCCGCATCGACCACCTCAAAAGTAGGACGACGGAGCACCTTGAATCGCCGCACATCAGCCACAACCAGATGTGTTTACAGTGCGGCCAGATTTGAGGGGTCACCGCACATCACCGCGCTTCACCTCGCATTACCTTGCATCACCGTGCTTTTCCCGGCTCAGTAGAAACACCCCCATTGCTGAATGTCCAACCAGCAGAGTGACTAAATTAACATATTGTTGTTTCTTTTGTTTTAACTAAAATATTTTTTTTATATATGAAAGAATGATTAACAATTATCTGGTGAATATCTGCTGGGGGGGTTGGGGGTAGGGGGTGACTGACTACTATCGAGTCGTATGTTTTTGTGGCAATTGCCGCAACCCATATAATGGAAGGGGGTAGCATAGTGCGTTATTTAAACAATGCTAAGGTGGGGGGGGGGTTGAAGCTGTTTATTTTTTATTGTTATGTTTATAATACTACTTATATTTTAATTATATCTTTCTTTATTATTTTCTGCTTGGATTGCTGAGGAAAGTGTGCTTTAACATGGAAGATAATAATTGATCGAAATATTGGAGGAGGCATGCGGGAGAGGTGAAGTAGGAATATAAGAATATAGGGATAAGTAATACAATGAAATTTATGTCTTAATATTAATGGGTTAAACGGGAGAGTGAAGAGAAAGAGGGTATTGGCACACACTAAGAAATTGGGAGCTGACAGTCTTTTTGCAAGAAACTCACTTAATTGAAAAAGAACATCAAAAATTAAAGAGAGATTGGGTGGGACATGTTGTAGCCTCTTTGTATAATTCGAAGATGAGGGGAGTGGCAATTTTGATGAGGAGAATGTTCCAATTAAAATACAGAATGTAGAAATAAACCCAGCATAGAGATATAGTACATTGTCAGATTTATTCAGAACTATGGACCCTTATGAATTTATATGCGCCAAACATGGATGATGAGAAATTTATTCAAGAAACATTTCTCAACTTAGCAGATGCTTATGAAAATATTTTAGTAGGTGGATTTTTAAATTTTTGTCTGGACCCAGCATTAGATAGGTCAACTAGAGAAGTGTTAAGGGCAAAAGTGGCAAAAGCACTTTGGCATTAATGAGAGAACTGAATTTAGTAGAGGCCTGGAGAAGAATGCATCCAAGGGAGAGACAGACAATTCTTTTTTATTGCTGGGCTTAATATCATAACTCCTATATTTTTCTGTATGTGGCCCACAGCCATAATCGATTGGCCACCCCTGGTCTAGTGTCGAGGATTATCAATTAAAATAGAACGTTTCCATAGAGGGTGTTCTTTGGCTTGGCTTCGCGGACGAAGATTTATGGAGGGGGTAAAAGTCCACGTCAGCTGCAGGCTCGTTTGTGGCTGACAAGTCCGATGCGGGACAGGCAGACACGGTTGCAGTGGCTGCAGGGGAAAATTGGTTGGTTGGGGTTGGGTGTTGGGTTTTTCCTCCTTTGCCTTTTGTCAGTGAGGTGGGCTCTGCGGTCTTCTTCAAAGGAGGTTGCTGCCCGCCAAACTGTGAGGTGCCAAGATGCACGGTTTGAGGCGATATCAGCCCACTGGCGGTGGTCAATGTGGCAGGCACCAAGAGATTTCTTTAGGCAGTCCTTGTACCTCTTCTTTGGTGCACCTCTGTCACGGTGGCCAGTGGAGAGCTCGCCATATAACACGATCTTGGGAAGGCGATGGTCCTTCATACTGGAGACGTGACCCACCCAGCGCAGCTGGATCTTCAGCAGCGTGGACTCGATGCTGTCGACCTCTGCCATCTCGAGTACTTTGACGTTAGGGATGAAAGCGCTCCAATGGATGTTGAGGATGGAGCGGAGACAACGCTGGTGGAAGCGTTCTAGGAGCCGTAGGAGCCGTAGAGGACCCATGATTCGGAGCCGAACAGGAGTGTATTAGCATAACATTCCACGGGGCGGCGCTATTGCACCAATAATTACAAACTACAAATTTCTGGTGTCAGAGGAGTAAAATGGAGACATGAATGCAATACTTTTCCAATTCCTGCTTCACCCCTCCCCCTCCCTCCTTCAGACCAGTTTCCTGTCATTGACACTGTCAGTCCTGATGCAGGGCCTTGACCCAAAACAGATGTTGCCTGACATGCAGAATTATTCCTGGATTTTTGTTTTGGTATCAGTGTATTTGTCTTGCATTTATAAAATTCCAAGTGCTGTTGAGCAAATATCACTAAACCTAGCATGATGTGTTTGTGAGGATGGACTGGCAGGGGATGAAACATAAGTGTAGCCAGTTAGAAGGTTTGAAATGTATCTATTTCAACACTAAGAGTATTAGGAATAAAGGAGATGAGTTTAGAGCATGGCTCAGTATGTGGAACTGCGATGTTGTGGCCGTTACTGAAACCTGGTTGGAGGAAGGGAGGGATTGGCTGATGCAGGTACTGGGGTTTAGATGTTTTTAACAGGAATAGGATGGGAGGTAAGGGTGGGTGGGGGGAGGTGAGGAGGGATAGCATCACAGCAATAGAAAGGGAGGACACTGCAGAGGGAGTGGGGACAGTGTGAGTGCAAGTCAGAAATAGGAAGGGAGCAATCACTGTACTCAGAGTAGTCTATAGCCCCCCCCCCCCCCCCCCATAGCCCTCGGGACATCAAGGAATAGATAAGCAGGGAGATTTTGTAATGGTGCAGGAAATGCAGGTTTATTGTTATGGGATGCTTCAACTTCCCTAAAATTGACTGTCACTTCCTGACTGTGAGAGGGATAGATGGGGCTGAATTTGTCAGGTGTGTTCAAGGATTCCTGAAATAGCCGATGAGAGGAGAGTCATACTGGATCTAAATCTGTGTAATGAACCTGGTGAGGCAGTGGACTTCTTCGTAGGGGAGCATTTTGGTGAGAGTGACCACAACTTCCTGAGTTTTAATATAGGTATGGATAAAATAAAAACAGTCTAAATGGGAAAGTGTTTAATAGGGGAAGGGATAATTACAATGGGATGAGGCAGGAATTAACAAGAGTACATTGGAAACAAATGTTTAAGGGAAAATAGACAGAAGTAATGTGGAAGAAGTTTAGGGACCACTTGTGCTGGGTTCAGGATAGGTTTGTCCCACTGGGACAAAGAAAATATGGTAGGAGAAGGGAACCATGGTTGACGAAACAGGTGAGGCAACTTGTTAAGAGCAAGAATGAAGCATACATTAGACATAGGAAGTGAAAAACAGGAAGGACTCATGAGAAGTATATGGTAGCCAGGAAAGAGATTAAGAAAGGACTTAGGAGAGTTCGAAGGGAGCACGAGGATGTAGGATCAAAGAATCCCAAGGGGTTTTATGCATATGTGAAGAACAGAAGGTTGGCGAGAATGAAGGTGGGGCCTTCATGAAGGATAAAGGAGGCAATGTGTGCCTGGAGGTGGAGGAGGTTGGGTAGATTCTAAATTAACGCTTTGCTTCAATATTCACAGGAGAAAAGGACCTTTATCAGGGTGTGGCTGGAATAGAACAGGCCTGTGTGCTGAGATAATGTTGAGATTAAGGTGGAGGAAGTATTCGATCTTCTTAAAAACATTAAGATTGTTAAGATCCCAGGATTAGATGTGATATACCCTTAGTTGCTGTGGGAAGTGAAGGAAGAGATAGCTGGAGCTGTGGCAATGATCTTTGCATCCTCTTTGGCCACAGGGGAGGTGCTGGAGGACTGGAGAATGGCAATTATAGTTCCTTTTAAAAAAAATGGTTATAGGGAGAATCCTGGGAATTATAGACCAGTGAGGCTTACATCTGTGCTGTGTAAACTAATGGAGAGAATTCTTAAGGATTGGATCTATGATCTATGATAATTGTACAGTCTACTCAAGGATAGTAGGCATGGCTTTGTGAAGGCAAAGTCATGCCTCACTAGCCTAATTGAGTGTTTTGAGATGGTAACAAAAGAAATTGATGTGAGTAGGGTGGAAGACGTGGTCAATATGGATTTTGGTAAGAGATTTGACAAGGTCCTCCATGAGAGACTCGTTCAGAAAATCATGAGGCATGGATTCCATAGGATCTGTTCTGTGACCCCCTACTCTTTGTGATTTTTATAAATGACCAGGATGAAGAGGAGGATGGATGGGTCAGTAGGTTTGCAGATGATATGAAGGTTGGAGGAGCTGTGAATGGTGCTGAAGGTTGTCGGAGGTTACAAAAGGATATAGAACCATAGAACATTACAGCACAGAGACAGGCCACTTTGACCCTTCCAGTTGATGCTGAACCTTTTTTTTACCTAGTCCCACAGCATCCAGTCCATAGCCATCCGTACCTTTCCCATCCATGTACCTGTCCAAATTCTTTTTAAAAAATATTTGAATGTTCATTTCTTTCCATAAATATATTCATACAGTCTTTAAACTTTTATACATTTCAAATATATATTAAATGTTTACAAATGAAAAACAAATGAAAAAATTTCCCTCCTTTTTCCCTCCCACTGCCCACCAATATAAGAAGATAACTTTGTGAATTGTCAGAGCTCCAGGTTCTTAATTTTTTTTCTGGAATATCACATTTTTAAGTACATTGAAGGGTCAAGTTTTTACAATTGGACCCCTGCATAATCTAAGTATGGTTGCCATATCTTAATAAAAGTGTTATATTTATTTTTTAAGTTGTACATAATTTTCTCCATGGGTATATGTCTACGCATCTCCCCGGCCCATCGAGTAATAAGTAGGGGAGAGTTGGACTTCCAGATTATTTCTATGCACTTCTTGGCCATAGCCAGGGCTACCTTAACAAAACAAATTTGAAATTTAGTCAGTTTATTGCTCACATCCATAAAGTGGCCCAGAAGGTAGAGCTCTGAGTTGTGTGTGAAGGTCACTCCTGTTATTCTTGTTAGTGTTTCCACGATATCATGCCAGAATGATCTTACCTTCACACACGACCATGTGGGATGTATGAAGGTTCCAGTTTTGATGCCACACCTAAAAGCACATTTTAGATATTTCAGATTTTGATATATATATAGTTTTTGTGGTGTAAAATCTAATTGATGGGAGAAAATTATATTGAATCAATCCATATCTCTCAAACACCAGTCAAGCTGGTATTGTAACACTTAAATCCAACTCCCACCTCACCCTCGACCTTTGTAGGCCTGGTTTAACCCTTTCACCTTGGAGTTAAGAATTTAAGTTCATTTCCCAAATAATGGGGTCATTGTGGGGCCCCATCTCTCTCACAGAAAGGACCTCAACTGAAGAAAGCAGAAGTAGGTTCCTTTTGACAGATTATATTTCTGTTTTGGTTGATAGAAGGTGCAAGTATCCCTTCTTCATTAGAATCCTCAATATGTTTAATTCCTTTTTCAAGCTAAATATTTAAAATTCTATTGCCCAAATTCATAGGCAATAGTTCTTTCTTATACAATGGTACTTTTGGTGATATCCTCACTTTTTTTTCCCCCAATACTTTCATTAATCTCAAACCAAATTTTAATAATTTGTATAAGGATGGGGGTTAACTGTTTTTTTTTGTTATTAACTTGACATTCAATTTATAAATGAAATTCTTTTCTGTACCCTCTCTCACTGTATGTAGTCCCATTTGGATCCATGAGGGAGAGTTCTCTTCTTCAAAAAAGGATGAGAGGAACCTTGCCTGGGCTGCTAAATAGTATTTTAAAAAATCCGGTAATCTTAATCCTCCCAACTCATATTCCCACGTCAGTTTTTCCATGGCGATCAAAGGTATTTTATTATTCCATAGAAATTGTCTTATTTGATTTTTAAGTATCTTGAAGAAGTTCTTAGGCAAAGAAATTAGCAATGATTGGAAGAGGTATTGCAGTTTTCACACAATTAACTCTTCTGATTAATGTTATAGTCAGGTCTCTCCATCTTTATAAATCCTCCTCCATCTTTCCAAACAGGGGGAGATAATTAATTTATATACATTTTGTAGGTTATTATCTACCATTATTCCATCTAGTTTCCATTTGAATTGGCTTCCTTTTTGATATCTATCACAATCAAATTAATGGCATAATTTCAATTTTTTTCAAATTTATTTAATAACCTGATACTCTTCCATATTTTTCCAGTGTAGTCTGTAGTTTGGTCAAGGACTCAGCCACTCTGATAAATATAACATCACATTATCTGCAAATAAATTCATTTTATGCTCTTCCTGGCCAACTCTAAATCAATCCATATCTGGATCTCTCCTTATAATTTCTGCTAGTGGTTCAATTGCCAAGACAAAGAGGCCTGGAGATAGCGGACATCCCTGTCTGCTAGATCTATTCAAGGGAAACACTGACGGCATTTCACCATTGGTTATAATTTTAGTTTATGGTTTATGATAGAATTGGTTATCCAATCAATAAATGTTTGGCCCATTCCAAACTTGTTCTAGTACTTTAAATAAGAAAAGACATTCTAGTCAATCAAATACCTTTTCTGCATCCAACAATACAGTTATACTTGGATTTTCTTTAGACTTAGCCAAATGAATTATATTAAATAATCAGCTCAAATTATCTGCAGAGTGTCTTTTGTTAACAAAGTCCACCTGGTCCGAACTTATCAATTTAGGTAGGTATTATCCTAGTCTATTGGCTAGTGCTTTTGCCAAAATTTTATTATCCGCATTTAACAAGGAAATAGGTCTGTATGAAGAGAGTTTTAGCAGGTCTCTGCTTTTTGTTTTGGTAGTCCCATAACAATAACTGTTGAGAAGGTTTCTGGAAGAGTCTTGGTTTCAACAGCCCAGTCCAATACCTCCAAAAATAAGAGGCATCAAGAGGTCTTTAAATTGTACATAAAACTTGGGTGGAAAAATCATCCTCTTCCCGTGACTTATCTACTTGTTAAATATTCAGGGCTTTTTCGATCTCTTTAGTGAAAGGGGGAATCTAATTCCTTCTGATCTCTATCTTCCAGTTTTTTCAGCTCAGTCACTGAGAGAAATTGATCCACTTCAATAACATAAAGATAAAGAATTAAACATGGGAAAAGCTATGCTCCGGAACTATGAGAAATACAATAAACACGAGGTTATGCATGATACAATATAATTGGTTACACAGGCTATACACCACGCCCCAAAAGTTAAATAAATGGGACCCAACAGTATCAGACAGATGTTTTCGCTGTAAGAAGGAAATGGGAACAACAGTACATGCAATTTGGGCATGTGAGAAAGTGAAAAGGTTTTGGGAAGGTCTAAATTAGGTATTAAATAAAATCACAAAAAGCAACATAGCAAAAAATCCAGAGATATTTCTTGTAAGTAATGTAAGAAGTAAAGAACTTGAACTCGATTTGGATGGAGCACAAAAACAATTTATTATGATAGCCTTAGCTGTAGCAAAAAAATGTATTATGTCAACATGGAAATCAGAAGATAGCCTGAAAATACAGCAACGGTACATAGAAATGAATAAATGTATTCCATTGGAAAAAATAACATATAATTTAAGAAATAATATCACAGTATTCGAACAAATTTGGGAACCGTACATGGAACACAACAGAGAAGTCCTACTGCAGACCTCCACCACCTAAAATGACAGAAGGAGAAGAAGACGAAATGAACTGACCCAGTGTGTAAAAGTAGATGACACAATTTTCTTGTTTATTTTCATTGTGTGATGACATTGTTTAATGTGTTTAATGTATCATATATGTTGAACGTTGAGTGGGTGGGGAGGGGATTGGGAAGGAGGGAGGGAAGGGAGGGGGGAAAAGGGGAGAAAATGACACTGTGTATATTGAAGAGGGAAAGGTTTATGTGTATTTTGGTCAATATGGTTCATAGTGTGAAAAAAAAATCCCCTATCAAATCTGATTCGTAGAGCTTTGTATAATATTGGTTATATGTTAATTTGTCATGGTCTGTTTGAATTGCATTTATCATCCTTTATCATTCTGCCTTTAGTTGCCATGACAAAACTTTATGCGCTCTATCTCCCAATTCATAATACTTCTGCTTTGACTTTCAAATAGTTTTTTTTTTCTCTCTTCTATATGCTTGTAATGTACTGTATTTCAATTTTTTTGCTTACCAAAGTTTTATATTTTTCTTTCAAACCTGTTCTCTGGTATTCTTTTTTTCTTTCCACACCTCAAATCTTAGTGTCATATGCAAACTTGCTGATCCAATTTACCACATTATCATCCAGATCATTGATATAGATGGAAAACAACAATGGTTAGAGTGATCTGCTTTATGTGTAGTGAAAACAGATGGGGGTATTCTTATTTGAAATCACAGCTGATTCAATATCTGCTGCGGTATTGTTGACAATGAACTCTACCATTGAAGAAACTGTGAATGCAAACTTTGTCTGATCAGATGTTAATTTAAAACAACTGGAAAAATTATGTGATGGGCATCTGCATTGACTCACTGATTGTTCATCCTGATAGAGAGTTTACCAACCCTTCAACATTGTACTTAAAAGTTTGAAGATAGTGGAAGAAAATTAGTCCAGAATAATTTTGACCAATCTCCTGAGAATAGTAACTGTAATCTGTTTAACAAGTGTAAATTATATTACCATGACATAAATAATTTATACTGCTTTTCCCTTATGTCACATGGCAATTTTTTATTTTTATTTTTAAGATCATGTATATTTAATATTAATTGAAACTACAAAATATACAATTTTGACTATGCATTTTATAGTGAAGTGAAAAATTTGCAAATACAAATTCAATCTTTAAAGACTGGTTCCTAAAATTTCATTCAGATTTTTGAGAGCATCTTTCTGCCTCAATGGGGAGCTTGTTTAATTATATTATTCAGTGTTTCCCATTTGAATTGTCACAGGTTCATTTGTTAGCTATTCCAATTATACCCCATGCTACACCTTTTCCAGCATTTCCTCCAGTAATACTTCCTTCATTTTCACCTTTACCTAGATCATCTTCATTTTCAGTGGCCACTAAAGTGTGTCCAATTATTGAATAATTTCCTGCCAAATGAATGAGTCGGTTGTGCATTTCAAACTTTGCAACCCTATCATCACCAGCTTCAATGATACCCAGGTCACCAACATGTCTTTCATCATCTTGTGGTCCACCATGTTTTTTTTCACAGGGATTATAATGCATTCCTGAACTACTGTAGCCATTAGAAATATTTCCCAAAGTCAAAATAAAGACCGTGTTTTCCTGGTTTCAGTCCCTCAATGGTCCCTTTTATGACCACTTCTTCAGTTTCATTCCATTCGAAAGTGACTATCCCACGGACAGAACTATCCTGTTCCACCTCATCACCCCTCATGAAACAAGTGCCCGTTGCGATCATGGTTTCCTTAACTCCCTCCACCGGTTCCAACCGAATTGAAGTCACTCACCTGGTAATTTGTTGTTGGTGTTTTATGTACTTGTGTGGCTGCAGAAAGTAAGGAAATTGGTGCATCTGGTACATTGTACTTTTGTATATGAGAAAGTCTCATATCATATTGTTAATTTGCTGCACTTTGGGTGAATGTAAGGTCATTCATATTGTGAATGTGCTGAGATTTGTTGGTAAGCATTGAACATTTTAAAATATGATTGGAAAATGTTTGGAAAAAATAGGTGCTAAATTCAATTTTGACAATGTAAATTCAGGTCCTGAGTAATCAAATTTGAGCCTCTCATCTTGATTGTTTTTTTAAAATTCCCCTCCCCCCCCACTTTGCTATGAAATGGGATCAAACACTTTGATAGGATGCCTGTGCACCTGAGAGGACAAAACCCGCAACACATGGAGTTTGTCTTATCTCAGGAATGAAATCTCCTGAGCAGTGAACAACAGATTTCAGCAAGTTTGCATGCCAAGGTGATGAATACTGACATGCCTGGGACAGAGAAATACGATAGCACATTAATGCCTGCTCCAGTGGGTTTGTGCCTGCTCTGCACTGGCAGATGAGAATATGATGCAGTCCTTGTATTCTCAAGGCTGATAGCTTTAGTATGATTGGCTGTCAAGTTGTGAAGCAACGGCAATGAATCTTGGAAGTAACTGCCCCACAGCAACAACTGTTAAAAGTTCTTGACATTTAGTTTTGAAAGGCTATTCTATGTTAATCTTTTCTATGTTAAAGAACATCTGTTCTATGTTAAAGGACATCTTATTACATATTCCAGTTTATTTTAAAATGCTGGCCGACTTTTTGAATCATGTCTGAATCGGGTTCATAATGTGTCCCACAGCAGGTTGAAGGCTAATTGATCTTGAACCCTCGCTGTGATAAGACCAACAAATAGCTCAGTTAGTACATATTGTGATCTTCATAAAATCCAGCAAAAAGGAGATTTGGGATTGAAAACAGCCCAGGTCCCTGAAGTCATGATTCTTGGGTGTCCTAGTTCCATAACAGAAAGTTAATTCAAGCACTTATAATTGAAATCGTGTTATATGGCGAGCTCTCCACTGGCCAGTGGAGCAGTTGTTGCCTTTTGCCAAGAAGAAGGAAAACAGAAATAGTAAATAATTAGCATGTAGACGAAAGTAGTTTACAGGACAACGTATTTGCAAGATGAAACATTCATTGTTGACTTATTGTAAATGCACTTACAAAGTAAATCTGCTTTCAGGAAGATCAGCACTGGTGCCAATTAGAACATGACTTATTCATAAATTGATTAAGAAGATAATTAAGATGCAATAATGAAGTCATTAGTGGGTGTTATTGAGGTAGAGCCATGCTATAATTAGTTGCTGATACGTTTAACTGCTTTTAGAATGTGGTTTATTCCCTGGTCTAATGGCAATAGAATATAACCTGTTGAGGTCAGAATTCATTAGTTGATGAAAATGACCTTGAAGTTGATATCAGAAAATTTAACAGTAAAATACCAATGATTTAAAACAGCCACAATGTTCACTTCTGACAAATTGAAGAAAGCAAGCTTTTAACCATGCAAAACATTAAAAAACACACTGCAATGATTACAAAATGTTAATAGTTCCTCATTCCCATGGCAATTGAATGCAAAGGCAGTCTTGTTAATAGATGCAGCTACTGAAGGCAGCCTTGTAAAAGGACATTGAAATGTCATACACAATTATGCTTCACACAAAACATATTTTTGTATCTGAGTCTTTATTGATGAAAAGAAAAAGCAGTATTAAGATACACCTACCATTTTACACGCTGTGACTCAGTTGTTTGGGAACACAACTACATTTTTTTTGGACACATTTGGGTAGTTTCAGGTTTATCAAGAGATTGTCCAGGAGCTGTGGCAAGGAGGACATACTCTTTCCATGCTAATACATGGGACGATAACTATACTGACAAACACAATTGGCGACACGTTGTACAAGTTAGATTGAAGTGAAAAGTCATCTGAAAAGCATATTGTTGCTGCATAATTTGCTAATGTAACAGGAACTAATTGTTGGTTTCCAATGGTAACTGCCCTTTCAAGTAGTGTTGCCTCTTTGAGGAGAAGGAGATTAGCATCATGCACTTCAGATGGCTGATGGAACATTGAAAGCGGATATTCGGGGGCAGAAATTATTGATATTAGAGACCCCACTTAAAATCAAAGCTCTCAAACTATTTTACTTCTTAATTCCTTGGTACACTTCAGCATTCAACACCAGCATCCGCTCAAAACTATTCAGCATACTCCAAGGCTTGAGCCTCAATACCCCACAGTGCAATTGAATCCTGGATTTCCTCACCTCCAGAGCCCAGTCAGTGTGAAAAACATCTCCCCCACAATCTCCATCAGCACTGGAGCATCACAGGGTTGCATATTTAGCCCCCTTCTCTAATTGCTTTAATTCTATGACTGTGTGGCCTGGTATGATAATACCATATACAAATTTACTGATGATACCACCATAGTGGGCTGCACAAAAAGGGGCGATGAGTCAGCATTACAAGAGGGAGATTGAAATCTTGGCTGAATGGCAGGCTATCAACAATCTCTCACTTAATGACACCAAGGCCACCAAGGCCAAGGAGCACATTGTAGACTTTTGGAAATGAAAACTAGAGATGTATGATCCACTGATCATTGGAGATCAGAGGTGGAGAGGTGGAGCAGCTTTAAATTCCTGGGGCTCACTATCTTAGAGGACCCGCCCTGGACCCATCAGATTAATGCCATAGTGAAGAAAGCACCTCAGCACCTCTACTTCCCCAGGAGTTTGCACAGGTTTTGTATGTCATTGGGAACCTTAGCAAACCTCTACAGGTTTTTAGTGGAGAGTGTGATCATCATGGTCTGGTACAGTGACACCAATACCTCTGAGTGAAAAGCCCTGCAAAAAGGTTGTGGACACAGCCCAATACATCACTGGCAAAAATCTCCCCACCATTGAGAACATCCACATAGAACATTGCCATTGGAGAGTAGTACCAATTATCAAGGATCTACACCACCCAGGACATGCTCTGTTTTCACTGCTGCTGTTAGGAGGGAGGTACAGGTACCACAGGACTCGTACTTCCAGCTTCAGGAACAGTTGCTACCCCTTTGACCATTGGACACATGAACAACAGACTCATTCAGAGACCCATTTAAGGACATTGCTCATTATTTATTTCTAAATATTTATATTTCTGTATATGCACATTCTTTACATTCTTTACATTTTTTCTTTCTTTGAATAGTTTACATTTCCAGTATTCCTCTTCCTCTGGGTTGTATGTGATGTCATGTATGTACTCTGACAATAAATATGAACTTTGATAATTGTATGTTAACTTCTGGTCTTGTGAGCACTTTCCTTAAACTTGTTTGCCATCTAATAATTACTATATATACATGTTTAATAGTTGATATCATGTAAAAGTTGACCCCCTCCTATTTTTAGGATATTTTTCATGTCTTGTATGTAAAAGACAACCCCCCACCCCCCACCCTTATTTTTGGCCCTGGCCTTGGAGTTCCCATTGTTCCGATCATGAAATCTCATCTAGGTCCCAGCCACCCACCCTCCTAAGCTCCCAACGTCCTAACGGAAGACTTACCACCTTTCTACCCGCCCATCGAAACTCTTGACACTTCGAACGATGCAGGCACTTATCACGGTCAAAAGTAGTCTGCATGTAATTGTCAACTCCCTAAATTTTACCCTAAAATTGGTCCACAAAAGTCAACTATTACATGTGTATATATGGTGCTAGTATGTCAGATTTTGCAAAATATACTTATTGTTCTTTTCTTTACAAAGTTGTGCAATTTACTGGAATCCAGCTACCCTTTCCTCAATGCCCATTAAGGCTGGCTGAATCAGCTTGTCGTCTCTTTCCATTCTCCTCACAATTTTGTCAAACAGCTTCAAATTTTCAGCTAATGTTAGGCAGTGTGGAATGAAGAAGTGAGGCAGTGGACATATGAGACCATGTTTTATGCATTCCTTCTACAAGTGTGACATTTCCTTTTTTTCTAAAGACCATTTGGCTTTGCATTATTCAGCAAGGTCTTAAATTAGTTTTTGTTTCAATTGCAGTAGTACAATGACTTTGGTTTCCTGCCCATTGCAGCAATGTGCAGGAGTTGATATTTCTTCAGAAGAATTGACTTTGACCTTTGCTTTCATTTGAAAATGGCACTTCAGACCAGGAGTAAGAAGTACAAAGAAATCCACAACAAAAAAAGAAACTGTTCATAGTAGTTAATTTGCATTCTGCCAGAATAGTTTTCAAGCATTTATGAAGTTCTGACAAATAACAGCTTTCCCCTTGGGAACTTGCAAGGACAGAGCCAAGATGATGCATTTGTGTGACTTGATTTTCTCTGAAGGAACTGACTTGTAGTTCTCACATTAGTGGAACCAGGTTGTTATTTGTACGAAGAAACCAGGAATGTGAACTGAATTTAATTGATTGACATTATACTAAAGCATATTGATGAAGTCCAATACCAAAGAGAAACAAAATCTCCTCAATCCATGCATCAAATTCTTAGATTGTAACTTTTTCTTTATTCCCTATCTCTATTTTACACGAATGACATCCACAACATTCACAATTGCATTTTCCTCCTGAACTTTTCAACTTCTGTCCCCTTTTGTCTTTTTAATCCCTTCCTGAACAGGCACCTCAGACCAGACCTCATTTTCTTCTGTCTTTGCCTCAACCTTTCTGAAGCACTGAGGCTATTTTATATGTTAAGAAGTGGTTTGTATATTGAAGTCATTGCATTTCATCTTGTACTGAACATTTTAACCTTTATTATTTGTATTAAACTGATCAAACTATCAAACATATAACAATACAGCACAGTACAGGCCCTTCGACCCTTGATGTTGTGCTGATCTATATATTCCTTACTAAAAAAAAGGTACTAAACCCTCCCTACCCCATAACCCTCTGTTTTACTTTCATCCATGTGTCTGTCAAAGAGTCTCATGAATGTCCCCAATGTTTCAGCCTCCACCACCATTCCCAGCAAGGCAGTCCAGGCACCCACAGCTCTGTGTAAAAAAAAAACCTACCTCTAATGTCTCCCCTAAACTCCCCTCTCTTAACTTTGTACTTATGTCCTCTGGTGTTTGCTGATCCTGTCCTGGGAAACAGGTGCTGGCTGTCCACCCTCTCATAATCTTATAGACCTATATCAGGTCTCCTCTCATTCTTCTACGCTCTTAAATGTCCCAGTTCTGCTAACCTTGCCTCATAAGACTTGTTTCCGCATTCAGGCAACATCCCAGTAAATCTCCTCTACACTCTCTCCATAGCTTCCACATCCTTCCTATAATGAGGTCACCAGAACAGAACACTTTATTCTAAGTGTGGTCTTACCAGAGATTTGTTGAGCTGCAACATGACCTCTCTACTCCTGAATTTAATGCCCCTATTAATGAATCCCTACATCCTATAGGCCTTCTTAACTATCCTATCAACCCTGGCCTCATCAAACCACTTGGTCACAAGAAGTCTTGTTTAGGACATGGGGGGGGGGGGGGGGGTGGGTGCTAACTATCAGTTACATGTAACTGATAGCTGCCTTGAGAAACATTTCAAATGAAACATTGACTCATTAACTCTGTAAGTGTAGACAATAAGCCACTCATCAGAATTCCTCAGAACAGAATCATGATTGATGCCTCATTTTCTTAAGACCAGCCATCACATAGGCAGAATCCCAACAGGCAGAAGGACATGAGACTCATTGCTTATCGGTGCACTCCTTGTTTCAATAATGTTTTAATAAATACATTTTTTTGGTAAAGTTTTCTTTCTCCTTCATTGATCTTAATCCTCAAAACCTATTTTGTTCTATTACAATCATCAGAAACTTTGAGATTTATTTTCACTGATGTTCTTAATGAAAGATAAACTAGATAAAGATAGATTTAACTGTGGATCATTAATATTGATCAGATCACAGAATAAGACAAAAAATACCTGAGAAGTATAAAATCTCTTTTGTTATATATAAGGGAATCTTAATTATATCTTATCTGTTTTCTATTCAGCATTAATTTTGGCTATATTATGAGGAATGGATTAACTCTTAACTCCATATAATCATAGAATTCAATGTCTTGAATGGGGTGTTAAGTAAATAATTTTGGTTATACTTCTGATTTACAATTTTTGTGTGATATGTATATGATATGATTTGATTTATGTTATTAATCAGAAGGCCATGTATTAAGGTTTTCTTCTATTAAATTCAATTTATTTTTTTAATAAAAATATTTTTAATGAGGAAGTGGAGCCAAAAGTAAAGAGTTATATTTCTTGATCATAAATACATGACATGTAGACTAACTTTGTTAAATGCATATCACTCATGTATGATCTCAATATCTTGCAAAAAAAAAATCAGAAAGCCAATGAACACATTTTTCAAATATTTTAGGGATGTAAATAACTGGTAAAATTTATTGCATAATTTAATTTTCCAATATGGTAATTTTAATTGCTGCAACAAAACAGGTACTTTTTGTAAAAAAAAAGACAACCACAGTAGTTGAATATTTATTATCTCTTTTTCTATTGGGGTAAATAAAAGTTACATTTAGAGCTGGGAAAAAAAAAATCAGTAAATTGTGCAATGGTGCAGACAGGGCCAATGCCTGAAGGCACATTATACCACTTCTGCCATCTAAAAAAGATCAGCTAGCATCAGTTAAAAGTCCTTTTATCATCTACCTTCTTTTCCTAATCAACAAAGCTGACATACTGTTCAATAGAATAGCCTCTCAGCCAAACAGCTTCCCAATTTTTCACTGTTCAAGTTTCGAATAATGAGTATCTCCAATTCTTCACTAAGAACCATCATTAAAAGTTTTTATCTCGCAAAAAAATAGAAGCGACCATACAATTTCAATTAATTGATGTGCAATGCTTCTCAGTGAAGTTGTGTATTAAGGGCATGTATCATTGAAGCAATGAATGGAACAGTGGTATAGAACAGTATTCCATGACTAATGGAACTTCGAATCAAGTCCAGGCTAACAGGATGAATGCCTGCTGCTTTTACTAATTATGAAATCCAATTTATGCAATATCTCAGCCAAGTCCACAGAAAAGCCTAGAATTCACTCTTAATTGGAAGCAAATTACATTGCTACACATGGAGATATCTGGTTGGAGAAGCATAAAAGGTCACCATGGTGCATAAAGAAATACAATCTGGATTAATAGTTGTCGCGGCACAAATCTACATTTTTCATAAATAACCATTTAAGAAATTCCAATCTACTTGATAGTTCATAATTAAATCTAAGAAAGCATAGCGTGGCACACAAAAGTTCTCGAGAAACTCAGCATGTTATGCAGCACTCATAGAAAGTAAAAAAAAACTGTCAACTGTCAACGTTTTGGAGAAACACCTCATATTCTGTCTTGGCAGTCTCCAAGCACATGACATTAATATTGACTGCTGATTTCTGTTAACACCTTCCCTTAAGTCTCTCTCTTATCCTTCTGTCTCTCTTCTTCCAGCTTCCTACCCCATCTCTTCCTCCTATCAGAGAGTGATTTTAGCTCCATGCCCCCTCCTCCTATCCCCGTCAGCTTCCTCCTATCAGAGAGTGATTTTAGCCCCATGCCCCTCTCCTCATATCCCTGTCAGCTTCTTTCTCTTCTAACCTCCCACCTGTATTCACCTCTGACTTCCTACTTGTTTGTGTTCCTCCTCTTCCCCCACCACTGGCCCCACCTTTTATATTCAGCCATCTGCCTGATATTTGACACTCCTTAAGAAATGCCCAGGCCTGAAACATCAACTTCCTTTTACTTTCGATAGATGCTGCGGGACCTGCTGAGTTTCTCCAGCATTTTTGTCAACTGTAATTAACCTCAGAATCTGCAAATTTTCTCTTTTCTTCTAAAAAAATTATTTGTTATTTACAAAATAATTTTTTTTAAAGAAATGTTTCATATATGCAAGAAGAAAGGGTTAATTAGTTTTTTTTCCCCAACAGGACAAAATAATATATATATATCAGTGGATGGCTAATATGAACTGATAAAATAAATAATTTGACGCTTTACACAGATGATAGTAGGAACAAAGAAACCATTACCACACATTGATACAGCATTGGTTAGTTGGGGACAAACGGAAAGCAAGCAAAGGGTACAGGTTGGAAAGAGAATATAAGATTTGTTTGGAGACCAAACAATACCATATATCATCACCAAATTAAGCCACTGCCTCAGTTCATCTGCTATTGAAACACACATCCAAGCTTCTGTTACCTTGAAACATTCTGGATGGCCTGCCACCTTTTACGTGATCATTTTCAGGTCATCCATAATCCCACTGCCTGTAACTTAATTCCAACATCCTACTTATTTATCTGTGCCTGCTGACCTGCTGTGGATCCCCTTCAATGGTGCCTCAGTTTTAAAATTCTCAAAACTCTCCACCCTCCCCAGCTCAACCACACTCTAACTCGACAAATCCTTCCAATTCTTACACATTGACCATTGACCTCTTCCACTGATTCTGCTCGATCCATTAAGTTATTCCAGAAGAATTTTTTTTTGTTGCTTGCTTCCACTTGTAAAGCTTTATCTATACCTCTCCAAACCCTGCTTCTTGAAACAAATCTGATCTGGAAACAAACAGATCTCTATAGATCAATGGCTTAACAAAGGATAGGCAAGTGGAAGTGTAAGTCTGACGTTGAATGCTGCTAGCACAATATTTGTTTCCTGCATGCCACCATTCCAGACTTTGTTACAACATGGCAGCAAAATCTTGGCACTTCTGCTGGTCCCTGTACTTGATAGTTTCACTGTAATTGTGTGCCCCAAAAGCCTTGTGTTCCACATGAAAATGGGAGAGCTCATCCAATTCCATTGTATGCTACTGTGCATTGGATAAAGTACTACCATCTCAAATTATGATACTTTTTGTTATCTACTTGACTAGACTTTACCCATCTGCAAATGCTAAGAGAATTATTCAAAATTGAAAATAAATAGATAGAAACTTAATGGCTTTGTTGCCATCTGAGAAGTATTCAATATAACTACTCCAGACAGAGTACAAATATCTGACAACAAATGTTTCATTTTAGAAACCACAGTCATTAAAGTTGCCCTGGAACATTAGTTATTTAAAGAGAACGTATATTTAAGATGATGCCTTGGATGAGGCTCATATTTCAAAACTGATAAAGCACTGAAATGACATTTCACAATGTTGATTTTGTGACTAACAAATCAATCAACTAAAGTATTGAATTGGTCTTATCCTCAAGCTTTTATTGCTGTCTTAATTAAAGTGACTATCACTGTAACAGAAGTTAATCATAATTTCCTTTCCAAGTATATACTCATTGTTCTATTTACAGAGAAATGATCATTTGAGTGGAAATTATTATCCATCATGACAAATTTTCTAGTACACTTTGGTTGTAAAATTGAAACAGTACTTCAAAGTGCTTTAAAATTTCAGGTACTATGCTAACTCAGGGGTCAAACTTAGTTTGGAGAGAATTTAGAGATACAGCACAGTAACAGGGACTTCTGGCCCATGAGCCGATGCCACGCAATTACACCCATGTGACCAATGAACCTATTAACCCCATACGTCTTTAGAACAGGGAGGAATCCAAATTGGTATGGATACTCCAGATCACCAGAACATCACATATACAGTATGTGAAGTAGGCCTGATGACCAATGTAAAACAAGGCTCTGAAGACCTATATTCAAGAAGAATATGCTAAAATGGAAAATATAATGATGTCATCATCAAAGTAAGAGAAGTGAACAAGAAACTCCATTTGTAGAAGGCAAATCAAACAAGATTGAGCAGTTATTGAAAAACTGTTGCCAATGCCCTTTCAACTATTTTCCAGTGTCTGTGAGGAAAATTCATATTTTCTCACAAAACTTGCTTTCCTCATGCTTATCTGTAATTAGATAAAGATTTCATATTTATTGTCAGAGTACATACATCACATATAACCCTGAGATTCTTTTTTCCTAGATCTGAGGTGCAGAAAACTGTACTGAACATACACATGCAAACAAACAAAGAAATGTAAACTGCCATACAGAGAGAGAGATTTAAAAAAATCAATAAAGTGCAAAAGTAAGAGTCCTTGATTGAGTTTGTGTTGAGGAGTCTGATGGTCATCTCTGTGGCACTATACCCCTTTCCTGATGGTAGCAACGAGAACAGTGCATGTGCTGGGTGGTGTGGATCCTTGATGATTGCTGGTGCTCTCCAATGGCAACGTTCCCTGTAGATTTTCTCAATGTGGTGTGAGGGCTTTGCCTGTGGTGTCCCAGGCTGTGTCCACTACCTTTTGCAGGGCTTTATGCTCAGGAGTATTGGTGTCCCCATGATGCAGCCAGTCAGCACACTTTCCACCACACATCTGTAGAAATTTGTCAGGATTTCTGGTGTCATACCCAACCTCCACGAACTCCTGAGGAAGTAGAGATGCTGATGTGCTTTCTTCATGTGGCCATTATTGTGTTGGGTCCAGGAAAGATCTTCTGAGATAGTGACTCCCAAGAACTTAAATTTGCTCACTCTCACCACCTCTGATCCCCCAATGATCACTCTGGTTTTCCCTTCATGATGTCAACAATCAGATCCTTGGTTTTGGAGTAACATTGAGTGCGAGGTTGTGACTGGTGCACCATTTGGCCAAATTTTCAATCTCACTCATGTTCATTTCTTTTTATACAACCCACTACCATGGTTTCATCAGCGAATTTGAAAATGTGCTGTTGTACTAAACCACACGGTAAGAACGTAGCCCTGTGGTGCTCCGGTACTTATGGTGATTGTGGAGGAGATGTTCTTACCAATGATTATGGTCTCTAGGTGAGGAAATCTAGGATCCAATTACATAGTGGAATTTTGAGTCCCAGATCTTGGAGTTTGCTGATCAGCTTTGAGGTAATGGTGGTGGGGAATGCTGAACTGTACTTAATAAAGTGCATTCTGATGTATGCATTGTTGCTGTTTGGGCATTCCAGGAGTTTGTGATGGAATTCATTGTTATCCTGTTGCTACAGTAGGTGAATTAGAATAGATCCATGTCACCTCTCAGACAAGAGCTGATATGTTTCAACACCAGATTTTCAAAATATTTCATCACTGTTCACATTAGTCCCATTGGTCCATAGGCATTTAGGCAAGTTACCACATTCTTCTTGGGCACTGGTACGATTGGTGCCTGTTTGAAACAGGTGGGTACCATGGCCTGCTGGAGTGAGAGACTGAAGGTACCTGTGAATAAATTGGCAAGTTGGTCAGTGCAGGGTTTTAATACTCGGCTGGGTACTCCATCTGGAACAATTACTTTCCTTGGATTCCCTCTCATGAAGGCAGCCCACACATCATCCTCAGATATGGACAGGAGAGAATCATCAGGGGACATGGGGGCGTGCAGAGATGGTTTTCCCTTGTTCTTGTTGAATCAGGCGTAGAAGGCATTGAGTTCATCACAGAAGGATATTGACAATTGTCTGTGCATTTGAGGTAAACTACTTATTGTTGCAGTTAATGTGGAGAGTAATTTACATATTTTGTAGAACATACTTGTGGTGATTTATCAATGTGGATTTAAAAAGAGGTTCAAATGCAGCTTCTGGCAGGCAGAATGGACTGAAATCTTTCAAAGTGAAGGTGGATGCTTTTATGTCAAATGGTCATACCCTTATTCTGGAAATGTCCCGACTTGAGGAGAAGCTCCTCTTTCCATCCTCTCAATCAAACTCTCATGGTCTTACATTTTTCTGAAAAATAACCTCCAAGGAGACAGTAATTGTTTCCTGTTTGACCCCTGTCCTTTGTCCACATAATATACGCATTTAACTTTCCATTAGGAAACTTAATCTGCACACTTAATTAATTGCTTTAGTTAGGTTCTGTCAAAGCCATCAAAGAATTTCTTTAATACCAACGATATTTAAAAGCTGGCATGAATGTTCTATTAAAAATAAGTGCATAAAATTGCATATGTATTTTTAAGAATATTAAAGTGAGGCAAAACACTAATAAACTTAATTGCTGACTCAAAAATGAACAGAGAGGTCTCGTTTCAAGACAATTAACAACATTTGCAGGAAGTAACTCGCATGGCAAGAGGCAGGAGTCCTGCCTCTGGGACAGTGGTTCTAAACCTTTTTTCATCTAAGGCCCACCTGGCTTCTGGCCTAGCATGCCATGGCCCACTAGATGAAATGACTGAGTAATATTTTTAAGTCAAAGGTAGCTCTGTAAGAAGCGCATTTTTATCTAATTTAAAGTATTTTATTTCACATTTTTAAAGACCCATATGGAAACACGCTGTAGCCCGCCAGTGGACCATGCCCCATTAGTTGAGAACCACTGCACTAGGATCTGTTCTCAGTGCAGAAGAAGTCTAGTCATCATACATGGGATGTATGAACCATCATTTTCAGGCATTTCAGTGTTGAGACAAATATGTCCACAATAATTCAATTTTGGCTTTTCAATTCTCAATGGTGAATTTTAAGAAATATGAATTCAAAAAGTTTCACTGGAGATAAAATTAACAAAATCACTCAAAGCAACAAAAGGGAGTACCAGAAAAGAAAACATCTTTGTTTTTAGCCCCACCTAAATTCTGAAGTTACCTTTATTTTTGTATGGAATCAGAATAGTTATGCTTTGGAAGTCTTTGGGCTGGTGAATGATAATGAGTCAAGGTTCTTTTAGGGGGAGAATTTAATCAATAGTGGGGTAAAAGAGAAAACCTGGGTGTATGTGCAGATAATGCACTTGCCGCGTGTATCCTCAATCTTTTGCATTGAATATTTGTTTTATCTCCTGAATGAATGGCAGCACATAAAAATCGCTGCCCACAGACAGCACAATATAACTTTTAATATATTCATCAATATATAGATACAAAAATGATAAGATGGGCCAAAGAAATACAAGTGCCTGGGGTAGATCATCATTTGAAAGTTAAATTATACCCATTCGCCTGGGCCCTCTTGTGTATGATTCATCTTGGAGTGGCTGACAATTTCCTGGCATCAACTATGTACTCAATGATAGCACATTATTAAGGCCAACACAGTGCATTCATTATTTGTGCAGCAAAAAAACAAAAAAAAAATCCAATTACTAGGCAAACCAGAAACAATTTTGTATAATTTATCTAATTGTTTCACTGGTGAGTCAATAGTGATGTTGTAAAGGTAAACTGGTGTATTGTGCAAATTGTTACATTTGCATTCAGGGCTGGTTGCTTCATTACAGGAAGGATCTACATTTTTTGCGAGGATGAAGTGGAGATTTACTAGGATGATATTGGGATTGGAGAGCATACCTTCTCAAGCAAGGTTGACCGAGCTAAGGCTTGGGATGACAGCAGATGAGAGGTGACTTAATAGAGATGTCTATGAGGGGCTTAGATAGAGTGGACAACCTGTACCTTTGTCCCAGGGCAACAATAGCAAATACCAGAGGACATGTTTAAGGTGAGTGGAGCAAGGTTTAGGGGAGAGGTCAGAGATAATTCTTTTTACACAGTGGGTACCTGAAATTCATTGCTGTGGGTGGTGATGGAGGCTGGCACTATAGGGACATTCAAAAGACTATTGAATCGGCACATGGATTTTGGAAAAATAGAGGGTTATGGGTGTAAGAGGGAGAAGGATTAGATTGTATGCAGTTGGTTTATATGGGGTCAGCACAACATTGTGGTCCAAAGGGCCTGTAATGTATGTTTTTAAAAACCAAGGATAGCTGGGTAGATTTGGCTTCCTGGATTGCTAAATCAATTATTTACCAGATGTGAGCAAGATCTTAGCAGAAAATGCTGTTTAGACTTTTAATTAAGAGATTAGCAGAATAAGACTCTCCGATATTTGTTCACCTAAGCCATTCTGGCTGTTGCTAGGACCACTGAGTTCAAACCTCATAATGGGCTTGGTTTAAATATGAAGTGAAAGATTAAATTTGAGAAAATTAAGTGTAAGTGACTGCCTTTGACATTCAAATGTGGCATCAAGGAACTCCAGTGAAACAGAAAGATATTTTCTTATGTTTTTACCTATTACTTTCCAGCCTCTGCCTCAACATTTCTCCTTCCCCTACCCTCCCATCTGGATCCATCTGCTCATCATTCTCCCCCTTCATCTGGCTCCACCAATGACCTTACAGCATCTGTCTCAGTTCTGCCTCTCACTTATATTCCAGCTATCTTCCCTCTACAATCCTGATGCAGGGACTCAGCCTGAAGTGTCAACCATCCCTTTGCCAACATGGAAACTGTTTGACCTTCCAACTTCTTCCATCAGCAGTCTCTTGTGTCTCCTGGAACTTCCTGGTTGAATGTAAGTGTATTGTCATGTACATAAGTACAAGGTATCAATACACCAAAATTCTTACTTGCAGCAGCCAGATATGTAAAGTATCCCAACTACAATAATAAAAATTAAATTACCACCATGTACCAAGACAGAAAAAAAAATACAGTAAACCACCTAGTATCCAGCACCAATGGGAAGTGGTAGACTTTGGATAAGTGAATTTGCTGGTTGCTTGAGATTGCATATTGCATGATTGGCGAACCGACTGCTAGGGGCGCCAATTTTAAACTTCGTATTTTTAAAAAATTTAAATTTTTAAATTTATTTTTCACACTGTGAACCATATCAATCAAAATACATACAAACATTTCCCTCTTAAATATACACTATGGCATTTTCTCCCCTTATTTCCCCCCTACCTTCCCTCCCCCCCTACCCACCCCCCTCCAAACCCATTAAACATTCATCATATAATACAATAAAACCATTAATCAATGTCATCACACAATGAAAATAAACAAGAAAATTGTGGCATCTACTTTTACACACTGGATCAAGTCATTTTGTCTTCTTATCATTTTATCATTTTAGGGGGTGGAGGTCTGAGGCAAGCCCTCTCTGTTGTGTTCCATGTACGGTTCCCAAATTTGTTCAAATAATGTGACTTTATTTTTTAAATTATATGTTATTTTTTCCAACGCATGATACAATATATTTGGTTACACAGGTTATATATCACACCCCAAAAGTTTAAAAAATGGGATCCAACATTATCAGATAGATGTTTTTGCTGAAAGAAAGAAATTGGAACAACAGTTCCAGAACAATTTGGGCATGTGAGTAAGTGAAAAAGTTTTGGGAAGATCTAAATCAGGTATTAAATAAAATCACAAAAAGCAACATACCAAAAAATCCAGAGATCTTTCTTCTAAGTAATATAAGAAGTAAAGAATTAGGCCTCAAACTGGATGAAGCGCAAAAAAAGATTTATTATGAAAGCCTTAGCTGTAGCAAAAAATGTATAATGTCAACTTGGAAATCAGAAGAGAGCCTGAGAGTACAGCAATGGAAATGAACTTTGTATTTTTTAACCTATTTATTTTCCACAAATTTTTTTGCGAGTTGCTTGAGGCTGCCAGCTGTTTGAATTCTGGATATAAATAAATAGATCAAATGATGTAAAAAAGAAAAGTTAATTTTCAGTAGTGCAGACTGATCTTTTAGTAGTCCCCAAGTAGTTTATGGTTAGGGTTAAGATAATCCTCCACAGTACCTTGGGAATACCTTCATCAGTAGGGCAACAAGTTACCTGATAGCTTGCTAAAGTGCAGCCTGGAAATAAATATTGGCATGACGAGTGATGGTTAGATCACCACATTGCTTAAAAATTACATATTGACAAAGAATTCTGTTTAAACCCTTTTTTAATTTTTAATTTTTCCTTAGTATACAAATTTAGAATGTGTACAAATTATGAATTAACTTTAGAAGCTGGTGAGTTGAAACTACCTGGATTGGGTAAATAGCTTGTGGGGTTAACTTGCATTTAATATAGAACTGCAACTTGTAAGGCAAAAATATCCATCTGCCTCAACAAATAAGTTAGACTTGCTTTCGGTAACTCTATCAGCAGATTCACCAGTATTAGTATTCTTATAGAGAACCCAAGCATTGCAAGAAGCTGCAAGACCATAGCAATATTTGTGTTAATTATTCAGAGATAAAGAACCTACTTTCAGGATCACCACAGAGCAGCATCCAAGGCTGTCTCCATAGTAACAGGAGCTGGAGTAGGACAAGGACTGACATGGGGCACATTGACAAGAATATGGTACTCTATCAGGTGGCTCATTTGATATTTGTTCTCTCAAATAAACGCAGTTAATAAGCAGAACACAAGATAAGAGAGGCAGAAAACTTCTGAAAGAATGTGCTATTTGGAGATGATGAACCTGCTCTTGGTCCCATCACCATGGCAACTAAAGTTTTAGCTGAGCAAAAGAGATGCTTAAGGCATGAGACCACCAATCTCCAAACAAAGCTAGGGGGCTATAAGTCACTTGAAGGTTATTCAGGGAATTTGAAACAACTGGTCACTCATTTTTGTGTGTTGGTTTGGTTAAGAAGTAACAAGTCAATATCTGTACACTTTTGAAGAAGCTGTGTTTTATGTCTAATCATGTATTCCAACACATGCTTTTACAAATAAAAGAAAATGTGTGGACCACTCCCTTGAGGTGAATGCATGAAGGGCCTATTCCCATGCTTTCTGTCTCTAAGGCCCGATCTGTCTCTGCAACAGGTGAAAACAGCTTCTCAATTTGGCCCAAGTACAGACTCCTGCATGAATGATGGTTTTGCTCCACAGCATTGATGTTAATGGTGCAGGAATTACCAGTAATCATTGGTTCAACAAGTCCATTTGCAATAAGCTTATTCCTTGAAGAAGTGCTTAAGCCTGAAACGTTGGCAATAGATCTTTGTCTCGTATGGATGCTGAAAGACCAGTTGAGTTCCTCCAGCATTTTGGTGCGTTTTTACTACAATCAGTGTCTGCAGACTTTCGTGTTTCACGCAGGTTGATTGAAATATAATACTGCAACAGTTCGTCATTACTGACCTGATGAGAAATACAACTCCCCCTTCATCTATATTACTCTTCCTTTGATAACTTTTTTTTCTTTTTCTTATCGTGGGTAACTCTTTCACAATAGGGAGGTTAATCAATATCTTCTGGGGCATTTGGCTGAAGTAGTGTGATTGGTTCACAGCAGTGAATGATGCATAACACTTGCATAAGCTTAGTTTGTGGTATATCATGGGCCTGCACTATGATTTTTTTTTAAAAAAAGGACTAATTAGGTGGCCATCACTGGGCAAGTTGTCAGAAAACAACGAGTACATCTGATCAAAGATGGAATAATTTCCACAGTGAACATTTCACAATGTTTCTGCAACTCTGCTTCCTCCCCAGGCCATGCATGGCCTTTTAGTTTATGATTTTCATATTACCCTTTGAGTACAGCCAAACTTTTCACAACATTTGCAGACAAAAATAAGCCATATTTTCTGCCCAAGTAGAATGCTCAGGTGAATACTACAATTTTAAAGGAAACAAAACCAAAAGTTATCCTTAAATAAATCAAAATATTTGAAAAAAAATAGCAATATTATTCTCACATTAATAATCCCACCTCCCATGTTCCAATTCTGCCTGCATGACATCGACAGAAATTTTACATAGATGAACCAGGAAAACAACTACAGCTTCACGAATAACTACAAAAATTGAAAACCTTTGTCTGGAACATAAAGGGCCAAGATCAGAGGCTATGCCTGTTCTGGGAGGTTGTGATGTCGGTAGAGGCTCTTGTGAATTAGTGATTGTTTTTGTTCACTGGGTATTCCCACTTTGCTCAATTGAAGCAACAATATACACAGCATTACCCATGTTATTTGTGCCTTATTCTTATGGAAGTATAGAAATGCTGCAGAGCCACGAAATGAAGTGGAAAACCTTGCAGGGTTTATTAGTTTGGATCACTCACATGAGCATTGGACTTAAAAAAAAAAATTACTCATGAATTGGTGATGCTAGTTGATTTAATTAGTTGGCCTGAAAGATGACCCGAAAAGCCGATGGCCTTGCAGGCCACAAAGGGTGAACCCGAAGCAGGGAGTGAAGGGGAAACTAAATAACAAATGAACAAAGGTAATCGGAGGTAGGGTGAATTGCCTGATTGGAATGGACTAGGTAACGTAAGAGGTGCAGGGTGATGAGCCAGCGCACAAGGACGGGTGAAGCATGGACAGATGAAATGGATTCAGCAGTGGAGCTCGTGCACTGGTGGAGAGGGATGTGAAAGTGGCTCAGTCCATCAAACACCCACCCCACCCCCACCATCACTTTCCATTCACTCCATCTATAACTCCTGGTTCCTTGGAAAAAAACAACCCCCATCCTGGACACCCCACCTTTGGAGCAAGAATCAGATTCACAAGAGCAAGGTCATGCACCACCAAATCCAAGAAAAGTTTATTTCCAGTCCTGATCAGATTCCGTGAATTAAATTGCAAAATTATGTTGCTTTCACTCAGGACAAACAGATCCCTCCTCGAAACTCCACACTCCCGTGTTTAACTATAAGCGAGATGTCTACTGGTGTGGTGAATGTCTGCCAAGTTGCCTGTCTCCCCACTCTCGTGAGCCTTGCTGTACTAACATTGGCTGTGCATTATCTCTACTGTTAAGGACACTCCCCTTGGATATAACTGCATATGCACCTATTGTCTTTCATTATTGTACCATGAGTTTCTGCTAATAAAAGCCATGATTATTGTTTGACCACATCGTCTTTGTCTACTTCATCAACTGGCACTTCAATTTTATTAGCAGAAATAGATGCAACACTCAAGCCAGAGCGGCTGATAATCAACCAGTCTGCCCCAAGGGCCGGAGAAATTTTAAACCACTGGATTGCTTGTTTCGATTACTACATAGCTCGAAATAATGTGGCCGATGAGGTGATACAGTCGGGCCACCTGAACTCTCTTCTGGGTGAGGTCCCTTTCACCGTAACGCAAGGAGCTACCACTCTGGCTATAGCCTGGCAACGTCTGACTGCTTACTGTGCAGCATCACGGAATGTGGTGCTTGATCGACACCAGTGGCTGACTAGATGCCAGAAACCCAGGGAAAGTGATGCTGCTTATGCACTGGCTCTCGACTCACTGGCAAATGAATGTGATGTCAGGACAGTCAATGTGCAACAACACCGCAATGCCTTGAAACTGGATGCTTTTGTCAACGGGATTGACTCCAGTTACATCTGACAGAGGCTGCTGGAGATGGAGCCCTTAACCTACGACTGGGCAGTCACTCTAGCCAAAACACTGAGAAGTGCCATGCGGTCCAGTGAAATGCTAGAAACCGAAAAAGAAACATCCAGGAGTGCTGGAACCTCAAAGGAAAGAAAAGGGCAAACTCCTGAAAAATGCTACTTCTGTGATAAGAGCTGGCACCCCAGACAGAAGTGCCTGGCTCGATTTGCTACCTGCAGCTATTGTAGGAAACTCGGCCACTTTGCTAAAGCGTGTAATGTGAAAAGTTCTCCCACTGATAAGAAGAAGAAGAGAAGCACCAAGAAAATGCGTCCTGGAGCTGCAGGAATGGAAGACAACTGTGAAAAGGGGGAATCTTCAGACGAACAGGCTGAATCGACTTCAAGTGATGGCGAGGTGAGATCCTCTGTGATAGCTCAATTGACTGTAAAGTTTGGGGGATGTTACGGACTGGAACATTCGTCTATGAAGGGAGAGGTGAATGGTAAGACTCTTGATTGTCTAATAGACTCGGGGACTACTGACAGCTACATCCACGAGAGATTTGCCAGAACCTTAAATTTGCGGAGATATCCAGCTCTGAGCCCCTGTGGTCCTGGGGTTAGATATTCAATCTCAGATGAACAATGTAGTGTTAAATTTCGGTGGGCCACTACCCACACTTACCATCCTCTGTGCTAGTTACTGCGGTCTGTCCGCATTGAAGATCAAAGCTCCTTCCCTTTTCAGTGATTTACCCCTGAGTGTCAGCCAATTGCCACTAAGAGCCGTTCTTACAGCAAAGAGGATCGTGAGTTTATCAAAGCTGAGACTCAGAGACTGCTTAAAGAGGGAGTAATTGAACCTAGTAAGAGTCCATGGTGGGCCCAAGTGGTAGTCATGAAAAATCACACTAAAAGATGACTGGCTATTGACTACAGCCAGACAATCAACTGTTACACGAACCTGGATGCCTACCCCCTGCCATGCATCAATGAAATAATTAATCAGATAGTGCAATACAAAGTGTACTCCACTATTGACCTCAAAGCAGCTTATCACCAAATCCCCATTAAGAAAAGGGAATGGCTCTTTTGAGCTTTTGAGGCTGATGAGAGGTTATACCAGTTTAAAAGGGTACCCTTTGGGGTCACTAACAGTGTGTCCATGTGTCAGAGGGAAATGGATAAAATTGTTAGGACGTATGAGTTACAGGGTACGTTTCCCTATCTGGATAATGTCACTATCTATGGGAAAACATAGGCTCAGCACGACAACAATTTAAAGAAATTTTTAGCAACAACTAAATAACTCAACCTTACATTTAACGAGGGGCTAAAAGAGATCCATAGCAGACTGTGCCACCCAGGAGTCACGAGATTCTTCAACTACATAAGGGCTAACAACCTTCCTTACTCTCTGGAAGAAGTCAGGAAACTGACTAAAAGCTGTCCTGTTTGCGCAGAATGCAAACTGCAATACTTCAAAGTTCCAGAGGCCACTCTCATCAAGGCAACCCGACCTTTTGAGAGGATTAGCTTAGATTTTAAAGGGCTGTTACTTTCCAACAACAAAAATGTATATTTCATTACTGTAATTGATGAATATTCCAGGTCTCTCTTTGTGATACTCTGCCCTGACGTCTTGTCAGTGACTGTCACTGTCACTTGACAGAATTTTCAGCATTTTTGGTTTTCCCAATTACATTCATACTGATAGAGGCTCAGCATTCATGAGGGCTGAACTGCGGTGAGCCCTGTTACGAAAGGGGATTGCCACCAGCCGTACCACGAGCTACAACCTGCAGGGCAATAGGCAGGTTGAAAAGGCTAATGCTACTGTCTGGAAGACTATTAATCTTGCTTTAAAAATACATGGTTACCCTATTACCCGGTGGCAGGAGATGCTGCCTGAGGCACTACATTCTATTCGGTCTTTATTGTGTACTGCAGCAAATCAAACACCTCATGAACATATGTTTGCCTTTCCTAGGAAATCAGGAACTGTGATGGACTGGTCAGCCTGTCTATCTGAGCATGGAACCGTGCTGCTGAAGAGCCATGCTCGGGCGCGTAAAACAGACCCCCTAGTCCAACCAGTTCAGCTACTGCATACTAACCCCATCTACGCTCATGTTAAATTCCCAGATGTGAGTATTGATACCGTACCCCTAAGAGATCTGGCCTCGCCTGGTTTGCCCCTTCCTCGCACCCCAACTCAGTGAGCCTGAGAGGTTGGACTCACCCCCCCAGCCTGTGACCCCTAATAATCTTTGAGATGTCCATGCTGAGGCTCCACATTGGTAATTCTGAAGCAGGTCCTGAAGTCAGTCCTTCCCACACTACAGACCCGTTATACAACTTTTATCAATATATTTTCCACATATGAGACAATAATCTTGAACATAGAGGTAAAGGGCACCTGAAAGGGATGACTGGGTAAAGCATGTGGCCCTGAAAGAGTGATGGGACGGCATACCGTGCAGGGAGAACAGGAGCATGTCTGGGAGAAGCAAATGGGCAACCAAGGAATGAACGCTAACAGGAGGCACAGCTGTAGCAGGGAAGAGATGGGAAGTGGACCGACATCAGTATGGGTGCAGATGACGAGCCAGCGCGGCACCAGGGAAGCTGACATTGAGAATGAAGAACGAAGAGAGAGTTTTTGGGAGGCGTGGGTGAAGCAGGGAGCGGCTGGTGATGACGTTCAGCGGGACATGAAAAGAGGCGCAGGGTGGCGAGGAGAGCAGGGAGTTCGCCCAGAAGGGAGAAGGAAAGGACAAAGAATAGGGATATGGCAAACTGCGTGCGGACCCGGCAGGGAGGAGCTTACGCTCCCGTAGTACAGCAAGGCGGAGGTCAGACCGATATAATGGTGCAGTATGGCATTCAAGCGGACCTGAAAGGGAATCGCCTCAATGGCACTGAAACGGACCGGAAAGAGGGAACCAATAGCGGACCGTGTTGGGTGAACATAGACCAGGGCTAGACGGAAGCAAGGGACACTTAACTAACGAATGCGCCAACAGTTGTCAGCAGCAGAGTGATGGAGAGAGAGCCGGCTGATTGGAGTTGGTCTTGCTGCGAAGTGGCGCACGGTGACGAGATAGAAAACCAGCAGGGGTGAAATTTGAAGAGGCCGAGAGAAGCGGGCAGTTGAGAGAACTTGAAGGGGGGACGTGGGGGGAAACTCACGCAGAGCTGGAAGGAAGAGGTGGTGAACAAGCGAACCGGAAAGGGTGATGGAACAGCGGAACGTATAGGGTGAACAAGGCGCAGGTCTGACCGGAGCGAAGGGCGTGCATAAGGAAAGTTTGGACGCGCTGGGTGCAGCAAGTACAGCGGAGCATGAGAAGAAGTGCAGAGCGTCGAGGAGCGCATCGCCAAGGAGGACGAAGCAAGATGAAGCCGAGAAAGGCGAAGGAGGCGAGAGTTACATGTAGAGCGAAGAGCTGGCGGGTGGCAGGGAGATGAGCAGAAAGATCAGAATGAACCTGGGCGGATGGTAAACCCCGCGCGGACCCGAAAGGAATATAGCTCACGGGAACTGAAGCGCACCGGAAAGGGCGAACAAGGAGCTGGACTGGGTGGAGTGAAGGGGTCACTTCATGAATGAATGCGCGACGGTCCTCGGCCGCAACGTGAAGCAGGGAGTGCTGGGTGGTTGGACGTGGTGGTGAACGGTGACGAGGCGGTACACGAACAGGCCGAAGGCATCCGACCACAGTCAAAAGGGCGTGAAAGGGAGAGAGCGAGTCGGGGGCTTACCTGGAAGTAGGAGCATGTTAGGGTAGGGGTGGGGGGGGGGGGGGGAAGGGAGAGAAGGAGCAGGTCCGAACGGAGCGGAGGAATAGCGAAAGCTGAACAGTATTACAGTATTGCGACGCGTGGGCGAAGCAGGGAGCAGTGGGTGATTAACAATAGCGGGATATGAGGCGAGCTGCAGGTTGACATGCGACGCACCATCAGGGAGGACGAAGCATAATGAGGCCGAGAAGGGAGAAGGGGGCGGGATTTACGTGTAGAGGGGAGAGGGGAACGAGGCAAATGATTGCATGCAGACCTGGCAGGGAGCAGCTCAAAGTATCGTAACAGAGTGGGATGGAATTTAAACTCATCTAACGTTTGTGCATAAGTGTGCCCTGTCTTAACCCATTGCAGCTTCAACCTGCAGCAAACACCCTGTGGATCCTAGTGGACCACAGACCCCACCTTTAATTCTACAGGGAGCATCTGATCAACCCAAGGACTCGGAGCTGCACAAATAATAATTCTCGTTCAGCACGGTGTCTCCACAAATTCTCAATCTATTGCTTGCTGCCTTCTTCCCAAGTTGATGGTTTGTTTTTACTCTCACTTTTGGAATAGTTTCTATCCTCTACTTGCTGTTTCCTTTGTCTTTATACCACCAATTATTCCAGAGAAAGAAAAAAATGGGGTGGGGGTGGTGCTGGATTCTGACTGTGCATCAGGCACTGGTGGGACATACATTCAGCAGGAATTCATAATTAGAGAAAAGGAACCCACGAAATGAGTTCAGCCATTGGAGTTTCAGCATTGACTGCACAAAATCAATCGATCAGATCTTGAGAAAAGTGGCAGAACGGGACCGAGATATGTGAACGGGTGCGCATTGACCAGCCAGCACAGCTCCCTAGGCGAGAATGCAGAAGGATGCGAGAGCAAACGAGATCGAGCACAGAGGAGACGGGCGTAAGGGAGAACGGCAGAGACAACAGAATGATCCGAAATTGAGCTGCCAAACTGTATGGGGACATTGCAGAATGAAGCCCAGCGGACCTGAAAGGAATACCTCAGAGAGGATGGAGCGGACCGTGTCGGGCAGTGATTCTCCACTCACTTTCCCACTCACCATCTTAAATAATCCTTTGTTAACCACAGGCACTTATTACTAACCACAGAGTTCCTATCGTCATATTCGGGGAGAAAAAGAAGGTTGACAACTGGTTTCAGGTGAACAAGGAGTCGAGGCGAAGGGCCCTCACCAACGCCGCAGCGTGAAGTAGGGAGAGCAGGGCGATTGGAGTTGGCGGTGTTGTGAAGTGGCGCAAGGTGTCGAGGCAGCGAACTGGCAGGGGTGAAATGTGAAGAGGCCGAGGGGAGACGGCAGTCGAGGCAGCAAGGAGGGGCTAAGGAGAGGTACGGAGCAGAAAGGGTGATGGCCCAGCGGACCGTGGGGGGAGACAAGGAGCTGGTCTGTTCGCAGAGAGCGGCGGAGAAATAGCGAAAGCCGAACAGTTTTTGGGAGGCGTGGGTGAAGCAGGGATTACATTCAGTGGGACATGAAAGGAGGCGCAGAGTGACGAGGGGCTCACGGCCCGGGGGGCGAAACATGATGAGAGGGGAGAATGAGGTGAGAGTAATAGAGGTGGTGGGTGGCGGGGAAAAGGGCAGAACGAGCCGAATGACGGGGGACCCGGCAATTGGCTTAAACAGACGTCATACATTAGGGCTGGTGTAGCTAAAACAGACGTCATACAGCGGGGTGGGGCTTAAACGGACGTCATACAGCGGGGTGACTGTCAGACTGATGTAATAGAGCAGGTTGGAGCCTTAGCGGACCTGAAAGGGATACGTGTCTGACTGAAGCGGGCCGGAAAGAGGGGATTCATAGCGGACCGTGTGGGGAGAACGAGGAGCAGGTCCGCACAAAGTGAATGGGGAAACTAACGAGCGAGGTTTAACAGTAGCGGGAGACGCAGGGTGAAGAAGGGGACACGTAGTGATTGGATATGGACCGAGATATCTGATTGACGAGCCAACGCAGCAGCCGGGAGGGTGAAGGGGGGAGGTGGGGGGGGGGGTGGAGAACGAAGCAAGAGCGAACCACAGTGAGCGGGGTGGTGGCAGGGAGAAGTGCAGAGAATGATCCGAGATTGATGTGACAAACTTGAAGAGGGTGCAGCCAAGCGGACCTAAAGGGGACACGTTTCACTTGCACCGAAGCGGATTGGAAAAGTTGAATGCAGAGCGGACCGTATAGTGAAGAAAGAACAGGGCTAGATGGAGGGAAGGGCCACTCAACCAACTAATGCGCCAATAGACATCGGCTGCAGCGGGAACCAGGGCGAGCCGGCTGATTGGTGGCGGTCATGATGAGGCCGAGAAGGGAGAGGGGGGGCGAGAGTTACATCGAAAGCTCAGAGGGGAGAGCAGAATGAACTGGGGGGGGGGGGGGGGGAAGGGGTGGAGCTCAGACTGACGTAATAAAGCCGGGCGCAGCTTAAACATGATGTACTACAGAAGGGTGGAGGTTAGACTGATGTAACAAAGCAGGTTGGAGCCTAAGCGGACCTGAAAGGGATAAGACCTTAAAGACACAGAGCAGAAATTGGTCTTTCAGCCCATCCAGTCTCACATTTGTGGCCTGAAATGTGAAATTAATAACACCATCACCACATGCTTTACCAGTTGAACATCTCCGTGTCTTTATTTTCCTGCTTCCATTATTCCATTTCGTGCCCTCCTACCTCCAGTGCATACCATCTGACTTCCGGTCAGGTTAATACATATCATGCATATTCATTATCATGACATCCCTCCTTTCACCAGAAATAAACTTTATATCTTTATGTTTAAATGTAAACACTTTAACACTATCAATAGCATTTTTTCTGCCTTCTGAACCAACAAAACAACTTCAAATTCAAAACAAAAACAACTTCAAATTCCCTCTTAACAAAATGTAACATAAACATCTTCTAACCAAATGTAATATAATAGCTCAACTATTCTTCTGTAATTATACTAATACAATGTTCACTCATATGCAAATGTAAACATTTAAATTTATACACCTCACATGTTTAAATTACAATACTTTTTTTTTCATTTAATACCAAATAGTTGACTAAACAAAATGCAATTCATACAGCACTCATACATGGACTTTATGATGTATTGATCAAACCACTGTCCAAATGTTACCATTATCATTCCTCTTCCTTGGTGAGTAACATTACTGCGCTTCATTGAAACTCATTCCAACTATCACAAACTTTCACTTTCGCGATAATGCGGGCACAATTAGAAATAAGGCACAAAATCATATCGTTTAGGTGGTTTTCTGTCCCGTCTCGGCCTTCCTGCAATGCTACTGTCGCAACTTGGTTGTTCACCCTCAGCACCGCTGAGGCCTCTGGTGTTTCTGGTACTCTGGCCACTTCATCGGGAATGCTGGTAACTACCTCTGGAACATCATCTGGTCCCTCAGGTTGAGCATCTCATATTGGACTTCCAACCACTTCACTCGGTGTCGCTCTGGATTGGTACTTTTTGACACCAGACACATTTCTTTTGTACAGGACTCCAGCTGGAGACTTGACTGTCACCATACTGCCGCTTCTGGATACAACAGTGTAGGGTTGATGGTAATAAGGTGTGTCTAGCTTACCACCACTCTCTTGCCTCACCAGAACATTATCTCCAGGCATGATGTCTGAGTACCTGGCCCCACGCTTCGAGTCTGCATACAGCTTTGCTGCATCGTGGTCCCTCATCTCCTGGTCATCCCTGATTTCCTTTATTTCGGGCATTTTTGTGCAGATTTTCCTCCCGAAAAGTACTTCTGCAGGACTTTTTCCTGTGGTTGCATGAGGCGTTGCCCGATAGACAGCTACATAGGATAGCAATGCTTCTCTCCAGTTCTGTCCTTCTGCATGAGCAATCCGTAATCATTTTTTGATGGACTGATTTTGTCTCTCTACTTCCCCATTGGCTTGCGGCCATTTAGGAGTTACTTTATGATGGTGGATACCTGTGGTCCTCATGTATTCAGAAAATGTCTCTGAAATGAACTGTGGACCATTGTCAGAGTGGCAATCCATATCTCGCGAAGATCTCTGCCAATGCTTGTATTGTTTTTTCAGAGGTCATTGACCTCATCACAGAGTACTCATAGTATCTGCTGTAGTAATCTACCACTACCATGATTGACTCACCAGTTGGTAAAGGTCCGAGAAAATCAACAGCTACATCGATCCACGGTCCTGTCGGGAGTTGCGTACTCCGGATCGGCTCTGGTGGATTACTCCTACTTGTGAGTTGACACCCATGGCAGGTTTTGATGAATTTCTCTGCGTCTTTATCACAACCTGGCCACCATACTTTACTCCTGAGGTTTTGCTTGGTACCAACAATACTTAGGTGTCCTTCATGAGCTAATGATATGATCTTCGGTCTCAACCTCTGTGGTATCACCAATCTACACCCCCTCAATACACACTGCCCGATGCAACAAAGTTCGTCTCTAATGGGAATATATGCCTTGTGAATGCACTTGTCCCATTGTCCACTTTGGATACATTCTCTAACTTCCATGAGTTCTGGGTCATGTTCGGACTCTCTCTTGACTTCCCTCATTGTCACAGCTTCCGGTGTCGACTGAATAGCTATGAAGCGTACAAAGCTCTCTGCTTCTGTCCCCAATTCTGACTTGGATTGTGGGCATCCATCTTTCAACAATCTGGACAGCAGATCAGCAATGTTTGCTTTCCTGGCAATGTGAACTACTCTGTACTTGTACAGTTGGAGTCTGAGCACCCATCGTTCTATCCTGGTACACGGTTTGGACCTGGCAGCATAGATCACCTCCAATGGTTTATGATCCGTGATGAGTTCAAATTCAATGCCATACAAATATGCATGGAATCTCTCGCAGGCCCATACAAGTCCGAGTGCTTCTTTCTCTGTCTGAGAAAATCTCCTTTCCACATCTGTCAAAGATCTGCTGGCATAGGCAATGATTCTTGGTCCCACATCACACATCTGGACCAACACGGCTCCTAAACCAACAGGACTAGCATCCGCTATGACTTTGGTTGGTGCAGCCGGATCATAATTCCCAAGAGTATCGGCATTCGTCAGACTTTGTTTCCAAGCTGTGAATGCTTCCTTCTGCTCAGGGCCAAAATGGAATGGTACACCTTTCCTGGTTAGTTTCCTCAGTGGTTCTGCCAGTGTAGCAAAATTAGGGATGAAGTTTGCGCAATAATTAACCAATCCCAAGAAACTCCTCACCTCCATTGCATTCTGGGGTTCACATGCATCTGCAACAGCTTTCACCTTGGCATCAGCTGGGTTCAGTCCTTCCCGTGTAAGCCTGTGTCCCATGAAGTCCATCTCTGACACACCGAACTGGCACTTGTCTCCATTCACAGTAAGGCCTGCCCTCTGTAGTCTGGATAGCACACGCCTCAACCGTCTGTCATGCTCTTCCTTTGTAGCCACATGGACTATGATGTCATCAGAAATGTTGGCAACTCCAGGAATGCCTTGAATCACTTGATGGATTTTGTACTGGTAGATCTCAGAAGCTGCATTGATGCCGAACGATAGTCTCTTGTACCAGTACAATCCACAGTGAGTCACAAATGTTGTCACGTCCCTGGATTCTGGGTCCAGCTCTAATTGATGATAGCCCCATTTTAAATCAATTTTTGAGAACATCTGACTGGTAGTTAACTCCTGAAGTACTTCCTCCACTGTTGGTATGGGGTGTCGTTCTCGAATTATAGCTTCATTGACCATCCTCATATTAACACACAGTCTTATGTCACCATTTGGTTTGGGCACGATCACTACTGGGCTGACCCATTGTGTTGAATGTTCTACAGGTTCAATAATGTCTTGCTCGATCAACTCTTTGATTTTGGCCTCGACTTTCCCACAAAGTCCAAATGGAGTTCTGCGCACTGGTTGCGCCTTGGGTTTGACCATTTTGTCCACTGCTAGCTTTAGTTGTCGACCTTTCAGCTTTCCTACTCCCTGGAAAACTGCGGGGAATTCTTGCTTCATATCCTCATATGACTGAACTCCAATATGAAGTATTGCCAGGTCTTGCGCCGTGTGTCTACTCAGCAATGGTTCTCCCCTCTCATCTATGACAACAAACTCTGCTTCGGTGTACTTGTCACCAGCTTCAACAGTCGCAGTGAAACTGCAATGGCTTGGTTGCTGTGTATGGATACAGTTTCTTTGAACACTTCTTTGATGTACAAATTATCTTTTTTCTTTTCAATTTCTCCCATAAATGTCAGTCAATTACATTACTGTCACTGCCTGAGTCTACAATGACCGGAACTGTCACACCACCAATTATCACTGGGACCTTCTCATGATGTACATTATTCAATGTAAACTGATAGTATTTCTGCCCATCCTGGTTGTCATCATCATCGTCACTTTCTGGGTCACCTTCTATATGGCGAATAGTGCCTTTCTTTCCAGGATACTTTCCTTTCCCCCAAAGCTTTGCCCTTAGAAGCTGTACTCCTCCCATTCTGGTTTGCATTTGACTTACTTTTGCACTTCTTTGCAAAGTGGTCCTTACCTCCACACTTTCTACAAACTTTGCCTTTTGCTGGGCAGCATGGGTCTTTTCCAAAATGACCTCTGTTTCCACATCTGTAACACTCCAAGTCATGTGTCGGCATATTTCTTGGCTGGCTATGGGTATGCGAGAGCCTATTTACTTGTTGACCAACTTTGTCTTTACTGGGCTGGCTTGAGTTGTCTTTCAGTTTCATGGTATGAAATTGCCCCTCAACAGCCTCTAATGCAACAGCAATTGCTAAAGCATTGGTAAGTTTCAACTCACCCCCTTTTTCCAGCAGTCGCCTTCTGAGTTTGTCTGATGTGCAGTGCTGCACGACTTGATCCAATAACTGGTTGTCCAAATCAACTGCCACGTAATTGCATCCAACAGCCAGTTGTCGCAATCTCGTCACGTACTGTGCAACCGTTTCTCCATCTTCTTGTTTTGTTTTGGGAAACAAATGGTGTTGAAATGTAGCATTCGGTGTCACCACATAGTGTGCATTCAATGCATCTACGGCTTTCTGGTATTCCTCCTTCCTTCCAGTATTCAAAAGTGTCTTAAAAGTTTCCCGAACTGCGGGTCCTGCGGTGAAGAGAAGTAATGCCCTCCGCTGCACTTTCTGTTCCTCCGTACTGCTATCGAGAAATAGGCCATGACTGTCGGCGTAGGGTTCAAATTCTTCCAGCCATGCCTTCCACTTCACACTCACAGTGCTTGCATCACCCGTTGGGTCAAAATGAGGAACACCTCGAAGTGCTAGAAATTCAGCTCCTGTGACTGCCATGAAGAAAACCTTCCAGCTCAAAGCCACCGATTCAAAATCCAAAATATTTATCACCTTTAAAATCCAAAATGTTTATCCTCGTCACCAATGTCACATTTGTGGCCTGAAATGTGAAATTAATAACACCATCACCACATGCTTTACCAGTTGAACATCTCCGTGTCTTTATTTTCCTGCTTCCATTATTCCACCATTTCGCGCCCTCCTACCTCCAGTGCATACCATCTGACTTCCGGTCAGCTTAATACATATCATGCATATTCATTATCATGACACAGTCCACTTCTAATCATGAGTGGACTCACTCCCTGGCCTTTTCCCTATTACCTTTGATGCCCTGGATAATCAAGAACTGGCCAATCTCTGCCTTAAATGCTCCCGACCTCAACTTGTCCTTCACCACCATCTGTGGCCACAAATTCTGCAGATTCCCCACCCTCTGGCTAAACCAGACTTGCATTGCTTGTGCTGTTTTTGTCCTGGATATAAAGTCTGCACACCCTGCAGTGAATGGACTTTGTTGAAAAAGAAGAACTCAATGAGCATGTGTACTTTACAATATTGAGAATGTCTTGTATGTGAAATATTAAGAACGGAAGAGAAAATAAAATTAGTGATACAGTACAATAACAGGCCCTCCCAACCCATCAGCTTGCACCGTCTAAAGAATCCATGTAACCAATTAACCTACTAACCCCTTACATCTTTTGTCCTTGGTTCTTTTTGTAGAGCGCGTCGAAAGAATCAAAGGTTACCCTTGTTGCTCCAAATCAAGGCTTTTATTAACTAGAAGACTGGAGCGTATCACATGTAGGTCGACCAGACCAGAATGACCTGGTCTGGGTTGGAGCAACTCTTTAAGACCTGCCAGTAGGCGTGGCTATGCTCTCAGCCAATCACAATCATCCTACACTACAATCTATACATATGCACATTGGTCATAGAATCTGTACTATCACACTTTCCACAGTTAGTTTTGTCTTGGTGAATGCTTTCAACATGTTCTCATTCCAGGTCCTCACATCTACAATTTAAAATATATATTAAAAAGTCTGATTCACATTTTAATGTTTATGCAATGTTTTAGTTTTGGCTATAAAATGAAAGAATTTAAGAGTGTCCCTCCCTTTTCCTCTCCCTCTTCAGCCTGCAGGGTCATTGCCCATCACAGCTTCACCCTGCAGCCTGCAGGTTGAGAACCACTGCTTCAGGAAGTAAAGGGTAACCAATGTTTCAGGCCTGAACCCTTTGTCAAGATATCAGCAAGAAACAAGCAAGTCACTCAGCATTCCTACAGATGCTTCATTACCCGTGGAGTTTCTCCAGTACATTTGTGCATTGCAAGTCTAGGTGATGTTGTTCAGTGTGACCTACATATGAAAGAACAAAAAGGAAGGGAACAACAAATGCCACTGGTCTTGGTACAAATGGAAAGAAAGAGTGAGTTATCTGAAGTTGGAGAATTCAGTACTGAGTCCTGCAGTTTGTGATGTGATCAGACTAAAAATAAGGTGTTGATCCTCACTGTGATCATGAAGAGGTGTAATAGAAGCTCAGGGTCACTCTTGTGGATGGAGAGCATATAATTTCACAAGGTGATCTCCCAGTCTATGGTTTCTCCTTTGTAGAGGAGGCCACAGAGTGAACACTATTGGAAGAAATGCACACAAATTGCTGGCTTTTCTGAAAAGACTATTTGGGTCTCTGGATGGTGGGAAAGGATGTCTGTCACATCTCCTGCATGGGGAAGTGGGAGAAGTCGGTAGAGATGGAAGAGTTGACCAAAGCACCTCAAAGGAAGCAGTACATTAGAATGCTGAAATGGAAGTGAACACAATGTGTATCTGGTGGTGGAGGAGATGGTGAAGGATAATCTGTTGAATGTGAAGGCTGGTGTGGTGGGAGATGAGGACCAGGGGAATATTGTCTTAGCTTGGTTAAGAAGAAAGGGTGAGAGAAAAGGTGTGAGAAATGGATGATCTGTGGTCAATGGCTCTATGGAAGAGGGGAAGCCATAATCAAAGAATGAGCACATTTCAGAGACACCAGTGCAGAATGTCTCACTATCTCATCATCAAATCAAGAGCAGCAGAGATCACAAGATTGCAAGTATAAAGGAACAGAAGTAGGCCATTTAGCCCATTGAGTCTGCTTTGCAAATCCACCTTGAGCTAAACAGTTCTTACATCTAATTCCAAGTTCCATCCTTTTCTCCATATCCCTTGATACCTTGACTAATTAGTACCTATCAATCTCCCCTTTAAACTCCCCCAATCATAGGGCCTCCACAGCTGTATGTGGCAATGAATTTCACAATTCTATGATCATCTGGCTAAAGAAATTTCTCCTCACCTTAGTCTTAGAATTAGAAGGTACCCATTTAAAACAATGCCCCCTTGTCCTAGATTCACTCACCAAGGGAAACATCTTATTCACATCGATTCAGTCAATCCTTTCAGCATTCAAAATGTTTCTATGAGATCCCCTCTTATCCTTCTATACTCCAATTAATGCAGTCCAAGAGCCACTCAATTTTCCTCACATGTTACCCCTTGTATTCCATGAATCATCCTGGTAAATCTTCTCTGTACTCTCTCCAACATTATTACATCCCTTCTCAGATAAGGGGCACATACTCCAAATTGTGTCTCACCAGTGCCTGATAGAGTCTTATCAATACCTCTTTACTCTTATACTCTATTCCTTTTGAAATTAATGCCAACATAGCATTCACTTTTTTTACTGCTGATCCAACCTGGTGGTTGACCTTACAGTTATCCTGCACAAGAACCCTCAAATCTCTTGCACTTCTGAATTTTGGATTTCCTCCCCATCCAAATAATAATCTGCCTTTTTATTTCCTCTTCCAAAATGTACAACTATACATTTCTCAACATTGTATCTCATCTGCCATTTCTTGTCCACTGTCCTAATCTGTCCAAGTCTCTCTGTAGCCTTTTGGTTTCTTCAACGTTGGTGTCATCTGCAAACATCACCACAAACCCATTCAATCCATAATCTAAATCAACAATATACATTGCAAAAAGAAGTGGCCCCAACACCGACTCCCGTGGAACCCCACGAATAACCGGCAATCAACCAGAACAGGATCCCATTATTTCCACACTTTGTTTTCTGCCTATCAACCAATGCTCCACCCAATCTAATATCTTTCCTGTAATTCCATGAGCTCTCATCTTATTAAGGAGCTTCTTATGTGGCACCTTATCGAAAACCTTTTGAAAATCCAAATACACTACATTCACAGCCTCTCCCTTGTCCATCATATTTAATATTTCCTCAAAAAATTCTATAGGTTGGTCAGGTAGGATCTTCCCTTCATTAAACCATGCTGGGTTGGACCTATCATGCCATGCACCTTGCGGTATTTCATAAACTCTTCCTTGAGGATCAACTCCAATAACTTTCCAACTACAGACATCAGACTAATAGGCCTATAATTTCACTTTTTCTGCCTCCCTCCTTTTTTAAACAACGAAGCCACATTTGTGTCCTTCCATTCTTCCAGAACCATGCCAGAATCTATTGATTTCTGGAAAATCAATTTTAATGCCTCCACAATCTCCAAAGCCACCTCCTTCAGAACCCATGGGTGCTCATCATCTGGTTCAGGAGACTTATCTATCTTTAATCCATTCATTTTACCAGGCACTATCTCTCTAGTAATCTTGTCTATACACAATTCTATTCCCTCTGACTATCAGGTATATAGCTATGGTCTTCCTCAATGAAACTGGCACAAAATACTCATTTAGTTCTTTTGCCATCTCTTGTTACCCATTATAATTTCTCCAGCATCATTTTCAATCAGTCCTATATCTACCAGTGTCTCTCTTTTACTCTTCATATATTTAATAAAAACTTAGTATCCTTTTGTATGTTATTTACCAACTTCTTTTCATAATTCATCTTTCCTAATGACTTTCTTTGTCTCTTTCTGTAAGTTTTAAAGTTTCCCAGTCCTTTGTTTTTCCACAAATTTTTGCTTCCTTGTCTGCCCTCCCTTCTGCCTTTAGCTGCAACCTTTGTGCCATTTTTTTTCCATTCATAATTTTATTTTTTCTTGGAATATATCTATCCGACACTTTCTTGTCGTAAAGATCATCCAATTCTGCTCGGCTGTCCCCACATCTAGCTTACTTTTCCAGTCATCTTGGGCCAGTTCCTCTCTCATACCACTGTAATTTCCTTTGTTCCACTGAAATATCGACACAGCTGAAATCAGCTTTACCTTTTCAAATTTGAACTGAACTCAATCATATTATGATCACAACTTCCTAAGGGTTCCATTACCTTTAATTCCCTTATCACATCAGGTTCATTACACATCACCAAATCCAAAACCCCTGGTGGGCTTATCGAAAAACTGCTCCAATAAACCATCCCATAGGCATTCTACGAACTCTCTCTCCTGAGATCCAGTACCTTCCTGACTTTGCCAATCCCCTTTCATGCTAAAACTCCCCATAATTATTTTGACATTTTCCTTCTGACACACTTTTTCTACTTTAGCTGAAACTCATAGTCCACTTCCCAGGTGCTATTTGGGGGCTTTTACCCTTGTCATTTCTTAACTCAACCCATAAGGATTCCACCTCTTCTGATCTTATGTCCCTTCTTTCTAGTGATTTAATATCATTGCTTATCACCAGGGCCATGCCATCCCCTCTACCTACCTGCCTATTTTCTTATATATATGCACTGTGTACCCTTGGACATTCAGCTCCCAATCACATTCATCATTAAGCCATGTCTCGGTGAGGCCACAATGTCATATCTTTCAATCTGTAGCTGTACAACAAGGTCATCTACTTTATTCCTAATGCTCCATGCATTTAAGTACAAAACCCTTAGACTGGTATCTGTTACCAATTTTGTTGTATTTCTATAGTATAGCAAATTGTCCTGTCTTTTCACCTGCCTGTCCTTTTTGTCATCTTTGCTGCACATTATTTTTGACTTTTTTCTATTTTCCTCTTTCTCAGCTTTAACACCCTGTTACCCTTGTACCTTAATCCCTGCACTCACATTTTGATTCCCACCCCCCCCTGCCAAACTAGTTTAAATCCTCCTAAAATGCTCTGGCATACCTGCCTGCCAGGATATTGGCCCCCTCCAGTTCAGGTGCAGCCTGTCCTTTTTCTACAGGTCAGACCTTCCCCAGAAGAGATCCCAATGATCCTGAAATATGAACCCCTACCCCCTGCACCAATTCTTCAGCCACACATTCATCTGCCATAACTTCCTGTTCCTACCCCTTCTGGTGCGTAGCACAGGCAGAAATCCTGAGTTTACCACCTTTGAGGTCCTGCTTTTTAACTACTTTCTTAACTCTCTGTATTCCTTCTTCAAGACCTTGTTCCTACTCCTATCTATGTTCCCACGTGGATCATGACATCTGGCTGCTCACCCTCCCCCTCCAGAATGGTATGAAATCGATCAGAGATATCCCTGACCCTGGCATCTGGGAGATAACATTACCATCCAGGAGCCTCAATCTCATTCACAGAACCCTCTTATCCACTTTTCCAACCAACAAGTCCCCAATCACCTTTGCTCTCCTCTTCTTCCCCCCATTCCCTTCTGAGCTGGGGGAGCCAGCCTCTGCGCCAGAGACATGTCCACCTCAAATTGTCCTAGATGGTCATCTCCACAATCAGTATCCAAAACGGTTGCTGATTGGAATGGCCACATGGGTACTCTGCACTGTCTGCATCTTCACTTTCCCTTTTCTGACAGTCACCCAGCTACCTGCCTCTTGAATTTTAGGGGTGACTGCCTCCCTGACACTCCTGTCTGCAACTACCTTTGCCTTCCTCAAGATCCGCAGTTCTTCCAACTCCAGCTCCAGTTCCCTAACTTGGTTTGTAAGGAGATGCAGCTGAATCACCTTCTGCTGGTGTAGTTGTTTGGGACAAGTACACAGTCCCATAATTCCCACATCCCGCAACTGGAACAATCCACTGCCCTAGCCGACTTGATAGCAGTGACTGAGAACATAGAATGGAATACTTGCATGGGTAGGTGTGGTGCACTGTTAGACAGAATCAGACACACACAAGGTAAAGACTGAACAACAGGCTTTAATCCACAAAGACCTCCTCAGAGCCAGGCTGGCTGTGGCTGCAGCACCTCTGTGTGAAGCCTCAGGAGGCCAGCGCAGGCTTAAATCCCGGAGGGTGATTGACACCTGACCTGGTTGGGCTTGATCCATTCAGGCCGACTGATTGGCAGCTGGCCAGGTGTTGTCCTGTCCCCTTACACTCCTGCAGGTACAGAGGTTTCCCCCCTGCAGTAGGCTGGTGCTGTACCACCACAGTAGGACTGAACAAATACCCTCTAAAAGGTGGGTGTACCTTGAATTTCAAAAAGCTATGCCTTTGATCTGGGAAAAGTTGGAGCTGAAGGAATTGTTCAACATGAGGGTGAATTCTGCTATGTGAAAGAATGGGTTGGTGGATCGGAACGGATTGGGCCCCTGTTCAGGGAAGAAGCAGAAAGCTCTCAGACCTTCCTGACTTGAAATGGAGTTATAGTAACATTGAATATCCACAGTAAAGATGAACCAGTTGAGACCAGGCACTTGATATGTATAAACTGCTGGTAAGAGAATATTCTTTGCTTAACAGAAATCAGTCATTCCTCTGGTTATGCTGGTGACTGCACTATTAATTCCATCTGATCTTGTTACCCATGTGCTCCATTCTCCCATATCACAACAGATAAATTATCTTGCTCTGCGGGTGTTACTGATTGACAGGAAATGGGAAAGACCTGGAGAACCATTGTATTAATGGACAAGGGCTTTTGACTTTGTCCTAAAATAAGCTCTCATGCAGATAAATCACAGAAGTAAAGAAAGAAACAGAGGTGAATGCTTGGCGTACCTTTGTCATAAATTTAAGCAGTCAGATAGGGAATAAATTATTGATATTGTACGTTTACTCTGAAGAATTTAAGTATTCAGAACACAGGTTAGAAACAAAAAAAAAAGAAAACAAATTCAATGGATGAACTGTCTCAGAGTAATATGGGAAGAAAAAACAACTTGGGTGCAAACAACCTCAGCAGAACTATATCATATACTGAATATTTGTCCAAGGGCATGCTTCAAAAAAGTAATTATTTTGCCTTCAATCCAAGATCTCTGAGTTTGGCCTCAATTTTTCAATTTTAAGTCTTTGCTTTCCTGCAATTTACGAATGTCCTATGTTCTGAGACACAATGAAATCTGAGGGGCTATGAATTTGTGCATGATCATAATCTCCAGTGTTGTCTTGCAGAACTGACTTCTATTTTGAACATAGTCCGAGCAGGAAACCCAGTCTTCGTTCCTCACCTATTGGAAGTGATAAAACAAGAAGAGATATTTCAGAAAAAAAAATGTCAGTTTGCACATTCAGGATTTTGGTGGTTCCAAACAGACAGATTTTCCAGTCTAATGATACCTGAACATCTTTTGAATTCACAGCTTTTAGATGCAACGCATGTTAGAGTCGTCTTTTCCCTGAACTCGGTGAAGGAGCAGGAGCTGGGACCCTGTTGAATAGAAAGGGTCCAATGGAAGGCATCATCATTTTTGAGAAAGGGTCCCGAGCACCCATGATCCCCCACTCCCACACACACAAAACATTGATTGGCCAATGCCCGATTCTCCATGGATGTCGCTCTTATTTCCCACTCAGGCAACATCTGCCATCGGGTTCAAGGAGGAGTCTGGCACTTGCTGGGTTTCCTTTTTGAACTCAAACCAGCAATGAATTCTTACCTTTCATGGAAAGATTTAAACCAGTGGTTCTCAACCTTTTTCTTTCTACTCACATACTGCTTTAAGTAATCCCTATGCCATCGGTGCTCTGTGATTAGTAAGGGATTGCTTAAGGTGGTATGTGAAGGGGAAGGGAAGGTTGAGAATCACTGCTCTCTACCCAATTTTTGCTGAAACATTTTGCTTGAGAAAAATTGTCATTGGCCCATTTCCTTTGGAGTTATGAAACTGTGCACATAATCAGTCAATTAGGTACAATTAAAACAGAGGTTTTCAACCTTTTTCTTCCACCCACCCAAACAATCTCTTAATAATCACAGAGCACATATGGCCTAGGGAATACTTAAAATGGTATGTGAGTGGAAAGAAAAAGGTTGAGAACCACTGATTTAAACTATAAATATTCTGAACTTTCTACAATATGCTTGAAAAAATAAAGCCGGACTCCACAAATTGTCCAATGAAATGTCTCTGAATCAAATGCTTTGGAGCCTTTTAGCACCATGTTGATTGTAAGATAAGCCAGCCAGGACCCATCTTGGATGCATGTTCACCAATCACATGACGTACAATATTTTTTCACCTACTTTTTCACATTACTTTATTTCCTGGTTAGGTACAGGAGAGCAATTGTCTTTTTTGATCTATTTATACATTCCAGGATATGGATTTTCCTTGCAAGACTTGAATTTATTGTTCACTCTTTGTAGACCCAAAACTTGAGCACAGCGAAACTTCCAAGATTTGGACCTTTCGTGCTTTGTAGCACCAGAATGACAGATTTTCCAAACTAATAATACCCCAACAGTCACTGGTTTTAGTTGTTTAAGTTGTATTATTTTCCTTGAAACTGAATGAAAAGAGAGCAGGAGCAGACACTGTGATTGAATTAAAACACAGTGCTGGAGAAGCTCAGCAGGTCAAACAGTGTCCTTTATATAGCAAAGATGAAGATACATCACCAATGTTTCGGGCTTCAGCCCTTCATCAAGGTATGAGCAAAATGTGGACAGGCACCCATACACAATGGTTGCAGGGCAGTGGGAGGAGCACAATCCCATATTAAGAAGGTAATAGGTGCATAAGGGAGGAGGGCACACCAGGAAATGGGAAAGGAGGATGGCTCTGAGAATGGAGAGGGAAGAGGGCGGAGAGCTGGAGGAAAGAAGACAGAGGGATAGGGAAGAGATGGTGAAGGGGGGAGGGGTTGGGCTAGCATAAATCAAAGAAGTTGATGTTAATGCCATCGATTGGAGAGTTCCCAGATGGAATATTAGGTGTTGCTAGCAGGGACCCCAATATATCATAACAGATTTCCAAAGGTTCATTTTATTGTCATGTAATAATACATTAAAATTTAACATACATGATATACTGCAACTTATGTCTGTTGTAAGGCAAAGAATTGTATTGAGCTTTGTTTCTTGCCCTTAACAATAGGAAAAAAAGAAGCAAAAGGGAATCCTTTCAGAGATACCAAGTGTCCATAGATTCACCTGCAGCTGCACAGATTCCTGTTTAAACCTTTGACAACCTGAGCTCCTGATCCAAACCTCCAATAAGATCTGGAAGCCTTCAATACCTTCATGAGCTCTTCTTGCCCTCAACATCCTTTTAAATCTTGGTTCCAATACCTGGTTCCTATGAAGCAGCCTCCTGCAGCCCAGAGTCTGTGTGAAACCTTCAACAGCAAGTCATCAGCTGCCCATAGCCTATGTATGTTCTTCAGCAATTCAGCTCTTTGCTGATCAGCTATCATGGTCACCATCCTTGAGGGTTGTCTCCTCTGGTTCTTCTTCTCAATGGGAGGTGTTCTCCTGTTTTCTGTTGCCCCGCGCTGGTCTGCTGCTCCCCGGAGTCTGGAACACCTTATGGTATGCTGTCCAGCAATGGCACTGCCATCTTGGGCACTGGAATTTGTGGATGCAAGATTTAAAAAGAAAAACACTGTCATCTCCTTTAACAGTTTGCTTAAAGCCTGTACAGAGCTGTCAACATCAGGTGTGGGCAGTAGGACTCTGCAGAGCAGCGCTTTGTCTCTGCTCCTCACTCTTCCTTTGTCTGTTTCAGCAGTTCTAGCAGTACCACAAATTTGGACCCCCCTAAACTCAGTGAAAAGAGAGCAGGAACAGGGACCCCAATGAACTGAAAGGGACTAATGGGAGACTAGGGCCCTGGAATGTCAAAGAGAGGCCAGGAACTGGAGACCAAATATGTTTGTGGGAGTTCGGGAACCAGACCCCCAGTTAGTTGAAAGGGAATGTTGGAACCGAGGATCCAGTAAGTTGAAAGGGAGCTTGGCAGACATCACCTGGTAAGCCAAATGCTGAACCACTGAGATTGGAGTCTTCTTGCAGTTTGTTGGGCTAATTCTGAGAGCAACTAAAGTCAACCATATTCTTGGGTCGGGAGTCACAGTTATGCCATTCTAGGATAGCATGATAGATTGCCTTCCTGTTTTCTTCTCCTAACCTCCACAATTACTCAAATTGAAATCATATATAAAATCATATATATATAAAAAAAGAATTTAACTATTGTAACTTATATTTTCCAGCAGCCTTGATCAGATTTCAACTCATGTCTATTAACTTAAAAGGGAAATTTATGTAAAATGATTACTGACTTTGACAGCAATAGTCACATCATGTAAATGAATAGGAACACAGAGGAAAGCAGCTACAGAAATCAGTGACTTCTCATGACTGCATACTAAATGTAGTTATGTACAGTGGACTCAAAGATCTTAGAGCAGAGCTTTTCTGTAATTTTTTTCTAGACAATACAGCACGGTAACAGGCCCTTCTGGCCCCTGAGCCTGTGCCACCCAAACAAACCAATTGGCCTACAAACCCCATATATATTTGGAGGGTGGTAGGAAACCGGAGCACCTGGAGGAAACCCACGCAAACACTGTGGGAACATACAAATTCCTTACCAACAGCTCTGGACCTGTAATAGCGTTATGCTGAAGATGCAAATTTATGTGTCCAATTTGAATTGGGATCTCTACCCTCATATTCCTATGGCTAATGTCACTGGGGAAGTTCTTCAGCTGCCATGAAAGAGAAGAAAGCTTGGGGAAAGCCACAACAAACAGGAATAGGTTGTTGATGAGGAAATATTAGATTCTGCATCATTTTTTCGTGGTTCCGGTAATCTCACGCATTAGTTTTCGTAGAAGGAGTAGGGATTTTCATCTGTCCCTATAAAGGTCATTATTATGTTGTTGTGGGAGGTGGAGAATAGTCATTGGAAGCTTCTTCCCAGCCTCTACCTTGTCTTGCTGGGATTGCCCAGCAGTTCCATTGAGGAACTAACTCATTAAACCTTGAGCTTGGATTCTGTCTTTTCTATGGGGATTACAGAGCTACAATAGGGATCTGGATTTTGATTACTTAACGTTCTTCATTAAACAGGTGATTTGGTGCTTGGGGAGTAGCAATAGAGAAGGGATTTTGGATTACTTAATGTTCTTTATTAAATAGGTGTTTAGGGAATAGCAATTGGGAATGAACCTTGGGTTAGTTGAATGTTCATTAAATAGGTATCAAGGTGTTTTTAGCATCTGTTACTGATTTAAAAATCCATTCAACAGTATTTTAATTTATAGTTTAATAATTTTTGTTTTAATGGCTCTGAATGTCAGAAGCATTTGATGACATTTAAGTCTTACAACTGTACAGGAATTATAGCAGCACATTACACTGCAAAGACACTTAACCTAATTATAAATGGCCCAGCATATCACCTGTTGGGAGTAATTCCTTTCGTTCCACCCAGTGCCCTCCATCACACTCCCTGCTCCCTTGACTAACTTTCTTTCTCAGGTTTGATGAAAGGTTCTGGAGCTGAAACATGAGCTGTTTCTCTGTCTGCAAATGCTGCCTGTTTTCTGTTTTTTTCTTTCATTTCAGGTTTGTGTGGGATTTGTATAGAGCAGTGGTTTTCAGACTTTTTCTTTCCCCTCCCCTCATCTACGACCTTAATTGATCCCTCTGCCATTGGTGCTCTGTGATTAGTAAGGGATTGTTTAAGGTGGTATGTGAGTGGGAAGGGAGGGTTGAGAATCACTGCTCTAGACCCAACTGTTACTGAAATATTCTGCTTGAGAAAAATTGTAATTGGCCCATTTCCTTTGGAGTTATGAAAATGTGCACATAACAAGTCAATTAGGTATGATTAAAACAGTGGTTTTCAAACTTTTTCTTTCCACTCACATACCACTTTAATTAATCCCTTACTAATCACAGAGCACCTATGGAATAGGAATTACTTAAGGTGGTATATGAGTGGAAAGAAAAAAGTTTGAAAACCACTGGTATAGATGGACACTTGATGGTTGGCATGGACTTGATGGGTAAATGGGCTTATGTCATGCTGAATGACTGCATTATTATGGAAAGTGAGAGGGAGGGATGTCTGTTCAATATAATTGCGGTGTGGAGTAAGAATAGAAGGATAGCTGTGTCAGCATGAACTGACCTGTGAAATCTGTGGCTGCCAAAAGGATCTAGTTGTCAAAATGAATTACCAGTGCGTGCAGGGACAAGTATTACTTGACTGCACAATGCGAACAGACTCTGCAGCAACATCCTTAGTGCCCGACCCTCAAATATAAATGAGGTGCACTAAAATGGGAACCAGAACAGACTATAAGGCCCCTCAAAGCTGTTCCACCAATCAGTAACATTAAGGCTGATTTGTTTTTGACCTCAGCTTCACTTTTCTGCCTATGCCCTCTGCTTCACCGATAGTCCAAAGATCTATCTCAGTGTTGAATATATCCAATAATTCAGTCTCCACAGCATAGAAATTTCCAAAGACTCATTGCTCCTTGAAAGAATAAATCCTCCCCCCCCACTTACCATATAACCATATAACTTTTTACGGCATGGAAACAGGCCATGTCGGCCCTTCAAGTCCATGCTGGTTCACTTGAACAATGCAACAGATTCACTTCTTCCTGTAAAGTGGAAAATCTTAATGAAGTTAATTCTCAGAAATTGTTAGTTCCAGCAGGATTCGGAGTCTGCAATCGAACCTTTAACCCGAATTTTCTCTTTTAGAATGTCAATGAGACTTTAAAGCAATTCCTTCATATTCTGCAAGTATGCCAAGTAAAATTAACAATCCTCCATGCTCCTGAAATAAAAATGGAAAATGCATAGCAGGTCAGGAGAGAGAAAAATAGAATTAATGTTTCAGTTATAGACCCTTTATCAGAATTAGGAAAAAGAAAACAAGCTAAGTTGGTGTGAAGTTGGGGCAAGAATAGGAGATGGATGGGGTTTTAATTATATTTATTTTGTGTTGGCTTGTTTTACAGATCTCTCCTTCTTCAATCAGCAACACTTCCTTTTGATATCATTTTTCATAATTGATTCTGTGAGGGAAAACATTCACTCAGCATTGATCTTGTCAGGCTTTTCCCTTCTTCCTACCAGAGTAGATAATGATTCCCTCCAAACCCAAGTGGTTCACTGGGAGAAGGATGGTGGTGGCATTATTCTGAGGGATGATTGCTGGGACAACAGAACAATGATGTTGCCAGAATTAATGAATAGTTTGGATAGATATATATGCTACATCTGATTGTTGCTTATTGTACATTGATTTTAGGCATATCTCAGCATGAAATGCATCCCTAAACCATATAAACTTTAAACTGGGAACAAATGAGAAAATTTAGAAAGTAAAATTTGATATTTTATAGAATAAATCCATGATTCTCCATGTGAAGAATGAGCAGGCTTGCATTATGCCATACTGTGGTAAATCAAATGGGGAAACTTAGTTTCAGCACAGGAAGACTATGCTACCACTTTAAGAAAATATATTAATTGCACCTGATCCATTTCTCAAAATTTATATGGAGCTGAATTGCGAACATAGTTGGAAGATACAATGAGTGTTCAGAGTCTGCCTAACCTTCTTCCGTGGGAAAGTAATAGAAATATTGACCCTTGTAAATATTGGTCTTGTCTATACATGTACTGACTGGGTTTTCAAAACAATTGGTATACCCTATGGTGATTTGGAAAGACCAGTACTGCCCTGCATTTACAGGCAGAGTCATTCTTTCTCATGTTTGTAGATCTTGCTGCCAGCAGAGGGTACAAATTTGTGAGAACCTAAGTTACGGAGCAGGGATTGGGAAGACAAATATTCTTAACAAATTAAGGATTATTTGCAAGAATGAGTCCAATGCAGGAAATGGAGGAGATGCAATGGCAGTTGGAGATACAAAGATCCAGAGTGGGCTGATGACCAGTACGAGGTGCCCTCCTTCTTCAAAGAATGAGGACTTCCATCTTAGATCATCAGAGCTACAAAAAACATGCCTTCCCCTCTATACCCAGATACTCAGCCCTTACCCGCATCTCCTCCATTTCTCACACACCTGCTCTTGGCCCCCACCACCACTAGATGCAACAAGAACAGGATTCCCACTGTCCTCACTTACCACTCCATGAGCCTCCACATCCAACATATTATTCTCCGCAATTTGCATGATCACAAACAAGGCACATCTTCTCCTCTCCTCCCCTCTCAACCTTCTGCAGGAGTCACTTCCTCCTTTACTCCCTTGTTTATTCATACTTTCTCATTGATCATCCCTTTGGAAACCTACCCTAGTGACTGCAAGAAATGCTACACTTGCACCCACACTGCCTCCCTCACCACCATTCAGGGCCCCAAAGAGTCCTTCCAAGAGAAGCAATACTTTATGTCAATCGGCAGGGGCCATCTACTGCATCTGCTACTCCTGTTGTGGCCTTCTCTATATCAGAGAGATTGGATGCAGATTGGGAGATCATTTCGTTGAGCACTTTTGTTCTGTCCTCTGCAATAGCGGAGATCTCCCAATGGCTAACCAATTCAATTCTGCACCCCATTTCCATGCCGACATGATTGTCCATGGCCTTATGCAATGCCAAATTGAAGCCACCAGCAAACTGGAGGCACTCTCCAATTGGATGGCATTAAAATCCCCTTCTGTCTCACTCTCTTCCCCATCCCTCTGTCTCCCTTTGTCCAAATCTCTACTTCTTTCCCCCTCCATTCAGAGACCTATCCCATCTCCCACCTCTTCTCAGCTTTTTATCTTTTCTGCCCTCTCTTTGTATTCACCTGTTACCTCTTGTCTCTGGGCCTGTGCTTCTCCCCCTGCCCCTCCCCTCTCCCCAACATTACCTGATATTTGCTCATTCCTTGACAAAGAGCTCAGGCTTGAAAAGTTATGTATCCTTAGCCTTGCTACATAAGAAACACGAGATACTTGCTGAGTTTCTCCAGCATTTTCATGTGAGCCACAATATGTAAAATGCCCCCCCGTACTGCTGCAGTTATATTTCTTGTCAATTTATTTTCCTCATCTAGAATCACCAACTTCATCACTTGAAGTGGTAATAGTAACTGTGAACAGGGGTAATATTGCATGTTAAAGCATGGAACATATTGATTTACATCGTGATGGTATTGGGCTGTAATAAAAAGTTCTATTTTTTTGTATATATGCTTTTCCTCAACATATTACAAATATAAACCAGAGGACGTGTAAAAAGTGAAAGGGGAAAAGTTTAGGGGGAACATGAGGGGGAGCTTCTGAACAGAGGATGGTAGGAGTGTGGACCAAGATGCCAGCTGAGGTGGCGAATGTAGGCTCAATTTTAACATTTAAGAAGAATTTGGACAGGTACATGGATGGGAGAGGTATGGAGGACTATGGACTGTGTGAAGGTCAGTGGGATTAGGCAGAAAAAATGGTTCAGCACCGAATAGAAATGCCGAAGGGGCCAGTTTCTGTGCTGTAGAGTTCCATGGTTCTACATTCTGAAGACATTACTGACAAAAAATGGACATACAAAAAGCTACATAATGTAATAGCAAATGGTAAATAAATCAACAATTTAAATTGAGAATGGGACCTGCATTTTAGATTTACACTAATACTTAGTTATGTCAAGTCCAAGAATACCACCATAGTGCTTTGATGCAGACAAGATGTCTCCATTGAGTGAATACTCATTTGAATCAATGGGGAATCTAATTTAAATAAATATTCATTTTTATGAGGCTGTTAATAATCATGTGCAAGATAAAATTCCACTGATCCATGACCAGTAAATTACTGTGGAATATGTAAATCTTTGCAATATGATTCCTATGGCACCCGTTCTCTTTTGTTTTATAACCTTCCAAAATGGGAGAGATGATGGAATAAGGAGATCCAAAGAGAGATTGAACTATACTCATTGGCATTGAGAAGAATAAGAAATAACCTCATTGAAACATAGAAGATCGTGACAGACATCAATGGGGTAGATACGGAGGTTGTTTCTTCAGGCTGGATACAGAAGATTAGGGGAGATAGACTTAGGACAAAAGGTAGATCAATTAGACAGAGATGCAATGGAATATTTTTAGTCAGTGGCTTATGAATCTTTGGATTACAGATTCTCTAACTGACAAGGCGGAAAAGGCTCAGTTACTGAGGGTGTTCAAGAGTGAGATATAGATTTTGACTCAATAACTAAATGATATAGGTATCAGATGAAAATATAGGCAAGGTAAAGGATTGTGATCTTGAATGGAAAACAGGATTGAGGAGACATACAGCTTGATCCTGCTTCAACTAAAAGCAAATAGAGTTGCTGAAGAGGCTCAATGGGTCAGTGAGCACCTATGGAGAGAAATATAGAGTTAAAGTTTTGAGGCTTGTCCCTTTATTAAGACAGAGGTGGGAAGTGGGGATGACAAGCATAGAAAGGAACAGGAGGGAGGAGCTGAGGAGAGATCAAGAGGTAATGAGATACTGGACAGACAAGAGAGAGAGACAGGTCAAGGGGGAGAACATGGGAGGGTGATGCAAGGGGTTCAGTGAGAAGCAACTGGTGGAGTGGGCTAGAAAAATGGCAGCATGTAAAGGATGGTGGAAATAGTTAGGAATCAAAAGGGTGTTTATCTGGTTGGCAATCTGGTTGGTGAGTGGGTGCCTCAGGGGTCAGTGGTGGGCCTGCAACTGTTCTGGAAGAAGGAACCAGGTGCAATGTATCTAAGTTTGCTGATGACAATAAATAGAGTGAAAAAAGCAAATTGTGCAAAGGATATGGAGAGTCTGCAAAGAGATATAGATAGGTTATGTGAGTGGGCAAAGGTCTGGCAGATGGAGTACAATGTCGGTAAATGTGAGGTTATCCACTTTGGAAGGAAAAGTGGAAGATCCGATAATTATTTAAATGGAAGTGATTGCAGTGTGCTGCCATGCAAAAGGACTTTGGCATCCTTGTGCATGAATCACAAAACTTTGGTTTGCAGGTGCAGCAGGCCATCAAGAAGGTAAATAGAATGTTGGCCATCATTGCTAGAGGGACTGAATTTAGGAGCAGGGAGGTTGGGCTGCAACTGTACAAGATACTGGTGAGGCCGTGTCTGGAGCACTGCATACAGTTCTAGTCTCCTTATTGAGGAAGGATGTACTGGCTTTGGAAGTGGTGCGGAGAAGGTTCACCAGGTTGATTCCAGAGATGAGGGGGGGTTAGCCAATGAGGAGAGATTGAGTCACCTGGGACTTAGAATTTAGAAGAATGAGGGGATCTAATAGAAATGTATAAAATTATGAAGGCATATATAAGATAATGGTAGGTAAGTTGTTTCCATTGGTGGGAGAGACCAGAACTAGGAGACATAGTCTCAAGATTCAGGATAGTAGATTTAGGATGGAGATGAAGAGGAGCTGCTTTTCCAGAGGGTGGTGTATCTATGGAATTCACTGCCCATTTAATCAGTGCAGGCTACCTCAGTAAAAATATTTAAGGGAAAGTTGGACAGATTTTTACATAGTAGGGGAATTAAGGGATTTGTGGAAAAGGCAGGTAGGTAGAGATGAGTCTATCCATTAGATCAACCATGATCTCATTGAATGGTGGAACAGGTTCGAGGGCTAGAAGGCCTACTTCTACTCCTATTTCTTTTATCTTCTACTGGAATAAGACCACGATGAGGTTATCAGAAATTGGAAAATACAGTCTTTAGACTCAAATTTATTGTCAGGTACATACATGACACACACATACAACCCTAAGATTCTTTTTTTCCTGTGGGCGAGGTATAATTACCACTTATTTGCAATATAAAAAATACTGACTTAATATACACATGAATGAAAATAAAGAAATGTAAACAAACTGACTGTGCAATACAGAGAAAAGAACATTAATAGAGTGCAATAGTAAGAGTCTTTAAATAAGTTCTTGATTGAGTTAGTTGTCAAGGAGACTGATGGTGGAGGGGTAGCAGCTGTTCCTGAACCTGGTGGTGTGAGTCTTGTGGCCCCGAGACCTTTTTCCTGATGGTAGCAGCGACAACAGAGCATGTGCTGGGTGATGTGGATTCTTGTTGATTGCTGCTGCTCTCCAATGGTGGTGTTCCCTGCAGATATTGTCGATGGTGGGGAGAGTTTTACCTGTGATGTCCAGGGTTGTGTTCACTCCCTTTTGCAGGGTTTTTTGTTCGGGTACATTCAAGTCCCCATTAACAGACTGTGATGCAGCTGGTCAGCATACTTTCTACCAAACATCTGTGGAAAAATGTACCAAAGTGTTGTAGGCTCTCCAAGCTAAATATAACATTGCATTTTTCATTTGATTTATTTTGCATTTGGTCTCACCCTGGCAAGGTATGAAAGTGAACACAGACATGTTTATGTTGTTATGCGAGTAGCACTGGCATGCTTTTCGCAGACACAAGCTGTAAATCCTGGTTGCCAGGCATTTTAATCCTACTTCCTGTTGTCTCCTGCTTCAACTACTGTTCCTAGAGTGGATGATATGACTCAATATTTTATTTCGTGTATTTCCAAAGCTGTAGCACCATATTTAATCATTGTGATGTGAAAGTGAGCATCAAGATAGGTTTAGTTCTTTACTTCTTATATTACTTAGAAGAAAGATCTCTGGATTTTTTGGTATGTTACTTTTTGTGATTTTATTTAATTCCTGATTTAGATCTTCCCAAAACTTTTCCACTTTCTCACATGCCCAAATTGCATGAACTGTTGTTCCCTTTTCCTTCTTACAGCGAAAACATCTGTCTGATACTGTTGGGTTCCATTTATTTAACTTGTGGGGTGTGATATATAGCCTGTTTATTGTATTTCTCATAGTTCCGGAGCATAGCTTTTCCCATGTTTCATTATTTATCTTTATGTTTATATCTTGTTCCCATTTTTGTTTGGGTTTACAGCTTGTTTCCTCGTTCTCTTTCTCTTGCAGTTTGATGTACATGCTTGTTATAAATCTTTTAATTATCATTGTGTCTGTAATCACATATTCAAAATTGCTTCCTTCTGGTAACCTCAGACTGTTTCCCAATTTGTCCTTCAAGTAGGTTTTCAGTTGGTGGTATGCAAACATTCTACTCTGAGTTATACCATATTTGTCCTTCATTTGTTCAAAAGATAAGAATTTATTTCCCGAAAAACACTTTTCTATTCTTTTGATCCCTTTTCTCTCCCATTCTCTAAAGGAAAGGTTATCTATTGTGAAAGAGATTAGTTGATTTTGCATCAATATTAATTTTGGTAGTTGATAATTTGTTTTATTCCTTTCTATGTGAATCTTCTTCCAAATGTTGAGCAGATGGTGCAGTACTGGTGAATTCCTATGTTGCACCAGCTTTTCATCCCACTTGTATAGTATATGTTCAGGCACCTTCTCCCCTATTTTATCTAGCTCTAATCTGGTCCAATCTTGTTTTTCCCTTGTTTGATAAAAATCTGATAGGTATCTTAATTGTGCTGCTCTATAATAATTCTTGAAGTTTGGTAGTTGTAAGCCCCCTTGTTTGTACCATTCTGTTAATTTATCTTGCGCTATATCCTAGGTTTCCCCCCCTTTCCATAAGAATTTTATTTAGCTCCTTGAAGAATTTCTCTGTTAGGTGATTGGTAATGATTGAAATAGGTATTGTATCCTTGGGAAGATATTTATTTTAATGCAATTTACCCTTCCTATCAGTGTTAGTGGTAAATCTTTCCAATGTTCTAAGTCGTCTTGTAATTTCTTCATTAATAGCTGATAATTTAATTTGTATAGATGGCCTAGATTATTATCTAGTTGAATACCTAGGTATCGGATTGCTTGTGTTTGCCATTTAAATGGTGATTCTTTCTTAAACTTTGTGAAATCCGCATTTTTCATTGGCATCGCTTCACTTTTATTTGCGTTGATCTTGTACCCTGATACTTCTCCATATTCCTTCAATTTCTTATGTAATTCTTTTATTGATATTTCTGGTTCTGTTAAGTATACTATGACGTCATCTGCAAATAGACTGATTTTATATTCCTTCTCTTTTATTTTTATCCCTTTTATTTTATTTTCTGTTCTTATCAGCTGGTTTTATAGCTAACCCAAACAGCGAGGGAGATACATCTTTGCTATCCAGTTGTTCCAGGGCTTTGTGTAGAGCCAGTGAGATGGCATCTGCCATAGACCTGTTTCTATAATTGGCGAACAGGAATGGATCCATGTCATTGCTCAGGCAGGAGCTGATGTGCTTCATCTCCACCCTTTCAATACACTTCATTACTGTTGATGTAAATGCTTGGTAGCATTTGGTAGCGTTTGGTAGCTGTAAGCCCCCTTGTTTGTACCATTCTGTTAATTTATCTAGCGCTATCCTTGGTTTCCCCCCTTTCCATAAGAATTTCCTTATTATTTTCTTTAGCTCCTTGAAGAATTTCTCTTTTAGGTGAATTGGTAATAATTGGAATAGGTATTGTATCCTTGGGAAGATATTAATTTTAATGCAATTTACCCTTCCTATCAGTGTTAGTAGTAAGTCTTTCCAATGTTCTAAGTCGTCTTGTAATTTCTTCATTAATGGCTGATAATTTAGTTTGTATAGATGGCCTAGATTATTATCTAGTTGAATACCTAGGTATCGGATTGCTTGTGTTTGCCATTTAAATGGTGAATCTTTCTTAAACTTTGTGAAATCCGCATTTTTCATTGGCATCGCTTCACTTTTATTTGCGTTGATCTTGTACCCTGATACTTCTCCATATTCCTTCAATTTCTTATGTAATTCTTTTATTGATATTTCTGGTTCTGTTAAGTATACTATGACGTCATCTGCAAATAGACTGATTTTATATTCCTTCTCTTTTATTTTTATCCCTTTTATTTTATTTTCTGTTCTTATCAGCTGGTTTTATAGCTAACCCAAACAGCGAGGGAGATACATCTTTGCTATCCAGTTGTTCCAGGGCTTTGTGTAGAGCCAGTGAGATGGCATCTGCCATAGACCTGTTTCTATAATTGGCGAACAGGAATGGATCCATGTCATTGCTCAGGCAGGAGCTGATGTGCTTCATCTCCACCCTTTCAATACACTTCATTACTGTTGATGTAAATGCTTGGTAGCATTTGGTAGCGTTTGGTAGCTGTAAGCCCCCTTGTTTGTACCATTCTGTTAATTTATCTAGCGCTATCCTTGGTTTCCCCCCTTTCCATAAGAATTTCCTTATTATTTTCTTTAGCTCCTTGAAGAATTTCTCTTTTAGGTGAATTGGTAATAATTGGAATAGGTATTGTATCCTTGGGAAGATATTAATTTTAATGCAATTTACCCTTCCTATCAGTTTTAGTAGTAAGTCTTTCCAATGTTCTAAGTCGTCTTGTAATTTCTTCATTAATGGCTGATAATTTAGTTTGTATAGATGGCCTAGATTATTATCTAGTTGTATACCTAGGTATCGGATTGCTTGCGTTTGCCATCTAAATGGTGATTCTTTCTTAAACTTTGTGAAATCCGCATTATTCATTGGCATCGCTTCACTTTTATTTGCATTGATCTTGTACCTCGATACTTCTCCATATTCCTTCAATTTCTTATGTAATTCTTTTATTGATATTTCTGGTTCTGTTAAGTATACTATGACATCATCTGCAAGTAGTCTGATTTTATATTCCTTCCCTTTTATTTTTATCCCTCTTATTTTATTTTCTGTTCTTATCAGTTCTGCCAGTGGTTCTATAGCTAACGCGAACAGTGATGTAGATAGTGGACATCCCTGCGTAGTTGATCTGCTTAATTTAAATTGGTTTGATATATATCCATTTACTGTCACCTTCGCCAATGGTCCCTTATATAATGCTTTAATCAAATAGACTCGATTTGGATGGAGCACAAAAAATGATTTATTATGATAGCCTTAGCTGTAGCAAAAAAATGTATTACGTCAACCTGGAAATTAGAAGATAGCCTGAGAATACAGCAATGGTACATAGAAATGAATAAATGTATTCCATTAGAAAAAATTAACATAAAATTTAAGAAATAACATCAAAGTATTCGAACAAATTTGGGAACTGTACATGGAACACAACAGAGAAGTCCTACCCCGGACTTCCACCACCTAAAATGACAGAAGGAGAAGAAGACGAAATGAACTGACCCAATATGTAAAAGTAGAAGACACAAATTTCTTGTTTATTTTCATTGTGTGATGACATTGGTTAATGGGTTTAATGTATCATATAGGTTGAACATTGAGTGGGTGGGGAGGGGGGCTGAAGGAGGGAGGGAAGGGATGGGGGAAAAGGGGAGAAAATGACAGTGTGTATATTCAAGAGGGAAATGTTTGTGTATATTTTGGTCAGTATGGTTCATAGTGTGAAAAAAATTAAAAAAAGATAGGTTTAGTTACAAACAAAGTCGTTTAGTTTAAAACACATGAACATTTCTGAGTGCATCGTCTCTGAGCTTTCACCTGTAGGTGTCACTGCCGCTGCATAGAATAAACCATGCCCAAATGACACCAGTCATCTGTGGATACATTTTTTCTTCTTTCTTTGGCTTGGCTTTGCGGACGAAGATTTATGGAGGGGGTAAAAGTCCACGTCAGCTGCAGGCTTGTTTGTGGCTGACAAGTCCGATGCGGGACAGGCAGACACGGTTGCAGCGGCTGCAGGGGAAAATTTGTTGGTTGGGGTTGGGTGTTGGGTTTTTCCTCCTTTGCCTTTTGACAGTGAGGTGGGCTCTGCGGTCTTCTTCAAAGGAGGTTGCTGCCCGCCAAACTGTGAGGCGCCAAGATGCACGGTTTGAGGTGATATCAGCCCACTGGCGGTGGTCAATATGGCAGGCACCAAGAGATTTCTTTAGGCAGTCCTTGTACCTTTTCTTTGGTGCACCTCTGTCACGGTGGCCATTGGAGAGCTCGCCATATAACACGATCTTGGGAAGGCGATGGTCCTCCATTCTGGAGACGTGACCCACCCAGCGCAGCTGGATCTTCAGCAGCGTGGACTCGATGCTGTCGACCTCTGCCATCTCGAGTACTTCGACGTTAGGGATGAAAGCGCTCCAATGGATGTTGAGGATGGAGCGGAGACAACGCTGGTGGAAGCGTTCTAGGAGCCGTAGGTGATGCCAGTAGAGGACCCTTGATTTGGAGCCGAACAGGAGTGTGGGTATGACAACGGCTCTGTATACGCTTATCTTTGTGAGGTTTTTCAGTTGGTTGTTTTTCCAGACTCTTTTGTGTAGTCTTCCAAAGGTGCTATTTGCCTTGGCGAGTCTGTTGTCTATCTCATTGTCGATCCTTGCATCTGATGAAATGGTGCAGCCGAGATAGGTAAACTGGTTGACCGTTTTGAGTTTTGTGTGCCTGATGGAGATGTGGGGGGGCTGGTAGTCATGGTGGGGAGCTGGCTGATGGAGGACCTCAGTTTTCTTCAGGCTGACTTCAAGGCCAAACACTGGCAGTTTCCGCAAAGCAGGACGTCAAGCGCTGAAGAGCTGGCTCTGAATGGGCAACTAAAGCGGCATCGTCTGCAAAGAGTAGTTCATGGACAAGTTTCTCTTGTGTCTTGGTGTGAGCTTGCAGGCGCCTCAGATTGAAGAGACTGCCATCCGTGCGGTACCGGATGTAAACAGCGTCTTCATTGTTGGGGTCTTTCATGGCTTGGTTCAGCATCATGCTGAAGAAGATGGAAAAGAGGGTTGGTGCGAGAACACAGCCTTGCTTCACGCCATTGTTAATGGAGAAGGGTTCAGAGAGCTCATTGCTGTATCTGACCCGACCTTGTTGGTTTTCGTGCAGTTGGATAATCATGTTGTGGAACTTTGGGGGACATCCGATGCGCTCTAGTATTTGCCAAAGCCCTTTCCTGCTCACGGTGTCGAAGGCTTTGGTGAGGTCAACAAAGGTGATGTAGGGTCCTTTGTTTTGTTCTCTGCACTTTTCTTGGAGCTGTCTGAGGGCAAAGACCATGTCAGTAGTTCCTCTGTTTGTGCGAAAGCCGCACTGTGATTCTGGGAGAATATTCTTGGCGACACTAGGTATTATTCTATTTAGTAGAATCCTAGCGAAGATTTTGCCTGCAATGGAGAGCAGCGTGATTCCCCTGTAGTTGAGCAGTCTGATTTCTCGCCTTTGTTTTTGTACAGGGTGATGATGGTGGCATCATGAAGGTCCTGAGTAATAGCCAAAATCTGTTCAATGTAATCACTGTTTTGAGGGAGGTAGAGGTAAGTTTTCTGATATTTTGCCACCTCAGAGAGAAAGCGTCAATCTGATTATTTGCCACTATATGATAAATTGTTGCTTGTTGGTACCTTATTATGAAAGCTGTAATTCTTCCTGTGCTTTCATAAATAAAATGCATGACACTAATTGCTGCTGCTGTGATGAATCAAACATTAATAATGTTAATTAGTAAAAGAATGCAAATATTTTCAAGAAAAGCTATGGGTTAACCTACCAATTATTAATGAAAGGAAAACTATTGTAAACAACAGTGTGCATTTAAAATTAAAAAAAATAATAATTTAGATGTGCAGGATGGTAACAGGCCCTTCCAGCCTATGAGCCCATCCTGCTCAAATACCAAATTAACACAACCCCCGTACGTTTTGAAGGGTCAGAGGAAACCCATGCAGGCACAGTGAGTATGTACAAATCCCACACTGACAGGGCCGAATTCAAACCTGGCTTGCTGTCGCTGAAGTAGATGTGCTATGCTAACTGTAATAAATGACAATGCATTATTTTTTTTAAATTACATGTGGCCACATATTTTAAGGACATTCATTTGTGAGCAAGATTGCATCAGAGCGTGGTGACATTTTTGGAACCGCTGGCAGATTCTCTACTTACAGGCATTAAAATCATTGGACCCTCTTATATGTCTACTCGAATACTGCCAAATTACTGTGGCTATATCCTGACTCTGTGACTGCCACATCACAATCTGCTCTTTTGTTTTATTATTGCACTACTTGTTGTACATATGAGTTGACCTTCCTGGGTACATGCAAAGCAAAGTTATTCACTGTATCTCAGTATATGCCAATAAACAATACAATTCAAGTAGTCATATGGTCAAAGAGTTCAAATGGAGGGAAACAGGCCCGTTCACCCACCTTGTCCATGTTGACCAAGCTTGTCAAATTTGTTTGCATTTGACCCATTTCCCTCTAAACCTTTCCTCTCCTAGTAGCTGTCGAAATGTCTTCCAACATGTTACAGTTGGGCCTGGCTCTACCTCCTCCTCTGGTAACTTGTTCTATATACCCATCACTCTCTGAGTGGAAAAGGTGACCCTCAGGCCCTTTCTAAATCTTTCGCCTCTCACTTTAAATCCATGTCATCTAGTTTTAGATTTCCCGAACACTGAGGAAAATACAATGACTGTTTACCTAATCTATGTCCTTCTTGATTTTATAAAACTATTTAAGACACCCCCTTAGCTTCCTATGTGCAATGGAGAAAAGTCCCAACCAATCTACCCTCTCCTTAAAATTCATGCCTGCCTGTCCTGGTAAAATTCTCATGAACCTTTTCTAGACTCTTTCCAGCTTAATAGTATTTTTTCTATAGTTGGGTGACCGTAACTGCGCACAATGATCAGTATTACCATTGTCTTGTACAGTTGTAACATGACATCTTTGCTCCTGTAAATGCTTTGACCGATGAAGGCAAGCATGCCAGACACCTTCTTCATCACCCTGTCGACCTGTGACACCACTTTCATGGAGTGAAACACAAAAGTCTACAGATGTTACAGTTGTAGTAAAATCACAGAAATACTGGAGACACTTAGCAGGTCTTCCAGCATCCAGAGGAAGCAAATTTATAGATCCGATGTTTCAGGCCTGAGACCTTCTTCAATGTATGAATAGAAAGTGGGCAGGTGCCTGAATTAAAAGGCTGGGGAGAAGGAAAGGGCAGGGGAAGGAGTACAGGGCAGGAGAAGGAGTACAGGGCAGGGGAAGGAGTACAGTCCAACAGACAAAAAGGTGTTAATTGGACATGGGTGAGACACAGCATGGAAGAAAGGGGGAGGGGTGGTTTGTTTGGCGATTGGTGGAAGCACAGCTCGGGGAAAGGAGACAGAGGGAAAGGGGGGGGGGAGAGAGAGAGAGGAGGTGAGATGTGAGAGTAGTGAGGTGAGAGGTGAGAGATGTGAGAGAAAGGAAAAGAGGCAGAAGGAGGGAGAGTGAGCGAGCGAGAAAGAGAGAGAGAAAATGAGGAATGGAGACATCGGGAAAGATGGAGGGGGTTGGTGTTACTGGAAACGAGAAGTTGATGTTAATGCCTAGACAGAATATGAGGTGTTTTTCCCAAAATTTGTGCGTGGTCTCAGTCTGACAGTGCATGAGACAATGGAAAGGCATGTCGGCATGGGACTTGAAATGTGTTGTTACTGGGAGATCCCTCCTGTTGCTCAATGAAACAATTTCCTAATCTGCCTCCAGTCTCTCTGATGTTTCGGAGACCACAATGGGAGCACCAGATGAAGTAGATGACCCCTGCAGATTCCCCTAGCTCTGCTTCCAAAGCCCCCCCCCCCCACCCATCTTTCCTCCCTCCTGTGTCTTATCCATATCCAATTAACACCTTTTATCTGTTGGTCTGTTCTCCTCCCTCTGCCCATTCTTCCCTCTATAGCATTTTAATTCAGGCACCTGCCTGCTTATAACTCTTACCTTAAAGAAAGGCTCAGGCCCGAAATGTTGGTTCTGTATCTTTACATGCTGTGGACACTGTGAGATCTACTAAATTCCTCCACCATTTCTGTGTTTTAACAACAATTTCATGAAACTATGTATGTGTACCCCAAAGTCGTTTGTCATTGAGGAGTCTGATGGTTGAGGGTAGCAGCTGTCCCTGAACCTGGTGGTGTGAGTCTTGTGGCACCTATACCTCTTTTCTGATGGCAGCAGCGAGAATAAAGTGGATCCTTGATGATTCCTGCTGCCTTCTGACAGCAGCGCTCCCTGTAGATGTTCTTGGTTGTGGGGAGGGTTTTACCTATGATGTTCTGAGGTGTATCCACTACCTTTTGCAGGAATATTCAGAATGTATCTGAGCTTCAGCATCTGATCCAAAGCTAACACTTAGAAATTGTGAGTATTTATTCTTGGTATTAATACAGTATAGAACATGTTCTTTCCATTGTTGATTCAAGAAGGACACAATTTATGTTAGTTTGTGCAATACTCAAGTAACTTTTACTTATGACTTCTGATCATAAATTCTCAAGAAGAATGTATTATAACAAAAATACTGGGAAAGTATATTTTTTTAACATTTTATTTTAAATATTAACAAAAGAAGAGAATGATAATCATTCGACAAGCTTCAGAAAAAAACACATTATAAGTAAGAAAGAAAGGACTGTCATCAAAAGAGGAAATCTCAATAGCTACTCGGTTGCCAAGGTAACCCAAATTCTCTGATTAGTTGTGTTTTTCAGTTAAAATTATGCATCATTTTGCTAGGGAGAATTTGTCCATGCAATCTTCTGCAAACATGAACTTAAATAAAATTGAAAATATAATATTTCTATCAAAGATGGGTATTAACTGATTTAATTAGCATTGAATTAATATTTTCAAAATTACCCAATTTTCCAGGTAAAATAGTGCCACAGCAGGATGCCAAAGACAAAGACAGTCTCTCAAGCTGAAATAAAGTGGAACTTTGATTTTTTTTCCTCTCTCCAAGGATTATAAATAGCAAACACCTTCATGATATGACATGCATATTGCATATATTATCCTGGAACTCAACAAAATAATAAGGATACTGCAAGCCTGTGAGTGGAAATAAGTTGGAAATTATTTGCATGTCAGTTAATTAAATCTAGTTATTTTTGTACATCTCTAGATTTCCTATTAGTACATGTGTCTTGTTTAAAGGACGTGTATGCCAAATGAACCTGAGTTTATCCTTATCCATCAGTTTTAACTTACATTTAATATTTTCTGCACATTATCAAGAATGTCTGTCTGCAAACCAGAAATCCCATCAGATGCTGCTTTTCTTGAAACAGATGAAATCAAGAGGATTTCTAACAGAGGTGAAACATGAAAGCCTGCAGACACCATGACTGAAGTAAAAAACACAATGCTGGAGAAACTCAGCAGGTCAAACAGTGTACTTTATATGGCAAAGATAAAGACCAATGTTTAAGGCTTAAGCCTTTCATCAAGGTATGATAAAATGTAGGCAGGTGCCCGAACACAATGGTGGCGGAGGGCCAGAGGGAGGAGTACAGTTCCACAGGCAGGAGGTAATGTGGATGAGGAAGGGAGGGCACTCCAGCAAATGGGGGGAGGAGGGATAGCACTGTGAATGGAGATAGAAAGGGTTGGAGAACTGGAGGAAAGGAGACAAAGGGATAGGGAAGGGAGAGAGAATGGAGAGTAGGCTAGCAGAAACCAGAAGAGTCGATGTTAATGTGTTGTGTTGCTCTTCCAATTTACAGGTGGTCTTAGTGGGATGAGGTCATGTACAGACATGTCAGCATGAGAGTGGGGCACAGAACTGAAGTACTTGGCTATTGGGAGATCCTTGTCACTGATGCAGATAGGGCAAAGGTACCCAGTGAAGTGATCTCCCAGTCTGCTACCAGTCTCTCCAATGTAGTAAAGGTATTCTGACAGATTTGTTTAAAACTAAAGAAGTCTAAATAGAATACATGTGGAGAAAATGTTCTAATTGGTGGGAGGCTCAAGAATCAATGGATATAAAATGGAGGATTGGGGAGAGAACCAAAATTCACGTGACATACAAAATTAAAAAAAAAAGTAGCAGTTAGAATCAAGAACAGATGGCTAGGCTGCATAAACATGGCAATGTACAGAGGATGAGGAAATGGGAATAACTGGATTATTTTGAATAACACTGATGTACTCTTGGTGGGATGAATGCCTTGCTTCAGGTTTTAACTCTTCTGTGATTCTGGATCAGAATCCTATAGTGAAAAATTGGGCTTGGTGGTACCCATTCTCATGGAGCGACCAGGGTTGTTTTTCTTTTTAGCTCCTAAACAATCTTGTGGCCCTTGTGCACATTGGGGGTGGCAAACATGCTGGAGATAAGATTGGCAGAGAACACCTGCTGGAAGCATGTGGAGCAAGCAAACACAACACTAGTTGGTATGGGACACTTCTTTGGAGCTCGATATTCTACCAAATCCTCAGCAAATCATGCAACATCAACAGAATGAAGAATAACTGAATGCAACTTCACGGTTTTTCAGCTCTATCCCACTGGAAAGGAGCCCTAGTACTTTATTTGATTTGTATGCCATCATCATCTTGTAACACTAATCCGAGAATTTTAGGAATTTACAAAAATTTTCCTATTCCCCTCGATTCTATTTTGGACACTTTGTGTCCATGTTTACTTTGGTTTAGAGGGATATGTTATTTTTACTAACATTTACTTTCTCACACACAGAAGTTTAATTGTCAATTACATGACTACTGAATTAGATTGTTATGCAGGAACAATGCTGTAATGGAACTAGTAATCTTTACCCCTTAAGTGACTTTTGGTCTTTCTGAATGGTTTTTAAAATGATTGAATTCTCTGCCTCACTGGGAATAATCATAAAAAAACATGTTAAAGTGTACCACATTGGAAACAATGACTGATTATTTTCTTAACCTATGTTATAATGCCTTGCAGTTCTGCAGAGACTAATTTATTGCACATTCATCTGCATTTTGGGATTCAGCCAAAAATTGAAATCTGTTCCCAACTTATTGAGCTTTTTTTTTGTGCAATAATCCTTCACTGTATCAAAGCCAACTTCCATCACACACAATCCTTCTCTGAGGCATATATGTAATTTGAGTGTGAGTTTACTATTCACTGCAAGGAAAGTAAAAGAAAAAAAATAAATTGGGACTTCTGCTGAGGTGGTTGAATCCAAGTATCTGCCTCACAAGGAAATAGCTCAAAATTTAATAGAAACATAGAAAATAGGTGTAGGAGTAGGCCATTTGGCCCTTCAAGCCTACACCGCCATTCATTTTGATCATGGCTGATCATCCACACAGTACCCTGTTCCAGCTCTCTCTCCATAACCCCTGATCCCCCTAGTCACAAGTACTAAATCTAACTCTCTCTTAAATATAGCTATGCAACCAGCCTCAATCACTTCTTGTGGCAGAGAATTCCATAAATTCACCACCCTCTGTGGGATGACTTAAAGTGGTACGTGAGTGGAAAGAAAAAGGTTGAGAACCACTGCTTTACATGAACTTCGAAGTTTCTCACGATAAAAGATGATGAATTCAGATAAGCAGCAAGGTTTTCTGCACTGGGAAAAGCACAATTTTAAGCCACTGCACAGAACAATCACAAAGCAGCTTTCTGAAATGGATGCCAAGTACATTCTTACTGCTAACTACCCAAGTTTCTGGCTTGAAATGCTAGTTTCAGCTACATTGCTCCTTTCATTTTTTTTTAGAGGATTTGCTCTGACTTTTCCATTGTGAAAATATTATAGCTTTTACCATTATAGCTTCTGAATCAGAAGGAGAATGAGAGCGGAGGTGAAAGTAAACTATGCCACTAAGAAAGTGACTGAAGCTGTGTTTGTGATACAATTATAATGATAAGAAATTTACTTATCTGTGCTGGGAAGGAATTTAAATTATTTTTGCCCCAGAGTTCCAGCAAATTTCCTTACACAGAGAGTGGTGGGTATATGGAATGAAATATCAGAGAATGTAATAGACATTGGGACATTTGCAATGTTTTAAAGGTACACGGGTAGGAAAGGTTGAGAGGGATATGGCATGACGACAGGCTAATGGAATATTTGGTCTGCATGGACATTGGGTTGAAAAGCATTTCTATACTGTTGAACTCTATAATCTCTAACTCTATATTTGATGGAGGAGGTTGCCGGAAATCTTTCTGCATCTCCAGGAAAAGAGCATCAGAAATAGTTGTAACATCCATTTGTATCCAAATTCAAAGTTCCCCAGTTGTTATGTAATTTCACGTCCTCTGAGAAAGGATATGAAAATATCACAATTGAGAATTTAGATATTAATGAGATTGCCAGGTTTGGTGACTTGATGCTCAAAGTTTGTGATGAGCAGCCAAGGATTCTCTAATTATGAATATTCTGTAACCAGGACATTATGAAAAGCATAGGCTTTATTTCGACTTTTGGTCCATTCAGTGACAGTCATATGAAAACATTTAATGGAGAAAACTATTTAGTTGTACTCATCTGCTTTAATCCCAATACAAGGGGAAATGGTTCTGTACTTATTTGCCAATGGTCCTAATGTGTTTCACTTTGTAGATGTGCAACAAAAGCTCCTATGATATTCTGCAGGTCATACATGAAAAGAACTAATCTCACTTCAAAATGATTCCAACTCTGCTCAATTTCCTCACAGCAAACAATATTCCAAATCAAATTAGGTATAAAACAACATGAATGGAAAGAGGGTTGAACTCTCATCACATATCCCGTCTTTTGCTTTGAAAATTTAAGATCCAAAGCATTTAGCTATTGCTCATGGATATTAGTGCCCATGGTTGTTTTGGAACTTTAATGAAGGAAGCTTTTCAGTTTTTATTGTAACTAATATTTATACTATCAAATGAACTCATTCAGAGCAGGCCCAAGTGAGGGCAAATGAAAAGGAATGCTCAAAATTATCACCATAACCTTCGGAAACAAGTATAGGTCTCACTGAGCCTGTAAACATGGCAAAATTTGAGAGACTGTCAAAACACAATGAAAGGAAACTCACTTGTCGAACATTGCACATACTGTACCCTCTACCCAAATTTCCCTTCATCCTTCAGTATTAACCACTGTGCTCTATCCAGTTGCTTCATCACTAGCCCTTCCATTTTCTCTCACGTTTTATGAGTACTATTTTCAATATGATATATTGAAGCACCTTCAATAAGTGAAAAATCTTGTAGAAATGCATGGTGCTACCTTGCCTCAATCAGATTGCTTGCTCCAGGACATATTTCAAGGTACTTCTGTAATAAATAAAACATCCATCAATTCTGAGGCATTTCACGAGTTCTTTCCCTTACAAACCCATTATGTCATTCATAAAATAATTGTTACCTGTTGAAGGTTCTGATTTATGAATTTTTTCACATTTATAAAGGACTAAACTCTCATAAAACTCTCATGCCACATACATAATATCCCATTCTTACCAAATAACTAATTACATTTGCATCAAGTAACAATTTAGATATTGACAATACCTTGCTCAAGACAGAAGCTCATTAATAACATCTTTCCCTTGCTGTGGAGTATAATCATTCTTGGGTAATTAATCATGTAGTTGATGTTTTGAACAAATATAAATAATGTTGTTTGAATAAGAAGCTGTAATTGAGTTAAAAGAGTTGTTAGCATTGTTGACAATGCTTAAACAATGTGTATCTTGAAGTGAAGGTGGAATTTAAAAGACATAAATGACTTTATTTTAGGAATATCCTAGACAAATCTCAGCAAACAATTTGTGTGTCTTTTTCCTGTTTGTGAAAGGTGCTCTTGATTACAATGCCTTAAGTTAAATGTAGCAAAATTTGAGAGCATTGTACAAAGCTGTATAGGTAATAGGACCATTTATTTCCATATTTGTGAGTTTTTGCTGCATTGTTGTGGTACAATGTGTTGCAAAGTTAATTTCTCATCCAACCATGGGATTTTAGGAAATGGGCATCTTATTGACTGGATCTTATTTAATTTGTGACTGTGAATAACCAACCAGGAGATTGGAGTTGTAGATGTAAAAGATTTTTCTTTGACATGACAAGCTACCATTCTGGAAAAAAATTCTCTCTCTTGAAGACATTCTGCAGAAATAAGTGACTATTAGCAGTTTTTTTCAGAATCAGAATTTATTGTTATGAACATATCACAAAATTTGTTGTTTTGCTGCAGTATCACAGTGCAAACATTTATATAAACCACCTTACAAAATAAATAAAAATAGTGCAAGAAAAAGTCAAAGTCAGGCAGTGTTTGTGATTCAATGTTCATTCAGGAATCTGATGTCAGAGGAAGAGAAGCTGTCCTTGAGCAGTTGAACCTGTGTTTAGGCTCCTGTACCTTTTTATCCTGATGGGAGCAGAGTGAAGAGGGCATGGCCTGGGTGGTCCTTGAGGATAGAGGTTGCTTTCTTAAGACTGTCTCGTAGATGTCCTCTGTGGAGTGAAGACTGGTGCCCATGATTGCTGGCCGAGTTAATAACCTGCTGGAGCTTTTTCTTGTCCTGAGCATTGGTACCTCTATACCAGTGCTGCAACCAGCCAGAATGCTCTCCACGGGTCACCTGTAGAAGTTTTAGAGAGTCTTTGCTGACATACTGAATCTTCTCAAACTCCTCACAAGGTATAGCCGCTGGCAAGCCTGCTTCGTGATAGCATCAACGTGAAGTTTGTGGCAGAAGAAATACAGATTGCTGTTTTGTTGCACGAAGAGGCACATCTACTGTCTCTGTCTCAACGTGGAAAATAAAACAAGGTAAAAACTTACACTCTTGGGCCTTGCATGCTCTGAGGTCATCAGCAGTTCATAACAGTTCACCTTGAGGGTAAGTCAATTTCTTGCTCAAAGTACAAGTTCAAAGATTAATGATTTCAGCAAAAGTAACAAAGACCTGCAGGTGGAAAATCAAAAATGATTTTGGCTCTTGCTGAGGTTTTTCCTGACACCAAATTAATCAATTGGATTGAAGGCAGAAAAAATACAGTTCTTGAGAGGCAATATTTTTCCTTTTGTAGGATACAGGTTTTAAGGGGGACCTGAGACCACAGCCTCAGAATACAATAATGTCTATTTAAAACAAAGGGTGGTGAATCTGTGGAGTTAATTGCTGTATACAGCTGTGGAGGCCAAGTCATTGGGTATATTTAAGACAGGTCTGCTCCTGGGTCTTATGGTCTAATGTGTTGATGGACTGGAAAGGTGAACATATAAATAAAATCTTTATGGCTTTTATGGCACTGTTCAAAGATTTCTGTGATGCCCCAGCCGACACCACCAAAGCGCACTTTTATCTTATTTATTGCTTTGCAAGGGCTGGGTCAGATGCTAATTGGCTGTCATGTTATTCAACAAAACATTGATGGCTTCACTTCAATATAAAATCAATTAATTAATTCTGATGGATGTTGGGTATATAGGAGATACATCAAAATGCAATAAAAAAGCAAGCACTTTTTTACTTTAAGAGATGTGTTTGCTGCAGTAAAATTTTGTGAATAGATATTTATTGTCAGAGTACATTACAGCTGACGTGGACATTTACCCCTCCATAAATCTTCGTTCGCGAAGCCAAGCCAAAGAAAAGACATACATGACATCACATACAACCCTGAGATTCCTGTTTCTGTGGGCGAGGCAGAATTACCATTTATTGATAGAACAAAAAAAAGCTTTATGCAGTATATACATTTAAACCAATAAAGAACTGTAAACAGATAGCAAATGTGAACAAATTTTGTGCAATACAGAGAGAATAAAAAAAATATCAATAAAGTGCACATCTGGGAGTGCTTAAATAAGTTCTTGATTGAGTTTTGTTGTTGAGGAATTTGATGGTGGAGGGGATAGCAGCAGTTCCTGCGAGTTTTATGGCCCCTATACCTCATTCCTGATGACAGCAGTGATAACAGAGCATGTGCTGGGTGGTGGGGATCTTTGATGATTGCTCTCCGACAGCAGTGTTCCCTGTAGATGTTCTCGATAGTGGGGAGGGTGTTGCCTGTGATGTCATGGGCTGTGTCCACTACCTTTTGGGGGCTTTACGCTCAGGGGTATTGGTGTTCTCATACCAGACCATAATGCAGCTGGTCAGCACACTTTCCACCACACATCTGTAGAGATTTACAAGGGTTTCTGGTGTCATACCAAACCTCCACAAACTCCTGAGGAAAAAGAGATGTGGACATGCTTTCTTCACAATCCCATTAGAAAAATCCTCCGAGATAGTGACTCCCAAGAACTTAAATTTGCTCACCCTCCACTTCTGATTCCCCCAGTGATCACTGGATTGTATACCTATGGCTTTCCCTTCTTGAAATCAACAATCAGCTCCTTACTTTTGGTAACATAGAGTGGAAGGTTGTTGTTGATGTACAATTCAGCTATTTTTTAAATCTCCCTCCTGTATGCCTGACTCTTCATCTTTCTTTATATGACCCACTACCATGGTATTGTTGGCAGATTGATAGATGGTGTTATTGTCGTACTGAGCCACACAGTTGTAGGTGTAAAGTGAGTAGAGCAAGGGATAAGAACACAGCCCTGTCGTTCTCTGGTACTGATGGAGATTGTGGAAGAGATATTCTTATCAATCCTACCTGATTGTGGTCTGGAGGTGAGGAAATCCATGATCCAATTACACAGTGGGGTGTTGAGCCCCAAATCTTGGTGTTTACTGATCAGTTTTGAGGGGATGATGGTGTTAAATGCTGAACTGTAGTTGATAAAGAGCATCCTGATGAATGCATCTTTACTGTCCAGGTGTTCCAGGACTTTGTGTGGAGCCAGTGAGATAGCATCTGTTGTAGACCAGTTGCTATGATTGGCAAACTGGAATGTATCCTTGTCATCATTCAGACAGGTGCTGATATGCCAACACCAGTTCAAAACACTTCATCATTGTTGACGTAAGTGCTACTGGTTGGTAGTCATGAAAGCAGGTTTCTACATTTTCTTGGACACTGGTATGATTTGATGCCTGTTTGAAACAGGTGCATACCATACCCTGCTGGAGTGAGATATTGAAAATATCTGTGAATACATTGGTAAATTGCTCAGCACAAAGTTTTACTACTTCATCCAGGCCAGATGCTTTCTTCAAATTCATTCTCTGGTAGCAAGCACGTTGTCCTCAGGCATGGACAGGATGGGATCATCAGGGGACATGGGGGTGAATAGGTGTGGTTCTTTGCTGTTACTGTTGTCTAATCATTGAATTCCTCTGGGAGTGAAGCTTTGCCAACTGCTACTTCACCAGATTTTGTTTTGTGGCAGGTTATGACATTTAGGCCCTGCCACAGCTGTCGGATGTCCATTGTGGTTTTCGTTTTCATCCGGAATCTCCACATCATCCAGGAGATTGCTGCTCACAGGTCATACCTGCTCCTTCTGTGTTGATCTGGATCTCCGGACTTCAATGCCTGAGATCTGGCTTTCAGCAGGTTCCAGATTTCATTACTCATCCAGGGATATTATCGGGGAAGTCCTGAATGTCTTGATGGGGATGCACTCATCCACAGCTGTTTGATAAAGTCTGTGACAGCCCTGGTGTAATCATTGAGATCCTCAGCTGAGTCCTTGGACATCCCCAATCTATTGACTCAAGGAAGTCCTGTAACTGTCTTCAGCCTTCTTTGACTACCATCTAGTTGTCCTGAAATCCAGAGGCTCTGTTTGTATGAAGGCAGAAGGAGCACAGCCAGGTGATCAGACTTGTCAAAATATGACAGCAAGTTTAGTTTAGATTACATTTCTAGCCCATGAGACCGCGCCACCCAAATACACCCATGTACCTATGGTTTGTGCTTCCTTTCGAAAATTCATGTGATCACACTTGAAATTAATTCAGTGTGAACTGGGCTGATGATGATCTGCTCTTCATGTTATGCCCTCATGGATTTATTTAGAGCTCTTCTTGCCTCTAATTAATACTTAATTAATGGATTCCTATCCACTAAACATGATCCATTGCAGATTTTTCAGACTCTTACATGAAAGACACTCAAAATTCAAAATGGTGTACATCATTTCATTCAATCCTTAAAAGTTTGTTACAGCTCGAGGATGTGCTTGTGGTTGTCCTGTGTCACAATCCTGAAGGGAATGATAGCTACAATTATCCAAAACCTTCATTACATATAATATATTCCTTAACATAACTAAATTATTTTTTTCTTGATTTTGTTCTCCTTCCCCGACCTAATTATTCACTGGGTATAATTCAAATAAGTCCAAATTTGTTTCAGACCAGTTTTCATTTCTACTGCAATGAAATCGTTTTTTTTTTTATCCCCCTTCCTGACCTTTGTGTTTTTCAGTTTGCTAAATTACAATGCAATTTCTTTCCTTGTACAAAGTTATAGTGCTGTTGGAAGGTTGAATTACAGCACCAATCCATAATAACCTGAGTTAAAGACATAGATGCAGATCCATAAATGCAATGAACCTTTGAGGGTTTGGATTAAAATTGGAACAAGTTCCTCACCTGTGACAGCCATTGCAGAGTGGTTTGCACATTCTCAAATGTTGATGTGCAAGGAATAACATGACTTTAAACCGTTTCATGAAATGCAAACCACGTCTAATTGCAGTGGAAGAATGGGAGCTGAATAGTCAGATGTGTGCTTTGGAGGTAGGAAGATACAAATGCTCACAGCTCAGCATTTGAGTATTGCAGCATGCATACAATTGTTTAGCTATAACATATTGCTGTCCCCGGGTTTTTAATTTTGAATTATTTATAACAATGACTTCCTACTGCAGAGATAGAGCAATAGAAGTGCTTAATTATTTGGTAATTTTTACAGATTCGAGTCAAGTAATGCATTGAGCATTCCAGCAGTTTATTTATTTTACTGCATCTTATGGGGGAACAGTAAATGCAGATAATGCACAGCAGAACATTTTCCCAAAGGAACTGAATGAATGATCAAGGAGAGTGGTGGTAGATGGTTACTGTAGAATGTAAAAGAAACATTGATTCTAATTGGAAAATTCGTGAATATCTCTTCATGAAATATTTGGGTGATGACTCTAGGACTAGAGGACATTGGCTTAAGGGGAGAAGGGAAAAATTTAAGGTGGACCTGAGGGCCACTTTTTAGTCCATATTTGAAATGAGCTACCAGAGGAAGCTATAGAAATGGGTACAAATTCAATATTCAAAAGAGATTTGGACAGATATATGGACAGGAAGAGCATGGAAAGATATGAACAAAATGCCGGTAAATGTGTCTAGTTCAGAATGCCTACATGGACAGCAAGGATGAGATAACTTGTTCCATGCTGTTTGACTGCATCACCCACCAAATGAGATGTCACCAAAATCTACTATTCTTAACAGGACATCCTTGGATTTGGATTCCAACTCCATTTCAATAAAAGGCAAGGATATCTTTTGTCTTCCTGATTGATTACCATTTTTGCATGTTTATGATCTGTAACTCATGACCCTAAACACCATTGTGTACCCTACTGTTATATCATACAAAATCAGAGAATACTGGAAGTTTTCAGCAGGTCCATTAGGATCTGTGAGGAGAGAAATTGAGTTCAGTTTTCAGGTTGATGTCCTTTCATCAGGACTTGAGGAAGATTAAGAATGAAACTGATTTAGGATTGCAGAGAAAAAAGCAGAGGGGAAGAAATATCAAAGGGAAGATTTGTAAAATGGTTGTGACTAAGAGGAATCGAATGACTCAAGCGGTTTCCGAGAAAATACAGGAATAGGTGAGGAAAGGCCAGTGTTAGAAAAGAGTTGGTTGGGTTGGGTTCACTTTGATCATTGGTGCACTCAATTGCCACTAATATTAACTATGGCCTGAGAAAGTGATTTCAGTGAACATAAATGCATGAGGGGAGCATTTATGATATGTGTACTTGATATTCAAGTACACATTCAACTCTCAACCATTGATTTATTGCTAGCATTCACCTAGATGATTATTGATGTACTCATGAAAAAGCGCAAGAATATTATGTATTGTCATGTTATAGAAATTTCAATAGCCTTTACCTTTTCTCTAATTCCAAGTCAATAATTAAAAAAATATATAATCAGTTGAAAATATGAAGCAAAAAGTGAGTAAAATCTGGATGATTAACCAATTTCTTCAGAGCTTTCACTAATAAGCACCACTGTTTGTGATGGGCTAGTTAAGGACATCTGTGGAAATTTCTGTGGCTGTATTTTTGACATTTGAACAAATATGCCATGCATGCAATTTCTGCTATCAATGAACAGCAGCTGTTTGGATGTGAAATATTTTCCATTTGTGAGGCTCTCTTAATTAAATGGATTGAAGTCAATCAAAAAAGAAAAGTTGAAATAGAAGAAAAAGAAAGCAGGAGGACATTCAGTCCTTCTGTTCTTGTTCTGCTATCCAACAAGCATTATCTTTCACCCCAATGCTACTTCCCTACACCTTGCCTTTCCTAATACCTAAGCATCTCTGACTTGAAATTACTCAATAATCAAGCCTCCTCAATCATCTTGATAGTAGATTCTAAAGATTCTCTAACTTCTGAGTGGAGAAACTTCTTTTAACCATATATTTTGGTGTTTGCCGAGTCGTGAAACCCCAAAAAATCTCTTTTGAGACCTTAAGTTCAGCTCAAGATCCAATCTGCACCAATCCAGCATATGTCTGAAAAGCAGATTCAACGTATAAGTCGATGCTTGAAAAACCAAAAAAAGATCCACCTGTGACAGATTTTCATTGAAATTTTTATTGAAAACAACACCATTAGAACCCATTAAAATCACTCTTGCTAGCATTGACTGAGGCAAAGATGGAAGCAAGCACATCCATACTCTCAATGTTTAAACAGTCATCATATGGGTCCCAGTCTGTATCTGATAAGGTGGTTTCAGCTTCCTCATCAGTGTCCATAAACTGCACAAGAGATACTGTGCTTTTTAAATGACTTTATTGCAGTCTTTAACTTTAACTTGAGCACGAAATTACACAGCATATCAAGTGATGTAGCACGCATTGCCCTGGCTTTTGTAAATGACTTTTTTGCATTCGACATCCATGTATTCCAGTCCTCGTGCACATGGTCTTTGAATGGCTTGTTCAAGCAGGCATCTAGAGGTTGCAATATGTAAGTATTATTTAGTGCTAATCTACTTTTAGTGCTCTCAGTTAAGTGGCTATGAAACATATCCCAGACCAGCAAACTCAGTACTTTGTGTAAAGCCCTTGACCACCTGTTCTACACATTGTCTATCCATAGTTTTACACCATTTTCATCCATCCAACCTTTTTCATGAAAATGTACAAAAATTCCCTCAGGGAATTTCATTTTGGGTTTAATCTTGCATTTGAAGATTACCATTGATCTTACCTTCATCCTATCAGCCATGCATGATAACACCATGGTAAACCTGGTCCTTTCTTGGCCACCGCCCCGCAATGCGAGAGAGTAGCATACTGCATATCGCAAGCGTTGGAACAGATCAGAATTCAAAATTGAAAGTACGGATTCGAACCATTGTAATTTTGAAGAATACTAAGTTGGACCATCGTAAGTAGGGGAGCACCTGTTAAAACCTGTATTAACTCTGTCCTTCACGCAACACATGGTCTGCTAAATGTTTCCAATTTATTTATGTTTCTGTGTTAGGGTATAGTCCCAGTGTGGCCACACTCTCCTGAGTTTGCAAGATCTCTCCACAAATCTATTATCCCAGGAATCTATTTAGTGAATATTCTCTAGAAGTATAGTACTGTTAGGTGGAGAGACCATTACCTGAACACATATGCATTACCAACAAGGCCTTAATTGACTTGAACAATTCTCTTGCTTATTGATTGCTGAGAGAAGTTGGGGGTGGGGGGGGGGAAGATTCAATTCATTAAAAATACAAATTCTTAGTTGCTCTAATGGGATTTGAACTTATATTTCTGGGTCGATGGTCCAGAATGCTCATAAATACTCAAGCATCTTCACAACTAAACTGTTGTGCCCCTGCTGTATTATTGCAAATCAAGGAGATATTTTGTTTATGTTTTGCCTTAACTTTATAACTTTGCAAAACCATCTGAGGAACAGAAATGTGTAAATAAGTAAACCTACACAATTATTTGACATCTGAATGTCTGATATTTCAACAGCTGAAATAAAATCAGAAAATGCGATTATGACGAAGATTAAAATATGAACTTTTTTTTTCTAGCCATAGAAACTGTCTGACCTGTTGAAAGTTTCCAATTTTATTCATTTATATCATATTGTTTTTTTGAAGAAACAAAGATTTTCATTATCTTTCTCATATCTACATATACATCAACCATCCACAAGCCACATGAAGAACATTGGTTTGTGAAACGTATGGTTTAAAAAAAAATTGAACTTAAAAAGATTATTAAAGATGGTTTGACAGCTGATAATGGTGATAAATGTTCTCACCAGAAAGCGGGTTTACAGGGTGCATGCGCAGAAAGCAATTAAAAAAAGTGTGAGCTGGTGATGACAGATTAAAGAGCCAGTCACTCCAAGCAGCATTTTGTAATTTATCAGTTTTAATATTATGAGCATGCTCTAAAGAAAATGACGACATTGAACCAGATAACAAAAAAAAAAGTCAAGCTTTCTGCCAGTTTATGGTTCAGATATTATGTAATACAAGCAACACTTTTATCAATAAAAATTCTTATGTTTAAAGTGTGTTTTTGACAAGGTCAAGGGTTAACAGCTTCACTGTTCCTGGTTTCATGTATTTCAAGGGGAAACAGATAAAAATGTGTGTGGAGGAGGAGAAGGAAAATAATGAACTGTCAATGCTGTTGTGTGCAGCACCTGAAGGCAAATGGCTTGCCAAAAAGCCTCATGCATTAAAAATTTGACAGTTGATTAACAAAACCAAATTTTGTTTTACAAATGCAAATGGAGGATACAGAATGTGCAATAGGTTTTCACTTCAATTTTTGTTAAAATGTGAGTTGTACTGTCAGCATTATGTGATAGTGAATGGAAGATATACCCACACTTGCCGTTCATGACAAAATCTCAAAGATCTGTATCGTGCAGGACTTGAAACAAATTTATATCTGAAAAATGCATTTTGATATCTTTTTGATATTAGAATTTCTGGGGCTATATTTAGGGTCTTTAGATTATGCAACATTTTCAAAGTTTTGTGCATTTGGAAAGATAAAGATTATTGCAGAAGAATTTGTAGATTGATAGAATTGTGTGGAGGTATTTTGCTTTTCCCTATAGGCTGTGATATTATGGAAGTAACAACTAATAAACATTGTATTGATGTTAATCCTGTGCATAATTCATTACATTAATTTAGTGAAATCAATTGAGGAAAGTAGTTGAATTGGATAGAAAATAGAAATCACATTTGTTTTGGATCTACTTCTTTGAACAAAGATGAATTATTAATGATTCTGGAGCAGAAATGCTATCTCAGTTATTGAGGATTCAGATTTTCAATGAATGTTCGCAGTTGAAAAATTGTTCAATTTGCCAATCTTTCCAAAGAAGTGTTACTATCAGGAAAATAAATAATTACTCTGCACTCCCACAATGGTGGGAGATACATACAAGTATCTCTTACTTCTGTCTTAAAGTCTTAGAAGACTTGCATTGATATTACATGCTTCAGAAAGTGAGCATGTCCAAAGAGTTTTATTGAGATACAATGAAACCCCTGTTATCTGGAATTCAGGCAACCGGCAAAAAAAAATTCATGGAAAATAAATAGGTAAAAAATATGATCACCATTATTTTGCTAACTAGGCAATACACAGTCTCAAGCAACCAGAAAATTCACTTATCCAGCATCTACCAATCCCTATAGGTGCTGGATACCAGGTATTTTACTGTACCATTATAGTGCAGTCACTGGAGCTATGCACCAAATACAGCATGAAATTTGACCACAGCAATTTGTTACAAATCACAACAATGACCAAGTTTATCTGTCTCTAATTATAATTTTTGAGGAATAAATGGAAGTTCAAGACAAATCATTAAACTTGTTTGCTGTTCTTTCAACTGGTGTTATGGGAACACTTGTGACTCCTTGACAGTGCCTCAGTTGGAATTTTCATCTGAAAAAGAGCATCTTAAGAAAGAAATCTCCCTCATCACTTCATAGAGAGCGATTCTAGACTATGGAGGAGGTTTGAACCCATCGTTTGGCAAGTGGTACCAAAAACTAAGGGAATTAAGGAACAACATTCTATTGCTATTTCCACCTGGAAGAGAAGTTTCTGCCTACTGATGAGCCTTCAATCACATGGAAGGAGGCAGCATCATAAAGACATTGACCAAGGGATGTAGATTTCTCTCTGTGAACCAATTCTGGACATCATTACCGTGGCTGCCCGAAGTCAGTGTACAACCTGCCTGCTGACGGACACAATTTCTTTTCATCTGATTGCCTCAGGTTGATTTCAGATATTAGCAGTGAATTATGTGAAAGGGTTCAATGAGTAACATACAATGTGACCGCCCTCATACTTTGGTGGGTCAAATGATTTTTAGCAAACATTTTGATTCCATTGAGTTATACTCATCATGTATCATTCAATCGCTTCTCTCTGATTTGAGCTATGTGGCAACAATGCTCATTGGTGCCCAGAATGCTGTCATTATTTTTAAATTTGCAGAATGTGAACCATACCATTGAATAGATATTATATACCAAAAGCTTAAATGAGATAAATTGGCAAATCACTTTTTTTTTGGTCAGGCACAGATTCCTAGCTGTATGAAACTATACATGAAACTTCATCGATACAATTAAAATAAATATTTAAAATAATTCTGTTGCTGTGAAACATTTCAAAATCTCTCATACACTGGTGATAGTAAAGATGATGGATGAAGGTAATTCCATGCAATTCTAAGACTGAAATTTACATATGATATTACAAAGGCATCTTACTTCTCTGACAATCCTCCAGGAAATTTTTAATTTGGCCATCAAGAATTAGCTGAAACATCGCTTTGTAAAATTATCTACCGAGTCACATACATTCACATTTATAATCTCAAATCAAGGTATACCGAGAGCTCCCGTCCCTATAATTTCAACATTATTTTCCTGCCTGATTCCCATATTTCCCCAATATCCAAAAAGATTATTGATTGCACTTATGTATACAATCAATGTCTGAGCATCCACAGCCATGGGATTGAGAATTCCAAACATTCTTCATCCTCCCCATTTTTGTACAAAATGACCAGCGCCTTATTCTGAGACTGTGGCCCCTAATTTTGGACCCTCAGCGAGAAGAACATTCTCCCCTCTATCTAACTTGCCAAGATACTATGAATTCTGAATGTTTCAATGATCTCACCCCTTATTAACACTCCAGTGAATAAAGGTTGAGATGACTCTTATCTTTCCTCATTTGAGTGACGAATGACCCAGGAATCTTCTCTGCAGTCTCTCTATTGCAAGTATGTCCTTCTGTAGGAAAAGAAACCAATATTATACAGCTTATTCCAGTTGTAAACCTACTAAGGGTCTATATAACTGTTTAGAACATTTTTAACTCTTTTACTCAAACCCCCTTGTAATGAAGGCTAACATGTATAACCTTCCTTGTTGCCTACTGCACATGCATATTAGCTTTAAGCAACCTTTGTTCAAAAACACTTTTATTCCCGATCTCTCACAATTTCAATATACACAGTATTGTATTTCTTCCATTGCGGATGCTCTCACATTTTTTTTCTATGATATATTCCATCTACATTGTTGTGAATATCTTCCTGAAGCTTCATTGTGTCCTTAATTATCACATTCTAATTTAGTTTCATGTCATCATCATTTGGGTTCCTCAATCAAATTGATTCAGATTAATGATACTTAGGCCCTAAGCACAGAACATTCTGATAGCCCATGAGTTACCGCCTGCCAACCTAACAAGAATCATTTATTCCAATTGTTTGTTTTCTATCTCTCACAGCACTCGATCCACATGAGTAACTTACTTCAAATTTCACGTATTCACTTAATTTACCAATGTTCACCAAGAAGGACCAGATTGAAAGTGTAAATATGCTACATCTGCAACAACCTCCTCATTTGATCTCATAGCAATATACTCAAAAAATTCAATGTTAATCAGACAGGATTTCCGTTTCAGAAATCCATGTTGGCTTTACTGAATCATATTATCAATGACTATGCTTCTAAGGTTTCTTTATAAAGGGTTACATATTTTTCCAACTGCTAATGTCAGATGAAGAGGTTGACCCTTCTCTGTTTTTCTACAAACCCACCAACTCCCACAGCTACCTCAACTGTACTTCTTCCCACCCTGTCCTCTGGAAGGATTCCATTCATGCAATTCTTCTGACTTTGTCATATCTGCTCCCTGAACAGGGTCTTCCATGCAAGATCATCTGAGATTTAAATTTAGACATGCAGCATGGTACAAGCCTTCTGGGCCACAAGCTCATGCCACCCAGTGGAGATGTCCTCCTTCTTCAAACAAACATGGCTTCTCCTCTGCTACCATCAATTAGGCCCTCATCTGCATATCCTCCATTACCCACGTGGGTGTGTTGGCTCCCTCTGCCCCCAAATGCACCCCACCAGCCCCTGCATCCCACATATCATCCTCTGCCATTCTCACCACCACTATGTGAGCCCACCATGTTCTCCTCTCTTCCCCTCTCCACTTTCTAAAGAGACGGCTCCCTCTGTGATTCCCTCATCCACTTCTCCCCACCAATCGCCCCCTTGGCACCTACCCCTGTAACCACAAGAAATGCTACTCCTACTCTCACATCTCCTCCCTCACCACTACTCACAGCCCCAGAAAGTCCTTCCAAGTGATGCAACATGTCACTTAAATCTATTTATTTATTTATTTTTAAAAATAGGCATACAGCATGGTAGCAGGCCATTTTGGCCCAATTAACCTACAACCCCAAGTATGCTTTTTTGAAGGGAGGGAGCAAACCAGAGCCCCTGGGGAAAACCTACACAAACACAAGGAGAATGTACAAACTCCTTACAGACAGCATGGGATCGAACCCTGGTCCCAATCGCTGGCGCTAACAGTGTTGCGCTGACTGTTACGCTAGCCGTGCTGCTCATAAACATGAATCTATAGGCCATCTACTGCATCAAATGCTCTTGTTGTTGCCTCTACATCAGAAAGACTGAACGCAGACTGGGAGATTGCTTCATTGAGCAACTTCACTGTGTCTGCTGCAACAGTGGGGATCTCCTAGTAGCAAACTATTTCAATTTCACACCCATACCCATGCCGACATGTCTGCCCATGGTTTCATGCACTGCCAGACTGAGACCATCTGCAAATTGGAGGAACGACTCCTCATATTCAATTTGGGCACCAGATGGCATTAACATCGACTTCTCCCATTTCATTTAGCCTTCTCCCCTTCAGTTCTGGATGCACAGAGCCACCTCCCTCTCCCAATCAATTCCCACCTTTTTGTTCTCCTATCCATGTCCAATTGTTGCCTTTTGCCATTTGGACCGTGCTCCTACCCCGCCCTTGCTTCCCTCCTCCCCCAGCCTTTATATTGTGGCACCTGCCTGGTAATTCAAGGTATAAGAAAAAAAAGTTGAGCTCAGTCCTGAAATGTCGATAATATATCTTTCACCTCATACAGGTGTTGTGTGAGACCTGCTGAGTTCCTTCATCATTTTTGTGTTTTTACGTCTGTCTTTCTCTCTTCCTTCTTTCTTATACAGTAGCATTATACTTACTACCCTCCACATTCTTGGAACCATTTCAGAACTGATAGAAATTTGAAAGATGGTCAACAAAATACCCATGATCTCCAAAGTCTGGAGATGTGCCAGAGACTGTGGATGCTGGAATCTGAAGCAACAAATAATCTGCTGGAGGAACTCCTCAGTCTCAGTGGGAGAAAAAGAATTGTCAATGTTTCATGATGGAACCTATCAATTTCATCTATGATAGTCAATAACACCTCCTTGTAAACCAGGGTGGGCAACCATTTAAAAAAAAACCTTACATTTTCCCTATGCCATAAGTATTCTGTGATTGGTAAAGGATTGCTTAAGGTGGTATGTGAGTGGGAAAGGAAGGTTGAGGTCATCTGCTCTGGACCCAAATGTTTCTGAAATATTTTGTTTGAGAAAAATTGTCCTTGGCCCATTTCCTTTGGGGTTATGAAACCATGCACATAACAAGTCAATTAGGTATGATTAAAACAGTGGTTTTCAAACTTTTTCTCTATCGCTTAAGCTGGAATGTGAGTTTTTAAAAAAATATGTTGCCCACCCCTGCTTTAATCTCTTGGATGGAAATAATCAGGTCCTTAGAAATGATTACTTTTCACAGTTGTTACCTTCTCGATTAGTATTTCTGTACTCACACTAATCTATTTTCTTCCTTATTTTCAATAGATTCTTGCCTCTCCAGTATAACTGGGGGATACTTTTTGTCTTTTATTTCATGAAGACAGAAATAATTTAATTGTTTTATCCCCTTCCCATTTCTATAAACTTCATCCTGATTTCTCCCATCTCTCTCTGCAAAGGACTCACATTTGTCCTTGCTAGTCTTTTCATTTTTAGGTACCAACATCAATATTGTGTGTGTTGTTTTTAAACTAACAAGAATTGCATTGTTACGTGATTGCAAAATAGATTTCTGGTGAGCATTGCCTACAGTTGAATGACTCTGCATTTTCAGAAAGTAGGTGATGGCACAAACCAATTAACTTTCACCTCTGTAACCTCCTCTGTTCCCAAGAGGACAACACCAACTTCTTCAATTTATCCATGTAACTAGAGTCTTGTGTCTACATTCAGTCTAATAGATAATTCCTGTCTTTATGTACTTTGAGAAATGTTGTGCCCAAAAATGGACAAATACTCTAGAAGTTTAATATAACTTCCTTGAATTTGTACTCTGTGACTTTATTTACAAAGCCTAAAATCCTGTATCTTACTGCTTTTTCCATCTGAATTTATACTTTCTCTGAACATTCTTCCTATTGATTCTTAACATTTTTTTTTCTCCATTAAACTTCACCTGCATCTTGTCTTTCTACCCCTCCTGAAATCTACTCATATCCTCCCAACAGTTCACTTTTCCAGAGTTCTGTGTTGTCTGCCAATTTGGAAATTATGTTCTCAATGTATAAGTCAAAGACACTGATACACTTCATTTCTACCCTGATGAAAGACTCCAGCTGGAAACATTGGTTATCTATCTTTATCTTTGCAACATAAAGTATACTCTTTAACTTGCTGAATATCTCCAACTTTGTTTTTTCACTTAGATATTTGTTAACTCTTTGAATTCTGGCCATTTTTAACATTTCATAATATATATTCCAGACTGGGTCCATGGGTAAACTACAGTATGAACATCAATATGAACCAGCAGCTGGTTGGGTGTAGAACCAGCAGCTGGTTGGGTGTAAAACCAGCCCTGGAAAATGGGGACATGGACTACATCAGAGAAAGATGTAAATGGTCATCTTTCCTGGAAGTACAGGAAATGCAATTTAAGCCTTTCACCTCAGATCTTCCCACCATCCAGTGACTCCGATTAACTTGTACTTCTTTAATCTAGGACACTGAATATGATGTTCACAATCTGGTCTACTCTACAAAGGACAAGCCAAACACAGACTGGGTGATTGCTTTGCAAAGTGTTCAGTCCAGAGGAGTGATTCTGAGCTTCTAGTTGTCTTTCAAATGTAATGCTGACCTTTATTGATTGAATTTAAGAACTGTACAAGGTACTGCTGATACTGCATCTGGAGAACTGCATGCAGTCCTGGTCTCCTTACTTGGAGACAATGCAGAGGAGGTTCACCAGGTTGATTCTAGGGATGAAGGGGTTAGCCTATGAAGAGATACTGAGTTGTCTGAGATTGTACTCACTGGAATTTAGACTAATGAGAGGGGATCATTGAAAGAAATAAAATGAAATGATAAGATAGAGTAGGTAAGTTGTTTTCATTGATAGGGGAAACCAAAATGAGGGCTAGTAGATGTAGGACAGAGATGAGGAGGAACCTTTTTTCCCAGAGGGTGATGAATCTGTAGAATTCAATGCCTATTGAAGCAATGGCAGGTGGCAACCTCAGTAAATATATTTAAGACAAGGTTGGATAGATTTTTATATAGTAAGGGTATTAAAGGCCATGGGTAAAATGCAAGAAGGTGGAGATGGGCCTATCATCAGATCAGCCCTGATCTCATTGAATAGCAGAATAGTTTTGATGGGCCGAATGGCCTGCTCCAATTTCTTATGTTCTTATATTCTCCATCCCACTGCTTCAGTGTCGCAATGAAGTTCAATGCCAGATTTCTGAACAACTGTATCAGTGAATCACAGGCTTCTGAAATTAACAACATTTTCAAACTTCAGGCATCCCATTCTTTTCCCATCTGAATCAAAACTGGCCATTCCTCACAAGTTCACAAGATCTCGGAGCAGGAGTAAGCCCATTGGCCCATTGAGCCTGCTCTTCCATTCTAATCATGAGCTGATCCCTCCACCCACTCAGCCCCACTCCTCAGCTTTTTCCCCATAACCCTCATTGCCCCAACTAGTCATTCACCTGTGATCGTGCCTGTTTTCTCTTTTGATCAGTGTAGTCTGAACTTGTTATTTGAACATGTATCTGATACAAAAAGAAGTATAATCTTTTTCTAACTGCCTCATTAATCCATTGGTTTTATCCTATCAAAGATATTCCCTTTGCCTCATCCCACTCTCTTCCACCTTCTCAGCAACTGAAAATTAACTGTATTCTCTTTCCCAAATCTGACAAAAGGTCTCAGGTCTGAAATTCTCACTCTGTTTCCCTTTCCCTTGGTGCTGCCTGACCTGTTAAATATTACCAGCCTTTCCATTTCTATCCTGGATGTACATGCAATTGACAGTTGGAGCATTTCAGACATTCCATTTCAACCTATTATTAGGTTTTCAAAACATGAGTGCTAATAGGCCTAAATACCTATGGAAAAACATGTTCCAGGCATTGAAGTTGATGGAATACACCTGCACATGAATAAAACTAAATAATAAAAATGATTTAACACAATCTCCTCAGAGAGATAGGGTTACCTGCTCATAAATTTGCGGTTAATCTCTTTATTTGCAGGTAGTTGGCCCTGAGGCTCACTTTTCCAACTCCACTCAGAACATTATAAACCTAAACTAATTTAAAAAGAGCTTTGGGCAAACATTTTACAAAGCAATGTCTACTTGCTCATCCTGTGAGGATTTGGATTGCTGGATTCATTTTCTCGGCTATTATGGAAGACTTTCCTTATTCTAAAGTATGTTTCTGAATGCCAACAATTTTTTACTTCTTGTTTCACTGTACAATGCTCTCCTATGTTTCACTAATGCACTTTTTTTTCCCCATTAATCAGGTGCTCTCTCTGAAGCTCAGGGGAGCAGTTTATCACTTGCCTCCAGGAAACTTTGCTCACACAAACATTAAAAAAAAAATTAAAGATTTCAGGTCAAGTTGCTTTCTTCTTTCATTTCACACATGGAAGAAGTTTTTTTTTACAAAATTTCAGAATGAATATTATCCAGCATGTTAAGTATTTGAGCCAAAGGTGTGAAGGTAATGTTGAATGCTGCCCTGTCATTGAGCCACCTTTGCTTCATCAATTTTTTTTTCCTGACTCGTTCTTGGGGGCAAAGAAAACCAGACCATCCAGATTTTCTGACACTAACCCATTGATGGGAAAGAAATAAAACGTTAAGTAACAAAAAAAAAGTTAAATCCAGGTTTTTGATTAAAAAAAAAACGATTAGAAGGCAGAATGATCATGGATATCCACTATCTGGATGAACAGATTTGATCTACAGTTGGCCCCATACAATTTAACATCTCCTCCAAGCTGGCAACAACCCCACCTCAAGGACATCATCATGAAATAACCATTTTTCTCATATACATTGGTGAAATCTTCTCTAATATAACCCCATTCTCTCTGTGATTTCTATTTCATCGGAGAGACAATTCAATATACAGCATTGGATCAGGAGACATTTTCTCTAATTAAAATTTGAATTTAGACATATTGTGATGCCAAATTACACCTAACTGACCTACAACCTCATACGTTTTGAGTGGTGGGAGGAAACCCAGACAAGGGAAGAACATACAGACTCCTCACAGAAAGCACTGGATTTGGCCCCCAGATGCTGTGCTAACCACTTCACTAACCATGCTGCCTCCCAATTAAATATTGGGACTACTGAAGTTATTATCTTTACTTTGTATAAAACACTTCTCCTCTGCTGCCAACTCCATTCTTGACCTTGGCAGGCATCTAGCTCTGAAATTGACTGTTCACTATCCTTTGACATTGTGTATGACCTAAAATTTTCATCACTTAATTGTGTAGTTGCTGGGGTGATGCAGCAATGAAAGTTTTCAAAGGCAAACAATGAACTTATGAAGAAGTTTCTCTTGTTGCAATAATAAAAATGCCCTCTGTGCGCACATCATTGAGGGTCAGCTCCGTGTTCTATAATATCCACACCGTTTGACTCATGCTTTCCTCAAAGTTCCACTCCCCATCCTTTTTACATGAGGAAGTGCCTGCCAGTTAACTATGATACCTGAAGAAAATTCAAGCCCAGATGCCACCAAAAATCAATCAAGTCACCAAAGCCTTGCCTTACCACTCTTGAAATGAACAGATGAGCTCTTAATGGTATGGTAGCTGCAAAATATTGGACCCAAAATCAATACAAAAGATCACTGGGGTCTCCTTTTCCTCTATTGAGAACATTTACTGGTAGCATTGCTTAAATTAGGCTCAAAGAATTATTGAGGACTCATTTCATCCAACACACAGTATCTTTCACTCACTACTGTCAGGAAGGAGGTAAAGGAGCATCAAAATTAGGACTGCCAGGCTGGGAAATAGCACTTTTCTGCAGGCTGTAAGATTGATGAACAATATTCGATAACCAAGTAAATCATCCCAAAATATTTATACAGTAAAACCCTCCCATATCTGGAAACCATGGGGATAGGTAGATGATGGATGTGTATTTTCCGGTTGGTTAAGATTGTGTGTTGTGTGACTGGCGAACTAACTGTTAGGAAGCATCAATTTTAAACCTGTATTTTTTTATCTACTGTATTTATTTTCTCCAATTCTTTTGCCATTTGAGGCTGCCAGTTGCTCGAATTCTGGATAATTACATTTTTATGCATATATGTGAATATTATGTACTGTGTATTGTGTGTGCATGTGCGAGCACTGTGTTTCTTGGGTGGTAAATGTACAGTCAGATGAGAGCAAACTTGAACTTGAATAGGAGACAATAGGAGATGTGTGGCTGTGAGTTCTGTGACATAATTCAAAAATATATGAAAGTGTCTTTCAATTGACAGTTTTCATTAAAATGGTCAAGGATTTCTGGGATCCTCTAACCCTGCCGTCATAAACTGGAATCCTCAATGAGCAGAAAGGCATGAGACTTGCTATTTTATTTATTGTTATACTGTATCATAGACTTATTGTTTTGTTAATCCTTCACTTTACTTACTTTATCACAATAAGATATCCTGTTGCACCCTTGATGTGTTCTTTCTCCCTCTGATCCAAATTCTTGAAAATCAGCTCATACTCTTCTATTGCAAACTTGGGACAATGTGTCATCATCCAAGGTACCTACTAATATTGTAGATGAAAACTGCTTACACTCCTCAACTAGATGAGCAATTGATCTGGTTTGAAGGCAAAACCACACAACATCTATTCTGTTCTTATATAATATTTAGTCTCCCCACAGGCCAGTGGGAAATAAATGGCACTCACCTTACAACCGCAGATCGTACCATGCTGGAATTGACTTCTTGCAATGAAATGAGATTTCACCAGCAAAATATGCAAATTGTATGAGACCAGTTCCAAAATCCACGAATAAGATACAAAGCAAGAGCCGTGAGAAAGATTTTTCATGTTGAGTATAATACCTTGGGGTTTATTTGGGGCAGGCAGTCAAAAGCACAAGTGGCTTTTGAAGACAACCACTTTATCGAAGTGGAGCTTAGAACTCAAGAGTACTGTCATGAATGATTCCATGATGAATCTTAATAAGTACCTGCGAAGAAAAAAGAAAGTGAGCTTTATATTTTAGTGATTGGTCTTGAAATCAGAAGAAAATATTTCCATTGCAATAATCTGATATAGCAAAGAAAAGTTAGATAGATAGAGGAAAAATTCTCCTTGTACTTCATTATCATTTTAATTTGCTTTTAAAAATCAATAACATTGAAAAAGTAATTATTTGTGTAATTCTTCAGAGAAATATTAATCAATTAATTAACAGAATTTAAGTGTCCTTTGGAATTTCATATTTCAGTTTTGGTATTTATTCTGCAAGGCTTAACAATTAATTAGTTTCAGGAAACAGAATGAAATGGAATGGCATTGGCCAGTAATATGCCCATGAAAATAATTACTGCACTCTTGTAATTGTGCAGAAATAGGAAATTCGTAATATTGATGAGAATTAAAATTGCATGATTCTGGTCCCTAGGCCATTGGGTCAAATTAGAATAGACAGGGTCTGATATCACCTCCTATGGTACTCTGCATGCCTGTGCTTATCAAGGCCAGGTGCAGTAAACTAATCTTGCCGTTTTGATCTATATTCAAAGAGTAACCTGGACTCAGTTAGCACATGACAGTGGTCCAGAACTCTGGATACTCCAATGTTTTGACGGATGAAGACGAAGGGGATGCTTCTAGCAAAGATATCTTGGAATGTAATAATTATATATCTTGCAATCAGTAACATTTAAGAACAATTAAAATGAAGTAATAATTAAACATTTGGAAAGTAAAAGCATAATAACAAAAATAAAAGTAATTAAAATGGATAAAAACCATAAAATTAAAGCAAAGGAATCTAAAAATAATTTATCCTTTGTATATTATTCTGTAAGCCTAAATCTCACTATTAAAATATCAGGTTCAGAATCCATTGGTTTCTGGTTGGTGTATATCCTACTGGTGGTGTATATCTGACTGGTTGGTATATATCTGACTGGTGTGTATATCTAACTTGTGGTGCATATCTGACTGGTAGTGTATATCTGACTGGTTGGTGTATATCTGAATGGTTGGTGTATATCTGACTGGTGATGTATATCTGTATGGTTGGTATATATCTGACTGGTGATGTGTATCTGTATGGTTGGTATATATCTGACTGGTGGTGTATATCTGTATGGTTGGTATATATCTGACTGGTGATGTGTATCTGTATGGTTGGTATAAATCTGACTGGTGATGTGTATCTGTATGGTTGGTATATATCTGACTGGTGATGTATATCTGTATGGTTGGTATATATCTGACTGGTGATGTATATCTGTATGGTTGGTATATATCTGACTGGTGATGTGTATCTGTATGGTTGGTATATATATCTGACTGGTGGTGTATATCTGTATGGTTGGTATATATCTGACTGGTGATGTATATCTGTATGGTTGGTATATATCTGACTGGTGATGTGTATCTGTATGGTTGGTATATATCTGACTGGTGATGTGTATCTGTGTGGTTGGTATATATCTGACGGGTGGTGTATATCTGTATGGTTGGTATATATCTGACTGGTGATGTATATCTGAATGGTTGGTGTATATCTGACTGGTGATGTATATCTGTATGGTTGGTATATATCTGACTGGTGGTGTATATCTGTATTGTTGGTGTATGTCTGAATGGTTGGTGTATATCTGACTGTGGTGGATATCTCACTGGTTGGTGATTATCTGACTGATGACTTTCCGGCATTGTGCTGAGTTCTCCAAGCAGGACTCTATTGCCCTCTGTTTATGTTATCAAGCCTTGAAAACTGGGGGAACTGCAGTTTGAGTGGCTAGATACCAGAATTTATGTTTGTAATTATTGGCCACAGTCAGAAAGATGTGGTTCATCAAATCTTTGGTCAGGAGATATGCAACATCATGGAATCCACATTCATTGTTAACTCAAAAACAAACATAACTATGATTTACACAAGACAATCATAATTATTATGGATATGAAAAGACATATAACTATTTGCATGATCTTTTTAGCTGTTATCAGCAAGTTCACTAATCATGACAGGGAGAAAGGAGTTAAAGTGTGGGCTGTTGATTACAGTCAGTGTTGATCTGATGCTCATAAATGTAAATATTTCTGTCTATCCAATATCAGAAGATTACATTTGAAGTGTTCCTGATTGCAAAAGTGAGCAATGGATTGAGTAAACCAATTGAACTGTGGAAAGTAATCTGTGTAGGAGCCAATAATAAAACATATAAAAAAAAACTTTATCAGATCTAGCATTACTTCTGTAACAGTGATTGAAGAGTTTTATAGAAATGGAACATAAGTAATTTATCAATGAGCAAAATCATTTCCATCTGGTTTAGAACATAAATAGAAAAATATTATCAAGATAACTTTTTATTTTGATATTATTACAACCAAACAAAATTGAAGGTATAGGAACAGAAAAGGAAATTATTATCATAGGGAGTTGTGATAGTATGGGATATTATCACCAATGTATGTATTTGTATATATTTACATATAATAGTAGTGATTGGCTGAGAGCTGTAGCCACGCCTACTGGCAGGTCATAAAGGTCTCCTCCTAACCAGACCCAGGTCAGTCTGGATTGGTCGACCTTGATGTAATACGCTCCAATCTTTTGTTAATAAAAGCCTTGGTTTGAGTCAACAAGTCACTTGACGCGCTACAGGAGGTCATTGAGAAATGCAGCCTTCCTACTTTGCAAGAGATCCGAACAAAATCATACCAGATTTTGTCAAGATCATACTTTATCTTAGTAGTTATTTTCTCATTTCAATGGCATATGCATTAAATAAGGGAATGTATATGAGCTCTATGTTTTGATGAAAAAAAAACTGCATTTTTAAAAAAGGCCTTATTTAAAAGTATGAATTGGTTGATTAATGACTTTGAAGAAAGCAAGAGTAAAGGACATGAACTATTGTGGCTGATTTCAACAAATTAAAACATGTCAAAGCACTTTGTATGCAGTTAAATAATTTTGAAATACAGTCTTCGATGAAATGTGGGAGACATGGCAGCCAATTTGCAAATTATCAAACAATTTGGTTGAGGAATACAAATGAGCCACAAAATGACATCATTTGTGCTCTTACTTAAAGAGCATTATCTTTTGATTTTAGGAAGATATTTATAAGTATATTGTACCTTTGTAAATTTTGTCTTCATTCATCATGAAAGAACATCAGTTGGAGAAACACAAAATGAAATGTATTTCTGGGTACATTTCAAAATGTCCATGTATATTTCTTAATATTTACTAAGGTTCACAATCTTAAAATTGGTGCATTTGCTCCAATTGCAAAATTCTCTTCCACTTGTCAGTTGCTCCATGTGCCAATTTTCTGATTATAATTTATATTTCTTAATTCACAAATTGAATCGTCATAATTGTCACAATTGCTCCACAGCAGATATAATTTCACTGGCTCTCTATTCAGCTCTGGATCACCTCAAAAACAGCAATTTATACATATAGCTGCTCTTCATAGACTACAGTTCGGCCTTCAATACAATTATTCCCTCAGTGCTGGTCAAGAAGCTACAAACTCTAGGCCTCTGTACCCCCCTCTGCAACTGGATCCTTGACTTTCTCATTGGAAGACCACAGTCAGTATGAATTGCAAACAACATCTCCTCCTCATTGATCATCAACACAAGCGCATCCTAAGGCTGTGAGGCCCGGCACAATTCTAATGCCATCTACAAGTTTGCTGATGACGCCACAGTTGTTGGCAGATTCACAAATGGCAATGAGGAAGTGTACAGAAGGGAGATAGATCAACTCATAATGACAACAACCTTGATCTCAAAGTCAGCAAAACTAAGGGGATGTTTGTGGAATCAGGCTGAAGTCAGGGGGGGACACAATCCTTATTGATGGCTCAATAGTGGAGACAGTCAAGAAATTCAAATTCCTGGTTGTTAACATCTCCAAGGATCTGTCCTGGAGCCTCCACATTGATGCAATCACAAAAAATGCTCGCCAGCGGCTATACTTTGTAAGGTGTCTGAGGCGGTTTGGTATGTCACCGAAGACTCTCGTAAACTTCTACAGGTGTATCATAGAGATCATTCAGGCTGGTTGCATCACTATCTGGTATGGAGGCGCCAACTCTCAGGACAAGAATAAACTCCAGAGGGTTGTTAATTCAGCCTGCGACATCACAGGCACCAGACTTCACTCCATTGAGGACATCTACATCAGGCAGTGTCTTAACAAAGTAGCATCTATCCTCAAAGACTCCTACCAGCTAGGCAATGCCATCTTCAATCTGCTACTATTGGGAAAAACATACTATTGGAACCTAAAGACAAGCACTGGGTGGCTCAACGACAGCTTATTCCCCATTGCCATCAAATTCCTGAATAATCAATGAACCAAAGACACCACCTTACTTTTCATGCCCTAGTATTGTTATTATTATTTTATTTTATTGTTTTACTTTTCATAGTATTGTTTTAAGATGGTTATAATATGAATGTTTGGACTATCATGACTTGTTCATAACAATAAATCCTGATTCAGACTCTGATTCTGAATTGCTTGCAAAACCTGGAAATGCTGATGCTATACATTCCCATGATATACATACAAAAGTGTTACAACTTGGGAAATTGAAATACTGAATACAAATGTACAACATCAATTCTTATTTTAAATGTGCAATGAGAAATTGAAAAATCACATATAGGCGATTAAATTGCAGAAGTACAGTTTGTTGAATCATACTAAGTCTTTCAATTCTCCTGCAGTGCCTTACAACCAAAGATGTTAGAGATGAGTTAATTACAAACAGCTTCTAGTGATCTGCTCATTCTTTTGCCCTGAAATATTTCCTTAATCTCTCTTGCAATACTATTCATTTTATAGGCTTCACCACTCCTTTATTCCTTGCATTAATTCACAATGACAATGTGGAATCAGAAGCTGCAGTGAACTCTGCGGATGCTGCAGTAACAGCAATGGGTATAACTCTTCAAAAAAGAATCAATGGGCCACAACAAGATGGTTATGGCAGTCATGGCTGTTGTTATTCAGCCATTTCCAGGCTGTTACAAGTAATGGGAAAAGAATGTTGCAAATTTATATGGTGTCTTTTGTGGCCTGAGTTCATCTCAAAGCATTGCACAGCCAATACTTTTCAAGTGCAGACTTGATACTGTCGGAAAAATGGCCACCAATTTCTGTGCAGTGCACTTCGTGTAGGGGAAAGAATAGTGCGGGATAGAGCAAGGTACAAGGGATGTGGATTGTGTTAATGTGGTATCAGGGTACTGAAGACAGGCCCAAGAGTAAAACCGAGGAATACAGCAGTGATGAAACCCAAGCTTCAGCAACTCCATTAATTGTGTTATTGTCTGGACCCTTTGCTGTAATAGGAAATTGGATTTATTGTTAAGTCAGTTGCAATAACATATGCCCATTGTTGTAAACTTAGACCCACTGTTAACTAAGTTAAACTGAGAGACAAATAAGCATCCTATTTTGTAATCAACCTTTATCTTGCCAGATCTTTGTAACTCCCAGTCTCTAATCAAAACAGTAAAAATAAGTTAATCAAATTTCTGTAATTTTGTCTGTTGAGAATATAAAACCTGTATCAAAATGGTGCTCAGGAGATCAGCTTTACTGGCGTCTTGGTGTGCATCGGTTTTAATAAATCACCTGTTGTTTTGAACATCAACTCTGCATGACATTTCTATTTGATCCTACACAGAGACGACTTTCTGATGATAAACCATAGAATCTGTTAATTAAATGGATTTACAGTTTTGATATTTCCCTATTCCTTAAAACACAGTAGACCATTCAGTTCATCCAGTGCATGCCAGCTCACAGAGCAATCTATATCTCCACTAATTCTCCCTGTAACCTATTGTCCACACATTCCCATCTCAATTCCCCATATTCAAGCACCCACCTACAACTTAGTGGCCATTTAACCTACCAACCCATCCCACACTGGAAAATGGGAGCAAACCAGAACACTCAAAAGAATCTCATGGAGTCAAATGGAATTAAAGGAGAAAATAAGACAGCTAAATTTCTGAACATCTAATTACTCACCAACAATGTGACAAAGGGGATTATAACTGTAATACATCCTGTTTGGCATTATGATAAATTGTTGACAATTTGCTGTCTTCAGTCTGTGTATTATAATTTTACATAAGTGACGCACAGGGAGCAAGAAAGGAAAATTCATCCCATGGGACATTTAATATTGAATGCTACCCTGACAGGGATTTTACATGTGGACTATTCAGTGACATGATTACAAGGATTTACGTGCAGCAATCACATGTATCCAAGCAATGAATCGATAATGGAAAGTTGATAAACTGATAGAACTGATTGATATTTGCATTATTTGCCTCTTTTTTTTACAACTTGTCATCGTATGTTTTGTTCTTTATCCATTGGGAATCAATATCTTATTACACTATAAGATACTATCAAGACACAGGTGACACCAACATTAGTGGTATTGTGGATAGTGAACAAGACTGTCTAAGGTTAGAACAGGATCTAGATCAATTGGAAAATGGGCAATGGAATGCAGATGGAATTTGACTCAGACATGCACCTATTTTGGGAAGTTTTAACCAGGCTAGGACATTCAGATTGAATGACAGGGGCCTTTGTACATTGCTTTTGAACAGAGAGAGCTTGGAGTACAAGTACATAGTTTTCTAAAGTGGTGAACATAGATAAACAGGGTGGCGAGGAAGGCATATGGAATGAAATATTAGAGTTAGCACATTTTATTTCAGTTGTATAGGAGGTTGGTTAGACCATTATCTGAAGTATTAATGCGCAGTTCTCAGATTCAGATTTATTGTCAGAGCATATGCATGGCATCACATACAATCCTGAATTTTTTTTTCCTGTGGGCGAGGCAGAATTACCACTTACTGGTAGTGCCAAAGAAAAACTGTACACAACCTACATAAGTAACAAATAAAGAACTGTAAACAGGTGACAATGTAAACAAACTGACTGTGCAATACAGAGAGAGAAAAAAAATCAATAGCATGCACAAGTATGAGTCATTAAATGAGTCCCTGGTTGAGTTTATTGTTGAAAAGTCTGATGGTGGAGGGGTAGCAGCTGTACCTGAACCTAGTGGTGAGAGTCCTGTGGCATCTACACTTCTTTCCTTATGATAGCAGCAAGAACAGAGTGTGTGCTGGATGGTGTGGATCCTTGATGATTGCTGCTGCTCTTCAACAGCAGTGTTCCCTCAAGATCACACATGTCAAATTCTGGCCCGCGGGCCAAATTTGGCCCGCGATATAATTATATTTGGCTCGCAAGATCATATCAAAAATGTATTAGAGGTGGCCCGCTGGCCGCCGCGCCAGTATAGCGCATGCACAGTAATGGCTGTGTCCCAGGGTGAGAGAGAGAGAGAAAAATCCTGGTCCTTGAAAATCCTGGTTTTATAAACACGCTGTCGTGTCCCCCCGCCCACCCCCCCCACCGCAGCGCGGCCTGGCCGGTGTCAGGGGAAGCCAAGGCCGCTTCCCAGTGCCCGGAACCCCAGTGGCACAGCGTTTCTTGGAGCTGCAGATGGAGTCGGGACGCTGGAGGGAAGATTGGGGCTCCCCGCCGGGCAATGGGGGCCCCGGCCGCCGGCTGCCCTGCGCCTTCCCACCGGACCAGCGGCGGGTGCCCGGAGTACACGTGGAGAGCGAGGCTGGTCGGGCAGGTAGGGTGGAACCCCCCGCCAATCTCGGGAGTGGCGTCGGCTGGATCGGGATTAGCCGCGCTCACCTGCTCCTCCACCGCTGACCGGGATCCCAGCGCGGTCCTGAGTGCGGAGATTGCCCTGGAAAGGTCCTGGGACACCGGCACGGAAAGAAAAAGGGGTCCGGGAGAAACTCAGCAGGTCAAGGGGAGGGGATCCGGGAGAAACTCAGCAGGTCAAGGGGGGTCCGGGAGAAACTCAGCAGGTCAAGGGGGAGGGGTCCGGGAGAAACTCAGCAGGCCAAGGGGGGTCCGGGAGAAACTCAGCATGTCAAGGGGGGTCCGGGAGAAACTCAGCAGGTCAAAGGAGGTCCGGGAGAAACTCAGCAGGTCAAGCGGGGTCCGGGAGAAACTCAGCAGGTCAAGGGAGGTCCGGGAGAAACTCAGCAGGTCAAGGGGAGTCCGGGAGAAACTCAGCAGGTCAAGGGGAGTCCGGCAGAAACTCAGCAGGTCAAGGAGGGTCCGGGAGAAATTCAGCAGGTCAAGGGGGGTCCGGCAGAAACTCAGGGGGGGCCTGACCTCGCCAGGACCGTTGCCCACTCCCCCTCCCTGCCGCAGGCCGACCCGCAACTCACGGTGACGGGGCCGCTGATCCGCCGAGATGCCGCCCTGCAGCGAGAGCCGATGCCCCCGCACTGTCATTGTCCAACCTGATTGCCCGCAAACCCCGCCCTCCCGCACATAGGCCTGAGTAAGGATTATGAACTTTAATCTCAGGATAAAACGATCTTCCAATAGTTTCATGTCACAGTGATAAATATATTCCTGGTTAAAAATGGTCCTGCACCTGGATACAAGCTCATTAGGCATAAAACTTGAAAAGTGTGTAAATCAAAGGATATCTGTACCAATGGAAAAAGGGCATGGCAAATAGCCCTGCTAGAGTTCATGCCCACAATCAGTCACCCATTTGATTGTTTCAGGAATCATGTTATTCTCCCACATTCTCAATAGCCCCCAGATTTTACTATTCGACTGCACACTAGCAACATTTGACAAATCCTCTATAGAGAAATATTATTTATTGAATATTTTATTTCTCATTTGTTAATGCTTCTGGAAAGAGTTTATTCAAAACTATTATTAAACATTTATTTTAATAAGAAAAAGTTTAACATTACATATGTTGAAAGAAGAGAAAACATGCAGATGTTGTTGAAAATTTTCAATAAATATTTAGTTCGGCCCTCGATTTAGTCCAAGTTTTTAATTTTGGCCCTCCGTGAATTTGAGTTTGACACCCCTGCTCTAGATGTTCTCAATAGTGGGGAGGATTTTGCCTGTGATGTCCTGGGCTGTGTACATTACCTTTTGGAGGACTTTATGCTCAGGGGGTGTCCCCATAACAGGTCGTGATGCAGCTGGTCAGCACAGTTTCCACCACACGCCTGTAGAAATTTGCCAGGGTTCCTGGTGTCATACCAAACCTCTGCAAACTGCTGAGGAAGTAATGGCACTGACATGATTTCTTCATATGCCATTAGTGTGTTGGGTTTGGGAAAGCTTCTCTGAGACAGTCCTATTTGGCATCTTATGGGAAGGATGTGATTAAGCTCGAGAGGGTACATAAAAAAATCTGCATGGATTGTGCCTGAATTGGAGGGCTTGTAAGGAGAGACTGGATAGGCTAAACCATTGGATGGTTTTCAAGGAGTGAAGGAAGCTGAGAGGTAACATGAATGAGGTCTATTAAATTATGAGATGTGTAGATGGCTGGATTGTTTCCTATAGTAGGTGTGTCTAAAGAAAGAGGTCAAAGGTTTAAGGTGAGGGGGGGTGAATTTGAAGGGACCTCAGGTCCTTCTCAATTGTTGGAATCTGGGAAGAACTGCCAGTGAAGCAGGAAAATTAAGAGGCATCTAGACGGATACTCACCCAGACTCATTTCCTTTATGACCAGTTAATTTAATGGGCATGGCATAGAGGGATATGGAATTAATGCAGGCAAGGTGGGTGAAAGACACTGTTTCTGTGCTGTACAACTCTAATATACAGAGCTTGAACTTCACAAATGACTCATCTGTCCTTTCATGCAGAAAGTATTCTTTGTTGCATATTTCTAGTGATAGCTTGTCAAATTGCCTCCATTATTTATGCATACCAGAGCAACCAAAATATTACAGACAAATTATTTAGTAGATGCTATACAAGTTCCACTGAAATGCTAACTACCATAAAAACCTGGTTTATTTCAAAAACCTCAAAAAATAAAACTCTTCTCTAATCTTAAAGCAAAGAAAAAGTATGTTCACATCCTTTTAATAATAAATGATCCTCAAAATTTTATATATTCAATTGTACAAAAATGGTCTGTATTCTAATTGAAATGAGCATTTTCATGCTGTTATGCAGTGAACATATTGTCACAAGATATCCCAGGGATTTGCATTTTGTTCCACTTATTGCATTCAAGGGAATCTCTGCTTTTCCACATGCCCATTAAAATGGCAGCAAGGTTCATATAGAAGATAATGATTCTAAATTGTTGCCCTTTGAATCAACTTTATATAATTGCTTTGAGAAAGGTTGACCCAAAGTGGGTTACTGTCTCTATGGTGATAAGATAGGCAATGGATACACTTGAGCAAGACTCAGAAAGGGCAGGAGCCAGGTTGAAGGTTCATCAGGAGGCTGACGATATTGGAGGGATGACAAATGGATCTCACTTGCATACAAGAGGTGCGGTCCATGGCACAGTGATTTTTCAAAACCACCAACAAAGAAAAATATGACAAGAAATCCATTCCCAAATTTGCCACATTTGCAACCGTGAAACCTCACCAAAAAGGTTTGTTGACACTGAAATCCAACATGGGTGACTTCTGGCCATATCTTTGAATATGAGGATCATTTGTGGCTGAAAGAACACATGACATAGTATGGTGTTTGCATTCCTCTGTGGTTGGAGAGACCACGGAAATCTCTGCACCGGAATTGACAAGAAATTGAACACCTGAGGAAAAGATGGCATCTGATGTGCCCATGGGCAGCAGTTAAATTTACTGCTGGGCCTGGTCATTTCCCAGCTGGGATTTGCAGATGTCTCAAGGAGGCTGCCAGGACCAGATGGCAGCACCAAGTCTCTGATGTTTCCAACAGAGAAGTGGTGGGTGACCTGTCATCTCTATTCCGTCTTTGACCACTATGATTCCAACCAGGCTGATTGAAGGAATTCCGTTGCGTGCCGAAAATTTGGACCTGTATAGTCAGTGTGGCCATTTGGTGCTCCAACTCAGCTATCTTTGATTGAGAAGGTGCTGGCTCTACCTTCAATTGATAAGGTGCTGGCGTTTCACAAGTTTCTGTAAGCAGTTGTTCCAGCTCATTTGCTCCTGCTGATTGGGGAAGTAGGCAATACTTCTGTCTTCATTGTGGAAGTCGTGGACATGATGATGTTGGTGTGATCCGCCAACTGATTGGGGGTGGACATTTGAAAGACACTCACCAAAGGTCCTTGAACATGACGAGGTAAGCATTGGAGGAACCTCTATTTCCAAAATTCCCCTTCAACTAGGTTTGTTCCAGCTAGCCTGTGCCATCTCTTCAACATCTGTGATATTTGCCTATTGCCTTGGCTGTCATCAGCTAGTAATGCAGCAATATGAGTCTCCCTAGATGGCTGAATATGCCACAGAATAGCTGCCTAAGGATATCATATGGGAGATTATCATCCAGATTCACTAAAACGTCCTCTACTTCATAGGCAAACCACTGTGGAAGATGCGCCACAAGTAACTCCTATTTCATCTTTTCTGATTTGTCACACTGAGGGCAGAGTCACATGCCTGGAGGATCATGAACCATGTGGGTGCATTATTAATAAAATGGGCGGGGGGGATATTTCTGTTTTGATCTCCCCAACTGGTCCTTTAAGGGGTATATCCATTTTTAACTAGAAGGTGCCGAGAACTCAGGGGTCACCACTTGTAACGGCACTGATTTACCCAGTTTGCACATAATTAAAGAATATACTCACTCATTTCTTTCAGCCCAAAATGGGGTTGACTTTCTTTATTTTCTTCAGACATAACACTGAATTCTTCAACTCCCTAAACACCACTCAGCCAACTCCTCTGACCTCTCACTGGCTCACTGGCAATCCTGATGCCCTCACTCCCCTCCTCCTGCATTCGAGATCCATCACCCATATCCTGACTGCTTAACTAACCCATGCATGCGTGCTAATACACCTGCGCATCTCTTCGATTGCGTCATCAGCGGCATCTGGCACCGATTCCGACGCAGGTAAGTACGCGACCGCGGCAATGTCTTATTTGATTTTTTTCCTGCTCATTAGTAATTCTCAACACATAAACAAATACTCAGATACATCACATGGTGCAGTTGCCGTTTGTGTTGTTGGATTCTCAGCGATGCATAGCCTAATAAACCTCCCAATGTCAGACATTTCAACAAAGTGCTTTAGGAAAACAATCATTGCTGCTCGATGCTGAGCAATGCTTTGCCTTTATAAATGGGTACATTGCTGCATCAGAACACGTGAGTGGGAAATAATTTGGCTGCATCCGTACTATTCTGGCACATAACTATGCATCAGCTTCAACATGAAGTTGATTCCTTTTCAGCATCCTTGTCTGTTTTCTGATCCAACAATACTTACAACATAAGCAACTGTGAAATGAAGAGCTCTCTTGGGTGACTGAGGAAATGAATAAAACTGTGTAGTCAGATGAAACATTGGCTTGATGCTACCATTCCTCCAGGCGACTTCTTTTTGGAGCAGGATTGCAAAAATCAGAAATTGGTGAGAGTTGAATTGAATCATTTATTGTCACGTATACTGAGATGCAATAAAAAATACTATTCTTTCATGTTATCCGGGCAAATCAAACCACACTTAAGTCCAACCGAAAGGCTGGGATTAATGGTTTTTTAAGTCAAAGAGGATTGGTTTTAAAACACCGAAGTCTGCAGACACCATGGTTGAAGTAAAAACAGTGCTGCAGAAACTCAGCAGGTCAAACAGTGTATTTTATGTAGCAAAGATAAAGATACATAACCAATGCTTTGGGCTTGAGCCCTTCATTAAGGTATGGACAAAATGTGGGTAGTCACCCGAATAAAATGGTGGTGGAGGAGGGAGGGAGTGGCAGGGGAGGAGCACAGTCCCACAGGTAGGAGGTAATAGGTGGATAAGGGAGTGAGGGAGGGCACACCTGCAAACAGAGGGGGAATGGCTTTGTGAATGGAGAGGGAAGGGGGCTAGAGCTGGTGTGGTGCGCTGTTAGACAGAATCAGACACACACAAGATAAAGACTGAACGACAGGCTTTAATCCACAAAAACCTCCACAATGCCAGGATCAAGCCCCTCCCGGTCAGGTGTCAATCACTCTCCGGGATATAAGTCTGTGTTGGCCTCCTGAGGCCTCACACACAGTTGCTGCAGCCACAGCCAGCCTGGCTCTGTGGAAGTCTGTGGATTAAAGCCTGCTGTACAGTTTTTACCTTGTGTGTGTATGATTCTGTCTAACAGTGCACCACACTGTTGATGTTGGGCAGGGCATTCTTCCTCATCAGAATCTTCTCTTCTTTGTGGCCTTCAGGATATGCTTCACAGACTCTGAATCTTTATGCTGTTCATCCTGCAGCCCTGACTGCTGTCTTCAGTTTGCAACTTTGTATAGTTTTCAGATCACAACAATTACACTGTGCATGCCCTGAGCATCCATTGCAGATCACCCTTATTAAATGGAGGCCACAATCTATTGTGAAGAGATCAAAGGCATTCTCCACTACTATTCTGGAACTTACATGGATCTGATTGCATCAGTGTTCAGTTGGCGTGGTTGGAGAAAGCACAGGTGTGAGGAGTCAGGGATGTCGAGGGCTGTACTTGTCCCTCCAGGATCCATTCTTCTGGGCAGCACTGATTGATGAGAAAACCTGAGAAGGATGAAATAGTTACAGAAGCTTCCAGGAAAAATAACATTAAAATACTAAAAACCAGGCTTGCTTTATAAATGGAATGACGGATAGCTTTCTAATTTGAATCATCCCAGTTGGCCTCATCTAGGCTATTTGGAATGCAAATCAGTACAAATTGAGTCATGAAGAGTCATACAGCACAAAAACAGTCTCTTTGGCCCAAATGGTCCATTTCCACCTCTTGCTAATCCTATTTGTCAGCATTTAGTCTATTTCCCTCTGTTCCTTTCCTATTCATGTAAACATACAAAAGTGCGTGGCACAACACCAGATAAGAGCATCTTAAACTTCTTCTAGAAGCATTTTTCCTTCTACTAATTATAGAGCAAAGCACATTTATGAAGAGATGTATCTGTGGCATTGTGTTTTGCTTCTTTTTCTTTATCCTCTCAATCTTTTTCAATGAGCTGAGCGGTAGGTCACAAGAAACACAATCGGCCTAAATATAAAAGGGAACAAGGGAATAAAAAGAGGAAATTGATAACAAGGGAGGAAATGGAGATAAGGGCTGATTAATCTTAAAATGGTAGGGTCCAATCAAAGTAGTTTAATAAATCTAATAATTTAATTTTTATTTTTCCCATTTGAATCTTCTGACTTTTTCATTGTGAGCCATGCATCACCTGGTTTTACCTGTTGCTTGTGGCTGAGCTATGATTAGACCTTTTAATTAGCTGCAAGGTGTCTCCAGAGCTGATTTCAACATCAAACACAAAAAAAACCATTGAAAGAAATATATACTTGATGATTTCATATTTTGCTAAACAATGTATCACTGTTGTTGCTAGAAATTCAGATTAATGGCATCAAAAATTTGAATCACCATTTGTGTTGTAAATTAAGGAAATTCTCAGTGGAAAACAATCTAAAAGTTGCATCCACTGAGCAAGACATTGTTAATTACATTTCTGGAAGCCATGATATTTATTTACTTGAGAATCGATAACAATGACATCAGTGTTATTCATGAAATACCCTCATACATTTAAATGAATGATGTAAGGATCGTGGATCTGATGAAGAGCCCAGGCCCAAAAGCCTGGTTACCCTTTACTCCGGAAGGATGCTACCTTCGCGACTTGCTGAGTTTCCCCAGCTCGTTTGTGCATTGGACCTGACCCAAGCGTTTATAAACTTCTTGTTTAAATGTATTGATTCAGTGGCATAGAGTGAAACCCGGATTTTATGTGCCCCGATGTAATGAGAATTCAGATATAAAGCGATGAGTCATTGGACTCACGCTGATTACAGTAGGGGCTCCGTATCTGCGGGGGATTGGTTCCAGGATCCCCCGTGGATACCAAAATTCATGGATGCTCAAGTTTCATATTACACAGGAGTAAATTAAGCAAGCAAATGATCCTGGCTGGAGTGGGGATGTTGGGCTCCCAGGCAGGAGAAAGGACCTTGGGAAAGACATGGCAGTTTATATTCAGATGCTCCAATACTTCAAACACAAGTTCTGGATTATTGGGTCAGGTAAGTATGTCCTTGCATTGCAGAGGGATTCGCAACACTCCGACACAGAAGTGTCTCACCCCAATGAGGGAAGGCTGATTTCACCAGTCTGCCCTTGTTACTCTGACTATAGGGAAGAGTTGCAAGTGCTCTCTCCATTTATATAGTTCTTGCTACTTTAAAACATATTTAAAAATGCTGCTGAGCAGCGTTAGGCTCTGAGTGTTTAATATTGCACAATTTATTTGTTCCTGCTGGCGAATTTCCATTTTTGGTTTACTAAAAATTAATGTGTGTTTAAATTTCAACTGTAAAAGTGATTTATTGAAACCCCGTTTTAGCACGACCCCGCTTTTTTCACGTTGAGATTTTATGGACCCAACAATGATGTTATAACCACACTTTATATCAAAATAATAATTATTGAATTCTGTCCAAGAATCAAGATGTTAACAATCTAAACTTGAGTTTGTATGTGAACGTGAAATGTTAAAGGAAACCCAGATTCTGCAGATACAAATTTTCTTTGATCAAACATGAATTGAGTTCTGTCATTATTCCCCATTATAAGAAAATCTCATGCTGAGCACTCTTTTTGTAATCATTTGTCTTTGCGTTGTCCTTATGTGTCTTCTTAGCTGTCTCCCTCCACTGCTGTATTTAGAAAATCAGTTCCTATGACCACACTTTGACTGTCTGTATCTGGTATCCTTGACAATGCATTTGGTTTCAAACTTGTATATTAAATTCTCGTATTGAGATAAGAGAAGGGCCCACCTTTGCAAAATCGATAGAGGTGTTGTTGGTCTTAACAAATTAGGACCATGAATTATGACCAGTCTTTTGTCTGTGAACAAAGTGAAAAATTTGTCCAATAAGAAACGATGTAACTTCTTCATTCCAAGCACAATATCTGAGGTTTCTTTATCAATGTTTGGTTTTCCTCACTCTATATCAATGCAAATGTTGCAAATGCCATTGTTTTGTCCTATCTTATGATTCATCATTCAAAACGTTATGCATTGGTTTCAATGAATGAGTTGCACGTGGGCTTCTTCATTCCAATATATGTTGCCGTTCAGCCGTAGAGTCAAAGAGAAACATAACATGGAATAAGCCCTTCAGCCGAACTCATCCATGCTGACTATTCTGAGCGAGCCCCATTTAGACTCAGAGTTTTCAGTGTTGGGTCTCTTTGGATGAGCAGGAGGAACCTCTGCATTTGGATTTGCTAAGTTCAAATGAGTTCTGTTCATGGGTAATGACCTTGTACCAGTTTATTATTCCAAAATTCATTGGTCTTTCTGGGCTGAAGTATCTTTCCAGCCTTCCAGTCACTATGATTAAACTAGCCATTTTCAACCCTTTTTTTGGCTGTGGCCCACTTAGGTCTCTGCTCAAAGTTTATGGGCACCCTTCCCTGTGAAGCAGTCAAGTTTAATTGGTTTCTTCTGTATTTCTCTCTCACTGACTATGTGAAGAACAGAAAATATTTTACGATTTCAGTCCATGGCACCCTTAAATGTGCTGTGGCCCCCATTGAGAATGGCTAGATTAAACTCTTTCTATCACAGTAGTTTCAAAACTGGGGATGATTTTGTTTAGAGTGCTCTAAAATTTTGATAAGCATCCCATTTTTTAATGGATTCTTGCAGTTCCCATATTTTAAGAGCTAGTTTTTCTAGAATTTAATCTGTGTTGCAATTTACAATTTCTCTGACAAATGGAACAGGATTTCCACAGCTAAACATATTAAATTATTTGCATCAGCATGCATAAGTATACAATACTTTGCCAATATTCTCTTCTGCCCAAAATCAAAATATGCTTTTGTGATGAATGTATAATGTTATGAATGCGCATTTCTGTGTTTCATGATGGCAATTTTTCTTCTTTTAAGAAACAGCAGGTCTGAAGTCTGATGTAAAAGGGAGTTTCTTTTGCAATATGAGTCTACACTTGGCTGAGACTATTTCAACAAAAAAAAAAGTAATCCACCTGTTTGGAAAGGAATGATCACAGAAAGACCAGTATGTCTCAATTACTACAAGCAATTTTTTTGTTCTGATTAGCTTGAATTCTGTAAAATGCATGTAGCAACCACAGCACTGACGCAACATGCAATTTTGAGCCCCTTCATTTACTAAGAAAATGCATTGCTTTGACACCAATGCTAATGCAACTAGTCTTCAAGCCAATATGACTAACTGATTGACAGCTACTATTTCACCAGGAAATGTCAGGCAGAAGAATTTCATTGCCTTTAATCCATTAGGTTTATTCTAAAGTTGCCAGTTTTAACAACTTTATATATCATTTTGTGCCAATTTAAAAACAACATTGACTCTCTTCTCCCATCGCCCCCTTGCCCATGGCACATACAAATCCTCACATAGTAGGTAATTTTCTAACCTTTTACTCCTATCTCACAGCAAGGCAATGGTTGCCAGTTTTTATTGGACTGAGTGATGATTTTAGAAAAAAAAACATTGAAGGAGATTGTTAAAGTGCAAAGAATTTGATGGATGCTTCTAGAAACTGCATTGTTTCCTTTTTGGTACATATAACTAAACTACTTAAACCAACTCAGAACTTGAATAAGTTCATTGGAATCAAGTGCAACATTCAAAACAGAATGGTTGTGAAATAATTAAAATGCTTACAGTAACTTGTAACTCATCTGGCTAACAGTGGTTATCAATAAATCATTTTAAATCTTTTTCCCACTGTTTCATAGATAAAAAATATGTTCTGATCTATTATTAAGTAATATTGAAAGACAAGGTGCATTTCATCACAACTATGTTTCTAATATTGGTTACAGTCACACAGGAGAATTAGAAGTAAAAGTGATGGAAATCGGATCTGTTAGCAAGGCTGCTTAAAGAGCTAAGAAAATAAAACTTTGATTTTCTATTTTATGTTTTTGCATTTATTCAACATTATTGTTATTATTTAACAAAAAGGCAAGAGCATGCAGATTTTAAGCAAATGACAGAGTGGTGTCAGAGATTGAACATTTCCATATATCGAGAGTTCAGAGAATTTATCTGAGGGCAGAGTAAGTCAAAGGGGAGACCTAAAGAGGTGTTCAAAATTTTTAGGAAAATTGACAGGGGATGAGGGAGAAATTTTTCCTACTGGCAGGAAGATCAGCAATAAGAAAGGCAGAGTTTAAACAATTAGCAAACAAGCCAGAGAACAGTTGAGGAAAAAAGAGTTGTTGTTATCAGTAAAGCACTGCTTGAAAGAATTCAGTCATACTTTATAAAAGCAAATTGGATAACTACTCAAATAGGAGATGTTGGAAATAATGGATGAATTATATCTTTCTACTGTAGGTTCAAATCTTGGCATCAATTTGCAGATACTGCAGAGATGTATCCCAAGTAGCAAATTGCTATTAATCCAGGACAAATTAGGAAGAGTTCATAGATACATTTGTTGAATGAACAAAAGGTTTTCAAAATATCTGAGCTTAAATTTGAAATGCTATATATGCCCGAGAGGCCAAAAATATACACTTTCTTATTCGTCGCAACCATTGGACTACAGGTTAATGGGAATGATTTTCTCTCTGTCGTGTTCATATGTCCTATATACCTAATATTGATAAATAAATCATTAATGTAATAAGCAGCATAACAAGCCCATTGGCTTGAATGGGAAAAGTATGACCCCACTCATGGGGTTGCATTATAGATTGCCAAATAGTCAATGAGAGTTGGAGAAGCAAATCTGTAGACAGAGAGCAAATAGCTGCAGGAAACATAAGATTGTGATAGTAGGATATTTTAATTTTCTACATATTGACTGGGACTTCCATACTGTAAAAGGGCTGGATGGCTTGGAGTTTGTCAAATGCATTCAGGAAAGTTTTCCAAATCAATAATATAGAGGTACCAATTAGAGAGAGTGTAATACTGGATATCCTGTTAGAGAACAAGACAGGACAAGTGACAGATGTCTGTGTTGGGGAACATTTTGGGTCCAGTGAACATCATGCCATTAGTTTCAAGTTAATTATGGAGGATTGGTCTGGGCCTTGGGTTCAGATTCTAAATTAGAGAAATTTTGAGGAAATGAGAAAGGATCTAGACTGCTTGGATTGGTAGAAGTTGTTTTCGGGCAAGCATGTGTGAGGTAAGTGGAAGACTTTCATAGGTGAAATTTGGAGAGTACAGAGTTTGTATGTTCCTGTCAGGAACCTTTAGGTATATTAAGAGCAAAAGGATAGTAAGGGACAAAATTGGTCCCCTTGAAAACCAGAGTTTTTATGGAACAAAAAGCAATGGAGGATATCTTAAATGGCTATTTTCATGGGTTTTCACTCAGGAACCAATGGAAGTAAGGAAAACAAGCAGTGAGGTCATGGAACCTATACAGATTAAAGAGGAGGAAGTGCTTGCTGTCTTAAAGCAAATAAGGGAAGATAAATCCCCAGGGCCTGACAATATATTCCATAAGACCTTGAGGGAAGCTAGTGTAGAAGTTGAAGGGAGACTTGCAGAAATATTTAAAATGGTTTTAGCTATGGGAGTGCCAGAGGATGGGAGGGCAGCTCACGTTGTTCCGTTGCTTTAAAAAAAAGGCTCCAAAGTTAACCCTGGAAATTATAGGCCAGTGAAACTGATATCAGTAGTAGGTAAATTATAGGAAGGTGTTCTAAGAGATTGAAAATACAATTATTTGGATAGCCTGAAACTTATTAGGGATAGTCAACATGACTTTGTGTGGCAAGCCATGTTTAACCAAACTTACAGAGTTTTTCAAGGGGGTTACCAGGAAAGTTGACAAAGGAAAGGCTGTGGACTTTAATGAGGCCTTCGACTAGGTCCAACATGTGACGTTAGCCAGGAAGTTTCAGATGCTAGGTATTAACGGTGAAGTAATAAATTGGATTCAACAATGGCTGGATGGGAGAAGCCAGAGAGTAGTTGTGGATGAGTCCTTCTCAGATTGGAGGCCTGTGGCTAGTGATATGCCTGAGGGATTGGTACTGGGACTATTGTTGCTTGTCAACTGTATCAATAATCTGAATGATAATGTGGTAAATTGGATCAGCAAGTTTACAGATGACACTAAGATTGGAGGTGTTGTGGACAGCAAAGCAGGATTTCTAATTTTGCAGAGGGATTTCGACCAGCTAGAAAAACGTCAGATGGAATTTAAGGCAGACAAGTGTGAGGTATTAGATTTGGAAGGACAAACTAAGAAAGGACATACATGGTAAATGCACTGAGGAGTGTAGTAGAACAGAGGGATCTGGGAATACAGATACATAATTCCCTAAAAGTGACATCACAGGTGAATAAGGTTCTGAAGAGAACTTTAGGAATATTGGCCTTCATAAATCAAAGTATTATGTATAGAATGTGGGATGTTATGTTAAAGTTGTATAAGATATTGGTGAGGCCAAATTTGGAGTATTGTGTGCAGTTTTGGTCACCTAACTACCGGAAAGATATCAAAAAGATAAAAAGAATGCATGAAAGATTTACTAGGATATTGCTCAGACATCAGGAACTGAGTTACAGGGAAAGGTTAAATAGGTTAGGAATTTATTCCCTGGACTGTAGAAGAACGAGGGATGATTTGATAGAGGTATTTAAAATTATGAGGGGGTTAGAGTAAATTTAGATAGGTTTTTCCACTGGAGGTAGATGAGATGCAAACCAGAAAAAAATGGGTTAAGAGTGAAAGGGGAAAAGTTTAAAGAGAACATGAGTGGAAATTTCTTCATACAGAGAGTCATGGGAGTTTGAAATGAGCTGCCAGCTGAAGTGGTGAATGCGGGTTCAATTTAAACATTTAAGAAGAATTTGGACGGGTACATGGATGTGAGAGGTATGGTGGGCTATGGCCTGGGTGCAGGGCAGTGGGACTAGGCAAAAAAAAAAGGTTCGACACAGATTACAAGGCCGAATAAGCAAAAAGGTTGAAGAAGGAATATAGCCTTTGTTCTTTTGCTCTCAATTTATTCTTGTACACATTGTATCTAAATTCACTGATCATTTTTTTTTGTTGCTGCCTGCAGTTAAAAACTATATGTCCAATGTACAATTGGACAAATATGTCCAAGGATCTCCACAGTCATAAATTCTCCAATAGATCCAGGTAGTGTTTAAAGGGAATTTCACTTTCAGAGAGACATGGCACCAATGAATCCAGAAGAGTAAAGCATAACTCAAAAAAAATAGAGGATGAGAGTAAACAACCAAATAATAGGAGAAAAGAGAGTAAGCTATAAAAAGGAAGAGAATAGCTAAACTAAACATTGCTCTCTTAAAGGTGAAGGTTGAGAATAATGGGAAATAAATATTAATTCCCTTCATTTTCATTTTCAGTGGCTGAGTTGTGCACCACGTTCAAAATGTTCTGCAGTTACTCACCACTTTTAAAGGACCTCTCATAGCCACCAAATGACAAGTGCATGAAGACACCATCAACAGCCAGGTTCTCCTCCAGGTCATGCATCATCCTGACCTGGAACTGTATAGTTAGTTCCACACTGCCACTAGATCTAAATCTTGGAGACAGATTAAATGAGTTGGTGGATGGAGTATAATGTGGAAAACCATATTATTATCCACTTTGAAAGGAAGAATGAAAAGAAGCAAGCTTTTAAAATCTGAATGGAGTGAGAAAACAAAATGATGCTGAACAAAAGGGATCTAAATCTAGATCTAAATACATGCTAACATTCAAGGGAACAGCAAGGCCAAAGAATGCTGGCCATTATTACAAGGGGTGTGGAGTACAATGGCAGTGAATTTTTAATGCAATTTTACAGCGTGCTAATGAGACAGAATAATCCCTATGTGTACAGAGAAATTTCAAAAAAGTTGATTTTGGGGTGAAACTGTTAACATGTGAAGAGAGGTTGACAAGATTGATCTTAAATTCATTAATGTTTAGCAAAATGAGACATCAATGATTATGCGATGCTCCCTCTATAGCTAGGTGGCATACTTTATCAATAAAAACTGTGAATGCAGTGTCTGTTCATGACATTTTCCTTCTTGGTCACATTTAGGTAGTCAAATTTATTCAAGGCAATTTTCTTGCAGCTGATCTGTATATAATATTTTCATCACACAGTTATTTAAATAAAGAAGAAGCAACTCGGTAATTTGGAAATAGAGAGAGCTTCCTTCATCTAACAAAAATGTTTATTCAGAAGCAAGTCAGAGAGGATAATAATACCAATTTGACGCTGCTGATTGTTCTACACGACTGTGCATTAATGAACGAATCTCGTGCCTTTAATGAAAGGATAACTCCGTAGAATTCTCCTTCTGACATTCCGAGCAACACGCCAAAAGTAATGGGAGAGGAGAAATGGTGGAAGTATCACTCACCAGGGTGCCAACAAGGTACCGGCACTTAGTCAAACCAAGGAGTGATGACCTTAGTTCTGTCCATTCCAGTTATATTTTGGGGATACTCCCTTCCTAAATAATCCTGGTCATCCACATTGAGCTGTGGAACTTTTTCAGGCCTTGAACCTCCGTGCCAGATAAATGGCAGAGTCCTGACCTCCTGCTGTGATTAAATTATCATGGTCAGTCTGTAAAAGCTGATCAGGGCCACTTAAGATTTTCCTTAATCTTCCCCACCAATGATATTTTGTGGCCCCCTTCGCTAGGTTTTCTCTGATACAAGTATCTTCCAAATGTGCGGTTTCTTTTAAGTAAGGTTAGTATGAGTAATACATACTTACTATGCACCAGGTAATCTGCCATTCATTATTTCTCTGATTTGGCATGATAAATCATTATCAATTTTTAAATGACCTTTCACTTTGCACTTAAAACTCAGCTTGAGTATTACATCAAATGCATTGTTCTTTTTGTTGAAGCCACTGGCTTCATTAGATTTTAGATTTTATTAGATTTTAATAACTTTGATAGAAAAATTATGCAATGAAACCAAGCCCACCTTATATAACATAACATAACATAACAATTACAGCACGGAAACAGGCCATTAGGCCCTTCTAGTCCGCACCGAACCAAACACCCCTTTCTCGTCCCACCTCCCTGCACAATGCCCATAACCCTCCATCTTCTTCTCATCCATATACCTGTCCAACCTTTTCTTAAATAATACAATTGACTCCGCCGCCACTATTTCTCCCGGAAGCTCATTCCACACGGCTACCACTCTCTGAGTAAAGAAGTTCCCCCTCATGTTACCTCTAAACCTCTGCCCCTTAATTCTTAACTCATGTCCTCTTGTTTTAATCTTTCATCCTAATATAACATAACATAACATAACAATTACAGCACGGAAAGTTGAAAGTTAGAATGAATTATTTATAAAACATGAACAATTCAATGCAACCTTAAAAGAAAGGTTTGTACAAAGAAAGATCAGATGAGAAACTCATTTCAGTGTAGGTTTGCTACTCCAGTAAAATCACCGGCATCAGAAATTCAAGCAACCGGCAACCCAACCAACTGGCAAAATATACCTGAAGAAATAAATAAGAATAAATAAAAATTTAAATAAAAGTTTAAAATTGTAAAAGTAAGTATTCTCCGGAGCAACACACCACCCCTTGGTGTGGATGGGAGCAAAGATTTAACCAGCAGAGCGCCTCGGTCATGCTCTGCCCGCAGCAGCTGTTTAAATAAAGTTTGAATAAAGTTGTGTTGAATAAGATGGGCCAGGATGAAGAGCCTGTTGATGCTGCTCAACACTGGAGCAACTTTCATAGTGTCACCTTATCCCTGCCTAATAAGAGTCTTTATCTTTATTAGTATTAGGTATATTAGGAAGGCTTCATCTTTAAACGGGGGGGGGGTTGGAGGGTTATTTATGACGGTTAGCAAAGTTGTTAGCGCAACACTGTTATAGCGCCAGTGACAGGGGTTTGAATTTGAATTTAAATTTTGTAAGTTAGGGGAATTACCTGATTAAAGTGAACTTTATAGAGTTAATGATAAGAATACTATTTTTTTTTTCAAATTATATTTTTGCATTGCATTTTGTCTTTTGAACTGTGCGTCTTTAACGCAAGTGCATTAGTTAGGCATTGTAACAGTGCATCTCAATCAGCAAATTTGTATATCCTGCATCCACAATCCCTGTAGTTGCCAGATACCGGGGATTTTTACTGTATTTTGATATATAGCAACAATAGTCGTGGATTAAAATCCAGACAGAGTGATGCAAAGATAAAAGATGAGTTGGATTTTGGAAGCCATCTCAGTAGTCCATTTATCATCTATGGACAGAGTAAACAATGATGAAAAATCTTAAATTGTGCCCTCAATGCCGTTGATGAGGAAATTACGTTTAGTTTGGTGTGTATCATTATGGATAATGAATTGGTCAGCAATAGCCAAGAGCACAAAAGGCAAACAAGATTTTAGTAGACTTGAGTTTCAATATTTCTCCCAGCAATGAAAACTGTCATTCCTCTGATTAATTCCAAACTGTGATATGATTACTGAACAGTGTACAATGCCTTTGGCGTGTAAAGATCCATAACAGAGTGAAAGGTATTACCAAGGACCAAACAATCCAAGATAGAAATAATCTTGTAGAAATGCTGCTCAATACTTTAAGAATGTAATAATAATGATTCTTATCGCTTATTAATTATGTCCACATTTGGATAGCATCTGTCAGGGTAAGCTCAAAATATTTGACATATCAATAGTTTTCTTTCATTAGATGAGATTGATAATAGTTATATGCATTTTGGAAGTAAAAATATAAAATCTGTAGTTGAACAAGACAGTCTGCCGTCACTATGAATGTGATAAATAAACAAAAGTGCTGAAGAAATTCAACAGGTCCTGAAGTGTCTATGGGAGGCAAAGGTATTTCCAAAATGTTCGTTAGAGATCTTTGTTTCCTATGAACACTGGGGATATGCAGCATTTTTGATCTTTTGTGCTGAAGTTATTCTTTCTTCTTTGGCTTGGCTTCGCGGACGAAGATTTGTGGAGGGGGTAAATGTCCACGTCAGCTGCAGGCTCGATTGTGGCTGACAAGTCCGATGCGGGACAGGCAGACACGGTTGCAGGGGAAAATTGATTGGTTGGGGTTGGGTGTTGGGTTTTTCCTCCTTTGCCTTTTGTCAGTGAGGTGGGCTCTGCGGTCTTCTTCAAAGGAGGTTGCTGCCCGCCGATCTGTGAGGCGCCAAGATGCACGGTTTGAGACGATATCAGCCCACTGGGGGCGGTCAATGTGGCAGGCACCAAGAGATTTCTTTAGGCAGTCCTTGTACCTCTTCTTTGGTGCAGCTCTGTCACGGTGGCCAGTGGAGAGCTCGCCATATAACACGATCCTGGGAAGGCGATGGTCCTCCATTCTGGAGACGTGACCCACCCAGCGCAGCTGGATCTTCAGCAGCGTGGACTCGATGCTGTCGGCCTCTGCCATCTCGAGTACTTCGATGTTAGGGATGAAGGCGCTCCAATGAATGTTGAGGATGGAGCGGAGACAACGCTGGTGGAAGCGTTCTAGGAGCCGTAGGTGATGCCGGTAGAGGACCCATGATTCGGAGCCGAACAGGAGTGTGGGTATGACAATGGCTCTGTATACGCTTATCTTTGTGAGGTTTTTCAGTTGGTTGTTTTTCCAGACTCTTTTGTGTAGTCTTCCAAAGGCGCTATTTGCCTTGGCGAGTCTGTTGTCTATCTCGTTGTCGATCCTTGCATCTGATGAAATGGTGCAGCCGAGATAGGTAAACTGGTTGACCGTTTTGAGTTTTGTGTGCCCGATGGAGATGTGGGGGTGGGGGGGCTGGTAGTCATGGTGGGGAGCTGGCTGACGGAGGACCTCAGTTTTCTTCAGGCTGACCTCCAGGCCAAACATTTTGGCAGTTTCCGCAAAACAGGACGTCAAGCGCTGAAGAGCTGGCTCTGAATGGGCAACTAAAGCGGCATCATCTGCAAAGAGTAGTTCACGGACAAGTTTCTCTTGTGTCTTGGTGTGAGCTTGCAGGCGCCTCAGATTGAAGAGACTGCCATCCGTGCGGTACCGGATGTAAACAGCGTCTTCATTGTTGAGGTCTTTCATGGCTTGGTTCAGCATCATGCTGAAGAAGATTGAAAAGTTATTATATATACATGAAATCCCCTGGTATGCGGCACATATGGGGATTGGTAGATGCTGGCTAAGTGTATATTCTGGTTGCTTGATAATGCATGTTGCATGATTGGCCAATGAGCAGCAAAGCGCACCAATTTTAAAATTACATATTTTTAAAATCTATTTATTTTCTGTGATTTTCTTTGCTGGTTGCTTGAGGTTGTCGGTTGTTTAAATTCCAGATAGTAGGGGTTTTATTTACATCTTGTACTCAGTATGATTGGATTATGATTTTAATAGCAATTAAAAAATACAATAAATATAAAAGCAAAGTAATACATTTGACTCCTTTTCATAGAGCAGTGTCGTAAGTAAAATCTTGATTGTCTTGATCCCAAGAAGCAAATTTATCCCCCTTAAAGGTTTGTAGAAAGTATCCATTCAGCATTCAGCATACTCAGTAGCATTTCTCTTCTGACAGCATGGGGGGTTTCATACAACAAAAATGACAGAAGAGCGATGGTCATAAAATCATGTGGCAGCTGCCAGCAAAGCAGCAGCAGAAACAGGGATGCCAGCAAAAATGTCCCACTCAAATAATCTCCCTTCTTATTTCATCCAAACGTATCCATTTACTCTTCTCTCCTGATATGTTTGTACCTCTAAATTTAGATATAAAGGGAATCAAGTAAGGAAAGGATTGGTGCAGGAAAGTGGCATTTATAATCTCATTGAACAGCAGAGGGCACGAGGGGCTAAATGTCCTTCTCTGGCTTTTATTTCTTACGCATCAGCACTATTCACCTGAAGTAAGATTGACTTTTTCACCATTTTCTCCTAAATTTCCAATTGGATTTCTTGGCTCCAAAGTATGTTTTCCCATAATTCAAAATTATTTTTGTCTACACAATGTCAAAAACTTGCATTGTTTTAAAAATCTCTATTTTTTACCTTTCTGTCTACTTTCCTCAAGAAAGAGGAGATTCTAAGTCTTTTCACTTATTCTTTTTTCCCCGAAAAGCATATCATCATAACTCAATACAGATTTAAAATAATTTCCCATCTTTTAAACTGGATTTGGTGAAAAACTAGCTACATTTTCATAAACAGAAGACAATTGGGTAATGACAATGGTTTTGCCTTGGGGTTAATGGATCTTCCAGGGGGTAGGACTATTGGTCTTCAAAAACATTTTCTGCTGTCAAGATAAAATTTTTAGGTGCACCGTTCTCTTCAATAGGCTCAGTAGAATAATCAAATCTAGCAGGAAGCTAATGCTCTGGCAGGAATTCAGTGCCACTGAATGAAATGCAAACACAAAAGTTGAAGAGGATGAGGAAGTGAGCAAATGCACATGATGACACAACGTGCCACCGGGTCAAAAGAATCATTAATAACCAATGTGAAGACACTGGATTCCATATTTTTCACTGACATGCTTCAGAGAAGGGACATTTGCATCCTCATCCAATCTGGAATGGGTGAGACTCCAACCGATGTTGTTGATTAGGAACAATCAGTCCCATCTTTCCAATGGTGTTCGGTCTGTGAGCCAACTCCAAAGGAAAACAACAAAAGTCAGAAAGATCAAACTCAATTCAAAATAACTAAATTTATCATACAATTACTAGAGAGAAGTTTCTAGTTATCCATGACTAAGTCTGCTTTATGGCCAGTCCATCCATGATTTCAATCTGAATATCACTTCAAAATGGACAAAAAATTGACAAAAGATCAGAATTTAAAGAATTCTGTTCTTTTTGTAGAGTATGAATATTCCATTCATGGAAGGTGAGCCTCTATTGATAAGAATGGAGCTGAAATACCTCAATATGTCACAAGATGAGTCACTTAGAAATATTGTGAAGAGATTTGGAGCTAGGAAATGCATTTTGCCTCCATGATTGTGTCATTTAGAAGAGTATTTATTTTCTATCGAAGTACTAGTGTTAATTTTCCATTTTTCTTATCGTTCATTTTTTGTGGTTTCTCTGAGTGGCCACTGTGTGCTTTGGAAACTTACTTGGTATTTTGCAGTAAACAACAGCAATAATGAACATGACAAGTTCCAGTAAAGATAATGAGAGTGTAAAGTATTAATCCAATGCCAATGAAAATCTGCTTGATTTACGGTCCAAAAAAGATTAAAAAAAAAGGAATGTTATCTTATTATTTGGATTCTTAACAATCCAGTTACTTTAATCCAGTTACTTTAATCCAGTCACATCTGCATTTTTAGGTATTTATATAAAAACTATGCAGTCAGATTGACACTTGCTGAGTTGAAGCAAGCTCATGAGACACAAGGCTTCCTAAGTTATTTAATTTTTAATTTAGACAGACAGCATGAGCTTATGCTGCTCATTTACACCCAATTGACCTACAAACCCCAATACATTTTTTTTTGATGGGTGGGAGGAAACCCAGGGAAAACCCAACCAAACATGGGGAGAACATATGGGCTGCTTACAAGCAGTGGAGGATTTGAACCCCGGTTCCAATCACTGGCACTGTAACAGCAATTTGCTGGCTGCTCTGCTAACCGTGCCACCCATCTACCCTGCTTCCTCCTTGGATCTTCTAGCCAGGAGATCCTGTCTGTCAAGTCCATGTGTGCATTGGGCACCTCAAAAATTTGTGCACAGGTACCACCCACTCTTTAAGACCAGAGTGGAAGCAAGTAATGCTTGACCCCCAGAGACTGCATATGTCCAAAGGCTCTGTGTATGAGAATACAGGAAATTCCATTGTCAGCATGCATGATTAAGCCAGCTGACTAACCTTGATAGGCTAATTAATAACTAATGTAATTTGATGTAGATTGTCTAATCAGGACCTCCATATTAAGAAAAACATTAATCAAAATGATACCAAATCGTAGCAATGCCTCTTGTCTGTATATTATCTTAACAGAAAGGGAAGGGAAGTCAGAGGCAATCTAGTGTGAATTTTTAGGCTGATATTTCAAAATCTCTTTATGTGCTATAACTAGATGGTGGCTGTTAAAAGATTAAAGATCATTGAATGTTTAGAACTAATAAAAAAGCAAAAATGTAATCAGCATTTACCAAGATATTTAGTGGACAGCCAAAATAATTTAACAATAAGATAATACATTCCTTTATTACAAAAAGATTGCATTGGATCCATTAAAAGATTAAAGATCATTGAATGTTTAGAACTAATAAAAAAGCAAAAATGTAATCAGCATTTACCAAGATATTTAGTGGACAGCCAAAATAATTTAACAATAAGATAATACATTCCTTTATTACAAAAAGATTGCATTGGATCCATCAATTGTTTCTATTTCCTTCAACCCCAGATTTTGTATGTATTTCTGAATTTTAAAGGAATAAAGAAAATAATCTTTGCAGAGGATCAAAGGATATATTTATTACATTATTTGTGTTTACTTTTTTTAAATGAACTGCTTAAAATCAGATTGTGAGTTGCAATGTTTATGCCACTTAAACACACAATGGGCTTAATTCTTTTCTATTAAGTCCATTATCCAGATAAACCTGGATGAACATGCTTTCTCCATGTTCTTATTAAGACGGGACCCTTCAATTCCAGCCCAGTGCAATGATGTCACATCTGGAATCCCAATGACATTCTGGCCCATTTCTGAAAACCTTTGACAAGCCACAAAGCAGGCAGTAAAGTTTTATTTCCTTTCAAAGTCTGAGTGAGCTAGTCAAGATTTTAAAAATCTTTTTGATATTCAGAGATATTTTAAGATGGTTAACACCGATAGAACTAAATCAAAATTTTAAAATGCAAGCAACGTATATTAATAAATAAAATTTCAATAAATAATTAAACAAATGAAAGCAAAATGAGCAGAAGATGAATAAGTAAATTTAGCTTTCTTTTCCTCATCTCAACCAGAATGGGGGTGGGATGGGGGTCCTGCCATTCATCTCATTCTAAACATAAGGTGCTTGGCTCTAATGTAATTCACTGAAACCATCCAAACATCTCATGATCAATTCAGAACTTGCAGAAACAGGCTATGTGATTTCATCCAAATCTGGGAAAAGGATTGAATGCTTCCCTTTGAATTACTGAAGCGAACCATCTTTGAACAAAAGAATATTTCTGATAATCCTAAAAGCAAATTTTTGTTGGTATTAGATTACTACTGTTAACTTAAAATCTCATTGATTTCACAGGAACTTCTTGATGTGTCCGATCAAATGAATGAACCTGTGATTATATTGATAAGTCTCTACAAATTAAATGTTACAGCATCATATCAGGTTGCATGCTATCAGATGCTAGGTACTGGCAAGTTGCTTCAGATACAGGATTGCTCTGCCCAACCACCTGTTTGATTTTGGACGGAAATCAGATGACCCAAAAGCCAATGTTAAAAAGAGTACTGAAGATGTTACAGGAATACAAAAATGTTATGACAGACACATAGATACACAATAGTGACAGATAGAGACATAGGCACAAGGCTTGAACCAATAAAATAGTTATTTATCAGATGACAAATTCTTCATAACAAATAAAGGAATATGATGGAGTTTTTTGACAAATGCCTTGGATATGCATAAAGAATTCAAACTTCTCTGTTAAGGGAATTGGTAACGATTGAAATAGATATTGTATCCTTGGGAAGATATTCATTTTAATGCAATTTACCCTTCCTATCAGTGTTAGTGGTAAATCTTTCCAATGTTCTAAGTCATCTTGTAATATCTTCATTAATGGCTGATAATTTAATTTGCATAGATGGCCTAGATTATTATCAAGTCTAATACCTAGGTATCGGATTACTTGTATTTGCCATTTAAATGGTGATTCTTTCTTAAACTTTGTGAGATCCGCATTATTCATTGGCATCGCTTCACTCTTATTTGTGTTGATCTTGTACCCCGATATTTCTCCATATTCCTTCAATTTCTTATGTAATTCTTTTATTGATAATTCTGGTTCTGTTAAGTATACTATGATGTCATCTGCAAATAGACTGATTTTATATTCCTTCTCTTTTATTTTTATCCCTTTTATTTTATTTTCTGTAATTATCAGTTCTGCCAAGGGTTCTATAGCTAAGGCGAACAGTGAGGGAGATAGTGGACATCCCTGCCTAGTTGACCTGCTTAATTTAAATTGGTTTGATATATATCCATTTACTGTCACCTTCGCCAATGGTCCCTTAAATAATGCTTTAATCTAATTAATATATTTCTCTGGTAGGTTGAACCTCTGTAGTACTTTGAATAAATAGTTCCATTCTACCCTGTTAAAGGCTTTCTCTGCGTCTAAAGCAACCACCACTGTTGGCGTCTTATTTCCTTGTACTGCATGGATTAAGTTAATGAACTTACAGATATTGTCCGTTGTTCGTCTTTTCTTAATAAATCCACTTTGATCTAGTTTTACTATTTTTGGTACACAGTCGACCAATCTGTTTGCTAATAGTTTAGCTATTATCTTATGATCTGAGTTAAGTAGAGATATTGATCTATACGATGCTGGTGTTAGTGGATCTTTCATTGTCTTTGGTATTACTGTAATTATTGCTGTTCTACATGAATCTGGCATGTTTTGTGTTTCTTCAATCTGGTTCATTACTTCCAGGAGAGGAGGAATTAATAAGTCTTTAAATGTTTTATAGAATTCTACTGGGAGTCCGTCCTCTCCAGGCATTTTATTGTTCAGTAGCTTTTTTAATATTTCCTGTATTTCCTCTATTTCAAATGGTTTTATCAATTTGTTTTGCTCCTTGCTATTTCGGTAGTTCAATTTTAGCTAGAAACTCATCTATTTTGTCTTCTTTCCCTTCGTTCTCAGTTCGGTATAAATGCTCGTATAATTCCTTGAAGTTTTCATTGATCTCTGTTGGGTTATATGTAATTTCTTTGTCCTTTTTCCTTGATGCCAGTACCATTCTTTTAGCTTGTTCTGCTTTAAGCTGCCAAGCTAGTATTTTGTGTGTTTTTTCTCCTAGCTGATAATACTTCTGCTTTATTTTCATTATTTTCTTATCTACCTTATACGTTTATAGTATTTTGTATTTTATTTTTTTTGTCTGCCAATTCTCTTCTTTTTGTTGTATCTTCCCTTGTTGCTAGTTCTTTTTCTGTACTTACTATTTCCCTTTCCAGCTGTTCTATTTCCCGATTGTAGTCTTTTTTCATCTTAGTTACATAACTTATTATCTGCCCTCTGAAGAAGGCTTTTATTGCATCCCATAATATAAATTTATCTTTCACTGATTCCGTATTTATTTCAAAGTACATTTTAATTTGGCGCTCAATAAATTCTCTAAAATCCTGTCTTTTAAGTAGCATGGAGTTTAATCTCCATCTATACGTTCTTGGTCGGATGTCCTCCAGCTCTATTGCTAATAACAGGGGTGAGTGATCCAATAACAATCTAGCTTTATATTCCATTTTCCTAACTCTCCATTGGATATGGGCTGACAGCAGGAACAGGTCAATCCTTGAGTATGTTTTAAGTCTACTCAAATAATATGAGTATTCCTTCTTCTTTGCGTGTTGTCTCCTCCATATATCCAAAGGTTGCATTTCCTGCATTGATTTAAACATAAATTTGGATACTTTGTTCTTTCTGCTCGTCTTTTATCCAGTTTTATCCATCTTTGAATCCATATTAAGGATAAAGTCCCCTCCTATCAATATATTCCCCTGCGTATCTATAATCTTCAAATAAAATCTTGCATAAACTTTTGATCCTCTTTATTAGGTGCATATATATTGACCAAATTCCAGAGTTCTGAATATATCTGACATTTTATCATTACATATCTCCCTGCTGGATCTATTATTTCCTTCTCTATTTTGATTGGTACATTTTTATTGATTAATATAGCTACACCTCTGACTTTTGAGTTACATGCTGTTACGTGCCCTACCCAGTCTCTCCTTAATTTCTTCTGTTCCACTTCAGTGAGATGTGTTTCCTGCACCAATGCTATTTCAATTTTTTCTTTTTTCAGTAAATTTAACAGCCTCTTCCTTTTGATTTGGTTATGTATTCTGTTAATATTTATAGTCATATAGTTCAACATGGCCATTTCATACTTTGTTTACCTCTCATTTCTGCTTCCTCATCACCTCAATAAGCTAAAGAAAATAATAAGGAAATTCTTATAGAAAGGGGGGAAACTGAGGATAGTGGAAGATAAATTAACAGAATGGTACAAACAAGGGGGCTTACAGATACCAAATTTTAAGAATTATTATAGAGCAGCACAATTAAGATATCTATCAGATTTTTATGAAACAAGGGAAAAACCAGATTGGACCAGGTTAGAGCTAAATAAAATAGGGGAGAAGGTACCAGAACATATACTTTATAAGTGGGATGAAAAACTGGTGCAACACAGAAGTTCACCAATACTGCACCATCTGCTCAACATTTGGAAGAAGATTCATGTAGAAAGGAAAAAAAAACAAATTACCAACTACCAAAATTATTATTGACATAAAATCAACTAATCCCTTTCACAATAGATAACATTTCCTTTAGAGAATGGGAGAGAAACGGGATCTAAAGAATAGAAAATTGTTTTTTGAGAAATATTTTATTATCCTTTGAACAAATGAAGTACAAATATGGTATAACTCACAGTACAATGTTTGCATACCACCAACTGAAAACCTACTTGAAGGACAAATTGGGAAGCAGGCTGAGGTTACCAGAAGGAAGCAGCTTTGAATATGTGATTACAGACACAATGATAATTAAAAGATTTAGAACAAACATGTACATCAAGCTGCAAGAGAAAGAAAACAATGAAATAAGCTGTAAACCCAAACAAAAGTGGGAACAAGATCTAAGCATAAAGATAAAAAATGAAAAATGGGAAAAGCTATGCTCCACAACTATGAGAAATACAATAAACATGAGGTTATGCATGATACAATATAATTGGTTACACAGACTATATATCACACCCCAAAAGTTAAATAAATGGGACCCAACAGTATCAGATAGATGTTTTCACTGTAAGAAGGAAATGGGAACAACAGTACATGCAATTTGGGGATGTGAGAAAGTGGAAAAATTTTGGGAAGATCTAAATCAGGTATTAAATAAAATCACAAAAAGCAACATACCAAAAAATGCAGAGATCTTTCTGCTAAGTAACATGAGAAGTAAAGAATTAGGCCTCAAGTTGGATGAAGCACAAAAAAGATTTATTATGATAGCCTTAGCTGTTGCAAAAAAATGTATAATGTCAACCTGGAAATCAGAAGAGAGCCTGAGAGTACAGCAATGGTACATAGAAATTAATAAATGTATTCCATTGGAAAAAATAACATATAATTTAAAAAATAAAGTCATAGTATTTGAACAAATTTGGGAACCATACATGGAACACAACAGAGAGGGTCTACCGTGGACTTCCACCCCCTAAAATGATAGAATGAGAAGAAGACGAAATGAACTGACCCAGTGTGTAAAAGTAGATGACACAAATTTCTTGTTTATTTTCCTTGTGTGATGACATTGTTTAATGGGTTTATTGTAATGTATATGTTGAACGTTTAGTGGGTTTGGAGGGGATGGGAAGGAGGGAGGGAAGGGAGGGGGTAAAGCGGAGAAAATGACACTGTATATTCAAGGGGAAATGTTTGTGTGTATTTTGGTTAATATGGTTCATAGTGTGAAAAATAAAATATTAAAAAAAAAGAATTCAAACTTCAATCATCAGGAGGATTTGAAGTTCACAGAAATACAGGAGTGATTTAGCAGGAATGTACTTCAGAAACTTTTATAGAAGATGTTCAGTTCTGGGATTTGAAAGTTCCATCTCAATTCAGAAGAGATGGCAAAACCTGTAGATCAATAGTGAAGATATTCAAAAAAGGCTGACAATGAAGTGGTCAATTATGAATATTAAAATTTTACAAACCTATGAATTAGGTTCACTTTGTGTTGATCTTAAGTAAAGAGATGAAAAAAGGATCAAGAAAAACAAGGAAAGAGAATGAGAAAGAAAAATTAGTAGAATTTTATCGATTTTTATAGCTAATGAAGCATTTTGCAGTGGGGTGTCTTCAACAATGAAAAATGTTCAGCTAACCAGTTTGTAGATTCTTGCTTGGTGAATTTCATCCTTTTTTTGAATAAAGGAGTTACATTCGCTATTTTTCAATCTAACAAAACATTCTTTGAATATAAGAAATATTGTTAAATTAAATCCAATGTATAAAATATTTGACCTTGGGATGAAATCTGTGGGGATCTGAAGAATTGCCAAATTGGAGTTCCAACAATTCCCTCATGACGACAGATTGTAATTTAGCTGATGCCCTTCCAGTTCCTAACATAGCTATTTGAGATGCTATTTGCATCATCTGTAGTGAAAGCTAGTCCCAGGGCCTAAATGTTTCAGAAATGTGCGACACTCAAACTTGAGAAGGCAGTAAAAAGTGAGGAAGTTAGTGAAGGAACTGCGAGAGGTAGATTAGCAGAGCAGGCTGACAAGAGACAGTTAAAATTTGATACTGAAAAATGTGCAGTGATGGTCTTTGCAGGAAAAAAACCCAGAGTCAATATCAGCAAAGGTACACTTTGAAACTATTCGGTTTGGCCTCTGGGTGTTTTTAAGGCATTGTTTGAGAATCAATGTTTGCTTGACCCCCCCCCCCACATATAGCAGCCCAGCTATCTTTGAATGATTCCACAGGCAATATGGATAAGATATAGAGGGCTGCAGTTTAAACCCTAAGTTGGGAGCACAGGACCTTCTCAGCACTGCATTGAGCATCAAATGTATATTTTTGCACTCAAGTTTCCAGTGAGACTTTTTAAAAAAAATATATTTTTATTGATTTTAATAAAGAACTGATATATATAAAAAGAGAAACTATGGACAGTTACATAAACTAAATAAGACATTCTGTATAACACTAACATACATAAATTGTAAATCATATTCATACTTCATATTCTAAATAGTAGAAAAAAAGCTCTAATTATTCAAAAAAAAGGAAAGAAGAAAATAGTAGAGGAGAAAAACTCAAACCCCTTAATTTTAAAGCGATTCTTAAACTTGCAATCTTTATACTGCGCAATAGTATTACTGGTAGAGAAATACATCACAGCAACTTAAGAGGAAGGGGACTGCAGAATGAAGAGAGAGCAAAGCATTAGAATCTGGAAAGGTCATGTGCAAATATTCTGTTCCTGTTGTTGTTTTAAGATTGCTTTTCTGTTCCAATTTGTTCGTACTTCTTTCTCCAATGAAGTTGACCTTTAAAGTATGCTGTCCTGTGGTGTACTGTCATAAACGAATTGTGACAGAAGCACAACTATACTGGTCTTTCTTGGAGCAATTGTGAAGCTTAATTCCACAGCAGCATCCTTCAGAGACATTTATGTCACAGAGGGAGGCCAATTGGCCCATTGTATCCCTGCCAGCCAAAAAAGGAGTTATCTTGTCTAATTTCACTTTCCATTTCCTGGTCCATTGTGCTGTAGGTTGTAGAACTTTGAGTGTACCTCCAGGCACTTTTTAAATGTGACGAGAAGAGAGAGTTCTGCTTCTGTTCAAGTTGTCAGTTCCAGATATCCATTGCCTCTGGTGTCTTTGATCAAATTGTTCTGCCAATTCTATCAAAATTATAGCTTTCGTAATTGACTTCTCTGCCGAGGGGAAGAGTTCTTTCCTGGCCAGATTTATTGTATCCAAGTTTGTCATTGACACAAGCTTGTCATTGACGGGGTGGCACAGTTGGCGTTCCAGTTAGTGCAACATCTTTACAGTGCCCGTGATCGGGGCTGGGGTTGGAATCCCATGCTGTCTGTAATGAGTTTGCATGTTCTCCCCGTATCTGCATAGAATTTCCTCGGGGTTTCCCGTTTCCTCCCACCATTCCAAATGTACCGGGTAAATTGGGTGGCATGGACCCATGGGCTGAAATGGCCTTTTACTGAGCCGTATGTCTAAATTAAAAAAAAATTAAAAATTAATTAGGCAAACAATGTAAACGGTTTAAAAGATAAAGCAATCATACAGAACTGTAGCAATTGGATTTAAAGATCAGCAAATCTGAGTCACTGTGATCTTAAACTAGCTGGAGAATGATTTTGCATTTAATTATTGAAAGACCATGGGTAAGGTACAGAAATGAATAAGGAAGGCTCATAGAATACAGGCCTTGCATCTTATTTACTGGAGTTCCAATGACAGAAGTTATCTATGTATCTATATGGTTAGCATTGTGGATGGCACAACGATATTACAGCGCCAGCGACCTGGGTTCGAATCTGACACTGTACATAAGGAGTTTGAATGTTTTCCCTGTGTCTATATTTTCCTCTGGGTGTTCTGGTTTCCTACCACTTTCCAAAGATGTAAAGGTTAATAGGCTAATTGGTCACATGGGTATATTTAGGCAACATGGGGGGGTCATAGGCCAGAAGGGTCTGTAACTGTTCTGTATCTCTATATTTAAAATAAAACTTGAAATTATAAAGGTCTCATAAGCCTGAAACTGGTTCAATACCACTCCTCAAGAAGGATATCTTGGGCATGGATAGATATTTATCAGCTGATGATTGGATTCCAAGGGAAATTACACGAAGAAGGAATAGTTTTTCTTCTAACTTTGAAGTAGTCCATGACCTCCCCTGACCTTTGAGATAAGCAGAAACTTACTTTATCCAGACCCACCAGTGTTGACTGCGGCTTATGTGGGGCAATGTGAATATAAGATACACACTGATGGTTGACTAAATTAGGACTGTAGCTTTGCTGCCTATCAACGCCATCAATGCATTTTCAATCTTTCTGACAGTATACAATACCAATTAAAATAATTTTTTTTTAAAACATTTAATTATGAAAATAATTGGAAAAAAAATTAACTGATACCAAGAATGTTCTTTTCCTCTCTTGTGGTTGAACCTCTTCGTTGAAACGAATAGGGTTAATGTTCCTACAATATAATCAAAATTTACTGGGAACATTCCCCAGTCTAAATACTGGGGGATTGCACTGTTTATACTCTGCTAACATATACAATGAAAGAGTTCAACATCAGAGTCCAGACGAAAAAGATCAGTCAGCAACTTTGTTCTTCTGCAGCAGTTGTGATGAGGAATCCCTGGAATTTGGCACAGAAATTCCATTACTTTCTAGCAACTCCACAGCATCTGGAGTAACTGGTGCGTTCCAGGGAACTCTTGGAGTGAAACATGAAAGTCCGCAGATGCTGTGATTGTAGTAAAGCAAACGGGAAGTGCCGGAGGAACTCAGCAGGCCCGCGGCATCTATAGGAGGTAACGATATATTACTGATGTTTTGAGCCTGAACCCTTCTTCAAGGTATAAGCAAAGAGCAGGCATGCATCTGAATTAAAGACTGGGGAGAGAAAGGGGGAAGAATGATAAGGGGAGGGATCCAGGGTAACTGACAAAAGGTGTTAATTGGAGGAAAAGTGAGAATTGATTTTGGCTCTGTAAAAGGAGTTAGAGGGAAAAGGGAAGAGAGAAAGAAAAAAACAGAACTAGAGGAAAAGAGACAGGGAAAGAAGATGGGGGTGGGGGGTAATGAAAACCAGAGAAGTCAATGTTGATGCCATCTGGTTGGAGGGTGCTCAGATCGAAGTTGAGCTGTTGCTCCCCCAATTTTCAGGTGGTCTCCCTCTGGCAGTTCCTGAGACCATGGACAGACATGTCAGCAAAGGGATGGAATGGTAGGCCACTGGCTCTTGTTTATCTAATATCTGCTATCACAGTGTGCTGAAGTAATTTTTCGAAGGAAAGTAGAGAAAAAAAAATACAAATGGAATGCACAGCAGGATCTTTGTGAGAAAAGGTTTGCAAATGAGAGCATATGCAAACCTGATCATAAACCATGGAGAGAACATGTGCAATGTGATGGTAAAATGATAGAGCTTCTATCAGATAAAGAGGATGGAAGGTAGAGAAGGTAAGAAGTAAGAAAATAAAAACAAAATATTCTGAATAAGAGTTGACATTATTCTAATTGTAAGATTAGAATAATTTTGAAATGACACAATACAAATTGAAATTATATTCTGAAATTTAGAACTCTGAAAGATAAAGACGTTACTGAAAAGTCAATTAGCTTAGTTGGTAGAGAGTGTGTACTGGGATTGAGTGTACTGGAACATATTTATGTTAATCTTTAATTTACTATTAAGGTATATTTCTCACATATAATAATGCGTTAGTAAAGTAAATTGTAGAGTTAAAGTATTATAGATGTATTCTTAGAAAGTTAGTTTGGGTGGTTACAAGACAACATATTAGCATTTTATACACACACACACACACACACACACACACACACACACACACACACACACACACACACACACACACACACACACACACACACACACACTTACATTTACGCATAGTGGGGTTAAATTTAGAGTTAATTAAGTTTAGAGATAAGTAAAAAATGTAATGTTGTTAATATTTTAATTAAAAAACGATTATTTTGAATTTACCATTGTCTGGTGAATTTTCGATTGCTGTTCCTGTAATAGTGCTAACAATGTCCCTTTAGTCCCAAAAATAATTAAAAGGGTTGAACTTTGTAACAGAACACACTTAGTGGATTTCATTAAAAAAAGAAAATATGCATCACTGCAGTTGAACAAAATCTGAGCTTCAGGGAAACCAAGTCAAATCAAGTTTATTGTCATTGGATTGTACAAGTAAACATGACAAAAGTACTTTCTCTGGTCCTTGGTGGAAAACACGCAGACATGCAACCAGACATAACACATGTATAGACAAACAAATCATATATAGGACAAGTATTTAATTTGTACAAATAAATAAATAGATAATTATGAGAGTGTTAGATGGTTCATGTAAGCAGTTCCTTTGGTCATTCAACATTCTTACTGCCTGTGGGAAGAAACTGTTCTTCAGCCCGGAGGTGCTGGCTCTGATACTCTTGTATCTCTTTCCCAATTGGAGCAGCTGAAAGATGCTGTGTGCAAGGTCTTCAATGAAACTGTATGCCCTCTTCAGGCAACCATCCCGGTAGATCATGTCGATGGAGAGGACTTCTCTGCCGCTCTTATGGTCCTGTAGGTTGTCCTCCATTCTACTTCTCTGCAGCAACTATACAACACTATGAAGTAGCCAGTCAGGACACTCTCAATAGAACTCCTATAGAAGGTCGACATGATGATGGCCAGTAGCCTTGTCTACTTCAGTCTTCTCAGGAAGTGCAGCCACTGTTGCACCTCCCTGACAAGTGAGGAGATGCTGAATGTCCATGATAGGTCACTAGTTAAAGGAACTTCAGGGAATTCGGTGCTCTCCACTCTCTTTACTACAGAGTTGTTGATGTTTACTGGAGGATGGTCATTCCTGGTCCTCCTGAAGTCCATAATCACCTCTTCCATCTTGTCCATGTTGAGACTCTGATTGTTACTCTCGCTCCATTTTGGAGATTTTCCATCTCTTCTCTGTAGTGTGACTAATTGTTGTTGCTGATGAGGCCAACTACTGTTGTGTCATCTGAAAACTTGATGGCACTATTGTAGCTGATGCAGTCATGGGTCAATAGCGTGAATAGGAGTGGGTTGAGATCACAGCCCTGAGGTGCACCAGTGCTCAGCCCAATGAGACTAAATATTCTGTGACTGACCCAGACAGACAATGGTCTTTCCATTAGGAAGTCCAGAATCCAGTCACAGAGAGAGATGTTGAATCCCATCAAGGACAGCTTCTCTACTAGCCTGTGGGGAATGATTGTATTAAATGCCAAGCTGAAGTAAATGAACAGTAGCTTGGCGTATGAGGTATCTTGCTCCAGGTGGGTCAGCACCTTGTCCCTTCCAGAGTTAGAGACCTGAATGAACCAAACTGTTCGACAATTAATGGTAGTCATGGTTGTGTGAATGATCACATCAGATGTAGCTGCCACAATATGGTACGTTTCCCCTTATCTAAAGTTCCGTTAACCAAAATTATCCATTAACCAAACTTTTTTTATGGTGCCGACATGATGAAACAAATTGAAAAAAAAATGATCACCCGACTTGCTCTTGTAGGGATCTGACACTCTGTTGGCACCATTTTGATAACAATGGAGCTTTCATGTAGATGACACTGGAGGAAACATTTGAAAAAACCATTGAGGAGAATTTCTCATGTTTGGTGCTGCATTTATCTTATTTTGTAAGTTGATTTTTTTGGTACCTATTAAATATTATTTCATGCTCAAAGAGCCTGCTGTTGTTTTTTTTTCTTGTTGTTTAAGCATTGATACAAGTATTCTGCTGATGCTACTGAGCTACTTAAAGCCATTGTTCTGTTAACTGAAAAAAAAACCCAATAACCGAAAACCGTTCGGTCCCAAGCTTTTCAGGTATGGGAAAACGTACTGTATTGTAAAGATATCTTCTCGAAGAACTCACATGTTGGAATTGCCCTTGCTTCTGTGTTTTTGTTCTGTGACATCTGGTCAGATCAAAGGGGCCAGCCTGGAATTTTCTCCTTGATTTTCTGCAATTGTTGATGGCTCATAACCTTCATACAAATACATAAATGTTGAATACTCACAATGAATTATGAGATAGTTTGAAATATCACAGAATAGGTCTACGATTCACCCCAGGAGATTTTAATGCATATTTTTTTTTATTATTGTAAAGTTCATGTCCCCATAACTATTACTTTGGACGAAAGTACAAATTTACTGGTAGCTGCATTCTTCATTTGAGAAGTTAAGGCTATAGCTTGATATTGAAATACTTCACACCACCAAGAGAATGCCTGATGATCTTCATCCTTGAATCAATGCGACCAAAACACGAAGGACCAGGTCATCATTCGTATTCCTTGGCATCAATTGCAAAATAAATGCCCACAGTTCAGAAGGGTGCATTTGACCTTGAAGTGCTTTGAGAAATTCTGAATATTATCATCTGATTGCGCAAGTACAACCTAACAAATCTAATCCTTGGTGCAAATCATTCACAAAACTAGACATAACAGACAACAATACATATGCAGGACAAGTATTTGCACATACAAATAAAGAAATATTGTTTCTCAAAAAGGAAAGACTTGGATGGTCAGTGTGAGCAATTCCTTTGGTCGTTCAGCATTCTCACTGCCTGTGGAAGGAAGCTGTTTCTCAGACTAGTGGTGTGAGCTCTATTACTCCGATATCTCTTGCCCGAGGGGTGCCGTTGAAAGATGCTTTGTGGTGGGAGTGGATAGGGTCCTTAACAATTTTGTGTGTCCTCTTCAGTCAACCACCCCGGTATATCCCATCAATGATAGGGTGGGAAACTCCAGTGATCTTCTGCCACTCTTATGGTCCTGTGGATTGACCTCCGATCCAATAGGGATTATGGACAACTAATTTTCTAAGAAGATCTTCTTGGATATAATTACACTTAAAGTCCTTTTCTATCAGAGGCATGTCAATTTTTAATGATCTCTTTGGAGCTAACCAAGAGAATCTTCTCAGAAAGCCTATGTTAAACTTTCTATCGGACCAATCTAAAAACAGAACACCAATTCAATTTTTATTTTACCTGTGGTTCAGGTTGGAAAGATTTTACTAGCGGCTAATAAATACATTATAATGTACAAGAATGCACAGTAGCAAGGACCATCAAGATGTCATCTTCCAGTCTCGTTACCATCACCAATTTGATGGACAAGGGCCAGAGCCATTTATGAATGCCATCAAATGTCACATTTCTACCCTAACCGAAAAATAAGCAATTGCTTCATTAATCTTGGATTCAAGACCCAGGCACCCAATACAACCTTCAGTTCATGGACTACAACTATTTAAAGCAGCTCACAGCTACTTTCTCAAAGGCTATAAATAGTGCCTTACCTGCAGATCATAAATTAATTTTAGAACGAGTCTCATTGTGGAGTCTGCATTATTTGAATGAACACCATCAGAATCCTGAATGGTATCATTATGTTGAAAAATTCCAGAGCACTTGATGTAATGCTGGTGGAACATTTCCTCCTGAAGATTGAAAATCTATTTCACTAAATTAATTATAATGCAGAAAGACCAGCTGAAGTATAGATTGATGGCTGCAAACTTGAAAGCTTTTGGACTCTTCCCCTCTTATAATTGCACACGAGGAACTGCAATCAATTTTCTTCAGCAATTAAAATATTATTGAATAGCACATTTGGTCATTTGAAGATGACTTGTAAAAATATGCACACAGATTAAATGGAATTTGATTCTTGGTGTACAGAATAGTTTACATACAAAACTGCAGATGCTGGGATTGTAGTGCAATGCATAATGGTGCTGGATAAATTCAGTGTCATGTAGCCTCTATCCTTGATGAAGGGGGTCAGGTCTGTAACATTGGCTACCCTTTACTTCCCTGTGTATTCATGGACATCTTCAACATCTCACTCCAGCAGGGTGTGATACCCATCTGTTACAAATAGGTATCTATTGTATCGGTGCCCAAGAAGAGTGTAGTAACCTGCCTAAATCAAAAAGTGGCAGTCACATCAACAGTAATGAAGTGTTTTTAAAGCCTGGTGTTGAAGCATATCAGGTCCTGTCTGAGTGGTGACATGGATCTGTTCCAATTTGCCTAAGGTAGCTCACTGGATCTACACAAAGCTCTGGAACACCTGGACAGCAAAAGTGCCAAAAGGATGCTCTTTATCAACTACAGTTCAGCATGTAACGCCATCGTCACCTCAAAATTAATCAGCAAGATCTGGGACCCAACAGCCCACTGCGTAATTGGATCTCTGATTTCCTCAAGTCCAGACCACTATCAGTGAAGATTGGTAAGAATATCTCCTCCACAATCTCTATCAGTACCAGAGCACCGCAGGACTGCATTCTTTACCCCCTGCTTGACACGCTATACACCTTTGACTGTGTGCTTCAGCATGACAACACCATGTACAAATTTGCTGACAATCCCACGGTAGTGGTTGCATAAAAAGGAATGATGAATCAGCATACAGGAGGGAGATTGAAAACTTAGCTGAATGGTGCACCAACAATCTTACACTCAATATCACCAAAACTATGGAGCTGATAGTTGATTCAGGAAGGGAAACCAGAGGTGTACGATCCAGTGATCATTGGGGGGTTAGAGGTGCAGAGGGTGAACAAATTTAAGTTCTTATGAGTCTCTATCTCGGAGGATCTTCCCTAGACCAACACACAAATGGTATCGTGAAGAAAGAATGTCAGCGCTTCTACTTCCTCAGGAGTTTGTGGAGGTTGTGCATGACATCGGAAACCCTGGCAAATTTCTATCGATGTGTGATGGAAAGTGTGCTGACCCGCTACATCATGGTCTGGTATGGGGAGCATAAAGCCCTGCAAAAGGTAGTGGACACTGCCTAGGACATCACAGTTAAAACCCTCCCCACCATCAAAAACATCTACAGGGAATGCTGTTCTCGCTACTATCATCAGGAAAGAGGTGTAGGTGCCAAAAAAACTTGCAAAACCAGGTTCAGGAACAGCTGCTACCCCTCCACAACAAACTCAGTCAGGGACTTATTTAAGGTCTCTTACTTTTGCACTTTTTTGATTTTTTTTCTCTTTCTGTATTGAACAATCTGTTTACATTTCTTTATTTGTTTACATGTATACACAGTGTTCAGTTTTATTTTCATGAACAATAAGTAGTAATTCTGCCTCTCCTGGAGGTAAAAGAATCTCAGGGTTTTGTGTGATGTACAATAAATCTGAAATATTAATCTGTGACCAGCTGAGCTTCTCCAGCATTTTTGAACAAATAGAGGGAGCTATTTCATTCAGTGATTAAGAGTTCACAGGTAGTGAGATAGTGTGTGACAGATATGATCTAAAGGTGGCCACATGGTGGGACTGACAAACCAGGAGATTTAGATGACAGATCAGAAGAAATCATGTTCTGGTTGCTGGTTGGAATTCAGGATCATTCTGAAACAAAGCAGTGGAGGCATTAAGTGATTTGGATGATGGTTTTCAGAATGAACTTGATGGAGGACAACAACCTCTTGTCAACAGCAATAAATGGAGTCAGGATCCTGATCTATGGTATCAATCCGAGCATTGACTATCCCGTTGCCTGTTCAGATACAGTCTGACTTGCTCAGTTCCTCCAGCAGTTTCTCCTCTGCTTCAGATTCCAGCATCGGCAATCTCTTAAAAATTGACAAGAACCAGGATAATGTGTATTGGGGGGTGTGCAGGATGGAACAGGTAATATGGAGTTTTGGATGAATTAAAGTTGTGTTTGTCAAACAGCAAAATATCCTTGGACACGCAGTATATTACAAAAAAATCAATTGTGAGTTGGAAGCTAAAACCCAGACTAAATTAGCAAAATCTGAACAATGACTCAATGGATTTTGAATATTAAGGCCTATATTTTGATGTTTGACTATCATTTTTAATTTTTTTTTAATGTTCTACTTGAAATGGAGATTGTTGGAAAGTGAAAAAAATGAGAGATAGATAGGTATGTTGACATTAGAGAATATGACCAAGAATGTTTCTCTCCCATTGCACAATTTCCATCCATTAACTTTCTTGCACAGAAAATCGGACGGGTCTCAACATGAGCATGTGATCTTTCTCCTGAGAGTTTCTGCTACCTATCAGTTATTTCCAGCAATATAGAAAAAAATGAATACATGACCTGGTTGTTCTCCTTTGAGTAGTGACAGATTTATTGTAATGACAGATTCAATATGTCGGATGTTTAGCCGCCATAATTAAAAAAAATCCCTCTGATTTCCTACATGAGCCATTGACATAAGAACCTGTTGAAGCCTGGCCAATGAGCACCCTTAAAAATGACATGATTCATGTTGGACTGTGAGTCATATTGTTACTGACGTACAACACATGGCATTAACATTGACTTCTCTGGTTTCTGCCATCTGGCTCTCCATTCTCCCTCCCTTCCCTTTTCCCTTTGACTCCTTTCCCTTAGCTCTCCATACCCTTCCCTCTCTATTCACAGAGCCATCCCTCCTCCCCTTCTTGCTACTCTGCCATCCCTCCCTTATCCACTTCCTGCCTTTGGAACCGGGCTTCTCTTCGTACCCCCTCCTCCCTTACTATTTTGATTAGACGCCTGCCTCCATGGAGGGTTTATTGCCTTCACAAAGGGATGTTTTTGGCAGCTTTTCTGTTATTTCCTGAAGTAAGAAGTGAGAATAATTCCACTTCTTGACTCTACTCCACTGATGTCAGTTTGTTAACTTTTGAGTTTCACAATTCTGGACCTATGATGGAAGGAGATTACCTCACAAATAACTGTTCCAATGTGGCTGCCCAAGCCCTCCATCACCTGAATGTTCACTCCCATCATTATCAAAATTGCAGGCACTTAAATCAGAGGAGCATGAGAAATATTTTTAAGGCTCTTTCTGCAGAACTGTTCCAATTGGCAATAAAAAAAAAGGATCCATAGAAATAGATCAAAATGGAGAAAAAACAAATCAAAATTTGCTTTTATCTGCCCACAGAAGATGTGAGGTTTATTGATTCATCACTGAATAGACTTCTTGAATTAAAAGCATGTTAATGTTAATGAAAGGGGTCAGAATGTAAACAATTTCTTTCACTGAATATACACTCTTATTTCTTCAGAACAGTAATTTACCTCAAAGAGCTTCTGTACAGCATTAATTTCAGAAGATTTCCACTTGTGAAAGTTAATTGGTTTCTTCTCTATTCTGATCAGGATTTTCCTCCAGAGATGTGGAAATAATGAGATTTTCAGTTCTGGCTCAAGCGCCTTTACTGCTAATTGCATTATTTTCCATGCATAAGTGATTTCTGAAATAGTTTTTTTTTAACCATTTTTAGAGATGCTAAAAAGGGAAAATAAAGACTTGCATTTAATCAACACACTTTTCACAACTTCAGGTTCCCCTAAAGCAATTTACAGCCAATGGAATACTTCTGAAGCATGAAAAAAATAAATTACCCCATGTATATTGATGAGGGGTAAAGGTACATTCACTATAAGATATAAAGATGGCAATGATCCAGAATGTTGATTCCTCCCCTGAGAGCATTTTTTCATGTTTAAACTGATGCATTGATTCAATGTCATCTAGCTTCTTTAGGAAAATGTAAATGTCATTATTGCCCTAAACTCTGCTGAGTTACCTCCTCATTCTCTCTTCAGCCCAGCAAAATTGTTCACGGGAGTGGGATCCCCAACAGTAATCAGTGACCTGCAATTATAGAAAACCACGATGGAGTTACATGGATAAAATTCTATTCAGGAAGAAATCATAGCATAAGACCAAAAGAAATAGGAGCAGGAGTAACCATCAAGACTATCAAGGTTTCTCTGCCATGATGAGATCATCTCCACCCATCTGCCTTTCCCCATATCCCTTAATTCCTTACTATGTAATAATCTATCCAGCTTTTGTCTTAAATATATTTGCTGAGGCAGCATCCATTGCTTCAGTGGGCAGCGAATTCCATGGATTCACCATCCTCTTGGAAAAGCAGTTCCTCCTCATCTCTGTCCTAAATCTACTAACCTGGATCTAGTCTCCCCCACAAAAGGAAACAACTTACATACTTCTATTTTATCAATGGCTTTCATGATTTTATACATTTCTATAAGATCCCCTCTCATTCATTTAAATTCCAGTGAGTACAGTCCCAGACGACTCAATCTCTCTTCATAGCCTAACCCCCCCCCAATCTCTGGAATCAACTGGGTGATAACCCTTAATCTCTCCTGAGCTGGTCAACATTCTGCTCAGTAAAATCCAGTTCAGGTTCTTTAAGTGCAAGCCAGATATTTGGCTATGCGAACTGTTCACCGTTTCTTCAGTACAGACCACCTGCCTGCTCATCCACTGAAGTAACTGCACTGTACAAGAGGCAACAAAATGATCACCTTGTCATGTCAGCTGGCACCCAAACCCGGGGGAATACTGAGAATCCTAGTTGAGATAAGAACCTGTTAAAGAATATAAAAGCAAAGAAGCAATGCTGAGCCTTTACAAGGCATTAGTCAGACCATGTATGGAATAGTGTGGCTATTTTTGGACCCATACCTAAGGAAGAATGCACTGATGTTGGAGAGAGTGATTCCAGAGTTGAGAAGGTTAACATATGAGGAGTGTTTGTTGGCTCTGGGCCTGTATTTGAAAGGACTTGGAGAAGATGTTTCCAGTAGTGAGAGAGTTTAGCGCCAGAGGGCACTACCACACTATAAATGACGTTCCTTTAGAACAGAGATAATGAGAAATTTCTTCAGCCAGAGGATGGTGAATCTGTAGAATTCATTTCCACAGAAGGCTACGGATGACAGGTTATTGGGCAAATTTAAATCTGAGGTTGACAGGTTCTTGATGAGTAAAGCTGTCAAAGTAATGGGGAGAAGGCAAGACAAGAAGAATACACCAGCCATGATTTGAATGTCAGAGAAGACTTAATGGGCTGAATGGCCTAATTTTGTTCCCACCTTTTATGGTCTTATTCAATTTAAATTTAAATTTTAAATTAAACCAAAATTTGGAAGTCATCCAAACTGAATCCAAACACAACTCCAACATAAAAGATTGCAAAACAGGGATCAGTATCTGGTTTGACCCCTTCCACTGGTGGTTACACATGAATTCATTGAAAAGGCATATCAAAACACATGTTCACTTGTAATGTGCAGCCTTTACACCAAATCCAATTTTCCTTTCCTTCATCTTCCTTAGATAATTATTAATAAATTGTTTAGCATTAATTTCCCACATCCATATATTTCCAATGCAGTTACAATAAAATGTAATGAATGATAATACAATGGAATAGGAAAAAAATTCAAGAGAGATTTTTAATATGCCAGGTGCTTTGTGAAATTGGCAGAGCAAATTTTAGATTACTGAGATAGAACAAGGACCCATTTGTCGGACTGCACTCAACAGTAGAAGACTCAACAGACAGCAGTTGATTGGACAATCGAGTTCAAGGGGGAGGAGTGGTCATCATCAAAGTGGGCTGAGTCAGAATGGTAGGGCTTTGGCTCAACAGGCTTTGGTGAGAACAGGTAAGAGGCGAGGAATAATCAGATATGAAGTCAGAAAGGGCCACCCTATTCAAGGAACAAAAAGGATTCAGCAGGTAGGCACAGGTAAGTGTAGGTTTTATAAATATTTATTTTGTTCATCTTGTCATAGACAGTGGGAATGGCAGCCAAGGCAGGGGTATGCTCCTCTTGCAAAATGTGGGTCATCAGGGAAGCCAGCTGTATCCCCGACGACTTCATATGTGAGAATTTAATCCAGCTGCAGCCCTTGACAAGCTGTTAAAGAACTGGAGCTGGAGTTGGATGAACTCAGGATCATTCAGAAGGCAAAGGAATTCGAGGCAGGGGTGCATTGCTCAATGGAGCAGCACTCTGGCACATCACCAGGCAGTGGCAGCTCCTCGTGGCAGAAGTAGTGGCATCTCATGACAGTGGCTCCTTGCAAGAGTGGCACCTCACCACCCCCCACCCTACTGAGCACTATTTTGTATTCTGGACATATCTGTTTCTTCCACAACCGGTCATCCTACTTCGCAGTTTTACAGTTCGCTCTCAATTATACTGTCAACCACGGCCAGCTCTCGAGAGACCTCCTTGTCGCCATTTTGGTGAGTTCCAACACCCAAAGAATTTAGCAATGCATCCCTGGTTACAGGGACACTAACACACCTAGGAGGCAGGAGGAGGAAGGTAGATGGGTGACAGGTAGGCAATGCAGGGCATCCCGTAGCCTCCCCCTTCAATAACGTACAGGGATAGCATTTTGGATACTGTTGGGGTGGGAAACGGCCTATTAGGGACAAGCCACGTAGATCAGGTCTCTGGCGTAGAGTCTGATCCTGTGGCTAAGAAGAGTAGGAAGGAGAAGAGGGATTGTTACCTGTGCCACGTGTGAGGATAGAAATAGAGGATAATGCAGCTTAACACATAGCTAAAGACATGATCTAGGAGGGAAGGCTTCAGGTTTCTGGATCATTTGGCTCACTTCCAGGGAAGGTGGGACCTGTTTCGACAGGACAGTTTGCATCTGAACTGGAGGGGATTAATATCCTTGCAGGAAGGTTTGCTAGTGCTGATCTGGTGGATCTAAACCAGATTTGCAGGGGGATGGGAACCAGAATGCTAGAGCAAAGGGAAAAGATTACGTTAAAATTCCATGCACTGTTAGAAGTCAATGGGTTGAATGTGGTGGAATTGTTCTCAGGTTCATCTATTTCAATGCAAGTGTTGTAAGAAAGGCAGACGAGCTTAGAGCATGGATTGGAATGTGAAATTATGACATTAAGGCCATTAGTGAAACTTGGTTACATGAGGGGCATGACTGGCAGCTGAAAGTTCTGGGCTTCCGTTGCTTTAGACACAATAGAACGGAGGGGTGGGGTGGGGGGGAATAAAAGGGAGAGATGTGGCATTGCTGATCAGGGAAAACATTGCAGGTCTGCTCAGTCAGGACAGACCAGAGGGCACTTCTATTGAGACTATATGGGTTGAGCTGAGGACCGGGAAAGGTATGACCACACTCATGGGGTTGCATTATAGACTGCCCAATAGTCAGAGAAAATTGGAGGAGCAAATCTGTAGCGAGATAGCAGACAGTTGCAGGAAACATAAGGTTGTGATAGTAGAAGATTTTAACTTTCCACATATTGACTGGGACACCCAAAATGTAAAAGGGCTGGATGGCTTGGAGTTTGTCAAATGTGTTCAGGGAGGTTTTCTAAATCAATATATGGAGGTACTAACTAAAGAGAGTGCAATACTGGATCTCCTGATAGGAAAGGAAATAGGACAAGTGACAGAAGTATATGTAGGGGAACATTTTGGGTCCAGTGATCATAATGCCATGAGTTGAAAGTTAATTATGGAGAAGGATAGATCTGGGCCTCGGGTTGAGATTCTAAATTAGAGAAAACCCATTATGAGGAAGGATCTAGAATGCATGGATTAGGATAAATTGTTTTCGGACAAGGATATGCTAGATAAGTGGAAGACTTTCAAAGATGAAATTTTGAGAGTACAGAGTTTGTATGTTCCTGTCAGGATCAAAGGCAAGGTTAGGAGGCATGGGGAACCTTGGTTTTCAAGGGATATTGTGAGAGTAAATGTAGATAGGGTTTTTTCAACTGATGGTGGAAAATAAAACATTGTCAGCTCATTTAGCTTGCCATTTATAGCCTGTATGGAGCAGTGGGCAGTAGGTCTGGGTGGTGGGATCCCATGGGGGAGCGCTGTAGCTCTGCTTCCTGCTCTCCCTGGGTCTGCACCAGCGGTTACAGCAGCTTTGGCAGCATTGCAATTTTTAAAATTACCACTTAAGAGCACAAGGACAGTCATTTATCTTTGAGTGCCTTTTTTCAAAATATGTAACAATATTGAATACTGGTTTTAAAAGGCTTGGCACACTGGATCTCTTGAAATTAATAGAAATGAATATATAAGCCAAGATGCACTTCTCTTTATAGGATTTTCTCTGCTGATGTGACTTGTTGAATTACTCGAATGAGATTTCCTGAAGTATTTGTGCTTAAAGTAAAAATGTAATTTTGAGTATTTGTATTTACATTGACCCTGATCAGTAAAAAAAACCAGCACATCAGGTAAATGCAACGGAGGGAGGCAGGGAGGAAGTGCAGTTCGAGTTCAAGATCATTTCATTTCAAGATCAAACTGTTCAATTGCTCTAAACACCAATTTTTGAATTGAACAACAGAATTTTTTTTTTGACGGAGGGAAAATGGAGAAGGAAAAATTGTCAATAGCGATTCTGTGGGAAAATTTGCTGTGAAATTTGAATATATTACAATCCAAGCAAAGATGAATTTCTCATTTGGGTGATATAATTTCTACTTCCCCATTCATATCATTTGAAATTTACTTGACATAATATTTCTTCCGAGGGGATATTAAAACCAACAGCTAATTATTCCCTGACAATGAAAAGACCCTTAATAAGGCAATCATTAAATAACCATCCTATTCTCTACAGCACAATCAATGACAGCCTCATTTCTTCTCTTTGTGGCTTAAATGGCAGAGATACATTATTGCACCAAATACAGATCAAATGAAGAAAACTAGTCAACTGAAACTCTTTCAATTACCTTCCCTTTTTTACCGTCACTTACAATACTGAAAGGTGGCATTTTCATTTATTTTCCATTGAGGCTGAAAAGGAAGTAATTAAAAGGTAAATAACTTCAGATCCCTGCAGTAGATATTCAGCCACCTGTTAATTCTCTATTGAATTAGTCTGAAAGTGAAAAATATGTAAATTGAGAAATGGGCTTATCCAGAATGAATAGAAATGGAACATAACAATACAACAGGGAAGGGTGAAACATTATGTTAGGGGTAATTTTTTTTTATACAGGGAGTAGTGGTGCTTGGAATGCATTGCTGGGGAGGTGGTGGAGGCTGGTACAATGGAGACATTGAAAAGACTCTTAAAAGACAGGCACCTGAATCCAGGAAAAATAGAAGGTGATTTGTGTGAGGTGAGGAAGATTTAGTTTGTTGAGTAGCTTTATATAGGTCTGCACAACACTGTGGGCCAAGGGCCCTCTACTGTGCAGCAAGTTTATCAACAATTTTGCATTTTGATAATAGAGTTTTGCCTGATTCAGTCAGTGAGATAAACTTCAGAGTGAAAATTTGACATTTTGTCTTAGAATAAACGTTGTTGTGCAGTTCTTTTATTATGAAATACAAACTATTTGAATGATTAGTGCACAGTTTCATTCTCTTTCCATTTAGTTCATTGCAAAATGTAAATTCATTGATTCAAATGTATTGTGAGAGTCACAAATAAACAATCATGTTGTTGTTCCTCATGTAGTTGATTTATTGCTCTATAAACTTGTAGTTGGGGGTTGTGGTTGGGGGGGCGGGGGTAGAAATGAATCGCATGGACGCTCTCTCAGTGCTTCATTCTATAGACACCTGTCAAAGTGTGATAACCATTTCCTGTATTACAGCAGAGGGATTGAAAGTCATATTTCGGTTTCCATCTCATATTGAAGCGCAGACTGAGACAATCCATGTGTTTTTAGCAAAATTTATGATTGGATAGGCTAAATACGGAAGATATGCAACTTGCGGCTCTGGCACGTAACGACCATATTGGATGGTTGTATGCTCGAGAGCTCCTGCATTTTCCCTAGACTTTGAGATCATTTGAAATGAGAAGGTATTAATGCTATCTTGCTTGCAGAACCAACCAGCACTAATAAACTACAATAAAAAAAATCAATCCCCATGAACCATTTACTCACCAAACAAATTGTGCTTTCGTGAGCCTTGAGGCTCACAACTTTTTCCAGTATTAACTTAGATAGGCAGAGATGAGGCTGTCTGGGAATGTTAAGTTGCTGTGTGCAACCAACTTCAATCTTGCCATTTATGGTAGGTTCAACTTTCACCTCAAAGGGAGAATGCATTGCGGTTGCTGGAGTTGTTAGTGTAATTTAAAATGTCATTATAACAAACAAAATAGATGTCCATGGCAGGGAGCATATGCTAAGGGTTTCAAACAAGCCAATGGAAGTATTAAAGGCTGAAATACATGTGAACAAACGTGATGTTATGATATATTTGATCATTTTGCACACAAACACACACACACACACACACACACACACACACACACACACACACACACACACACACACACACACACACACACACACACACACACACAGAATCTGAGATGAACTGAAAAAACAGACAACTTTTAGAGCTCGATGTTGCAGCATATTTCTCTGGACACTATGCAAATTACTTATTTATGAACTCAAAGGGTATAGAGGTATTGTTGGCACTAAGGAAGTGTCAAAAAGGAGTCGAAGTGGTCTGAAGAAATGAAGTTGAAAGCATCAAGTGGCTGCACGTGATAGAAACAGAGGTCCTGGAGTGGCCAACCATTTCAATTCCACACCTCATTCCCTTGCTGACATGTTTGTCCATGGTCTCATGCACTGCCAGACTGAGACCATCCACAAACTGTAGAAACTAAAACCTCTTATTTAATCTGGGAACCCTCCAACCGGATTGCATTAACATTGACTTCTCTGGTTTCTGTTAGACCTTCATTATCTTTATCTTTTCCCATTCTCTTTTCTTTTTGTTCTGTCTTCTCTCTCTCTCTCTCTCTTCCCCTTTTCCCTCTGTCTCCTTTACAGAGTCAAAATCAATTCTTACCTTTCCTCTTGTTATATTCAATTAATACCTTTTTTATGTTTGTTTCTCCCCCTCCCCTTGTTTCTTCCCTTTCTCCCCAGCTGTCTTTTTTTAACTCATATCTTGAGGAAGGGCTGAGGCCTGAAATGTCAGAAATATATCTTTACCTCCTATGGACACTATGAGACTGAGTTCCTCCAGCATCTCTTTGTTTTTACTACAATCACAATGTCTGTAGACTTCCATGTTTCACCTCACTGCACTAGTAGGATCAGCTACCATAACCTTAATGTGCAAAGTGAAAGCAAAGTGTCTTTAACGTAGGCTTAACAATAGGAAAATCAATTGCATGGCTTCATCATGTTACACCTTGCACCTGTTGTAATGAGATTGGTGCAAGATGGAAAACCAGCTACAATGTGGCTCCATCATGATCCTGGCGGTCTGTGATAAGATGCAAGAAATTTTAGTGCCAATATAGAATGGACAGATATGCTTGTCATTACAAATATTATGGTTGAAATGGAGGGTGAATCATAAAATTGACATCTTTTCAATTTTAACATCTTCCTGACAACTGCAAATGTAAGTTTTTATGAGTGTACTAGGATGCATTTAAGATGTTAAATAAAGAAGGTTTAATATTTGAGTGTATATGTAGAATAGCTGCATCAATTCAGATGCTTTCTAAAAATACAAAATAATTGTCATGTGCTACAGCAGATAACATCTGGTATAGCAGAAAATTCACCAAGCAGTTTAGCAGGAGAGCCAAGTGTATGAAGTATGCAGAACCAAAGAGACTGAAAATTCCAAAAAAAAGGTGTAACATATAGTTTATTACAACAATCAGACAGTGAACATAAATCATTAGAGCTGGTAACCAAACATCAACTTTGAAAAGGAAATATTCACTCAAATAATGAAGGTGGTTTGGGATTTTGCTGAGAGTCCTTTGGAACCATATCTACATAAGCTTCAAGAGCAGCATGTACATTTATACAGAGATTCATATTTCGGGCAAATTTCTCAAAGATTCATTAAGTTGTAGATGAATACAGAAGGAAAAAGCATTAAATACATGAACACAGTGGCTTGCTAAATCAGATATATGCTTGAACAAGGATATAATATCTGCCCATCACAGATTTCACAAATTTTCTACCACTCAGGGCTTCATCAGCTGTGTTCATAGAGTGACCATATCAAAGGAAAATATGAAGAAGAAATTTGCTTGTAGCATTTAGATATTATTAACATGAAATCAGTTACTTGCTGCTTTGCTTATTAGGTTGCCACAGACAAAGCTCTGGAGAGCTAACAAGCAAAGGCATAATTTGCTAAAAATGCAGGTCATAGCCTCTAAGGAAGGCAAAAACAAAGAGATGCCCATTCGAGGCTTTCACATACACTACTGCTGAGAGAAAGGCTTCGATGAAGGACTGAAGCCCATCAGTTTTGTATCTCTGTCTTTGCTTCCTAAAGGACACTGACCTGCTGATTTTCTCCAGCATTTTGTGTTTTTACTTCACTCACAGTGTCCACAGAATTCAGTACTTTACTTTTGAGAGAAAGGAATGGGAGCTTCCTTTTTATTTCACTAAATTCTTGTAATTGCCATTCTTTTACTGATTCCATATATTCTTTAAAAAAAAATATATCCATTGTCTTGCCTTTCCCTCCTTCTTCCATTTCTCTATGTTCTTCTTCTTCTTCTTCCTCTGGGTTGGTCATCTGTTGTTTCCTTGTTTTCTTTTTACTCTCTTCTTTCTTGTTCTCGTTGTTTTCTGTGTTCTCTTCCTGTTGCTGTGTTGCAGCTGTCATCCTCAGCTGTGGAGATCGACTCCTCAGCTGCTCCCCCCTCCCGTCAGTGTGTTTTTTTCATGCGCATGCGCGGTTGCGCACTTTTACTTGGCTCCGCAAGCCATTTTTGTAGTCCCGAACTCGGGACTTCCACTGACCTTAGGGAGCAGGCTTCTCTCTCCGCGGCGGGCCTCCTCGGACAGGTAAGGCCTTCACCTTCTTCTTCCGACGTTCTTTGTTCTTCTCTTCTTCCCGTTGCTTTCGACTTTTCTCTCTTCGCTGTCATTTTCTTCCCACTTTGACTTTTACTTTGTTTTAATTTTTATTCTTGTACCTTTGTGTTTTGTGTATTTTTTAAAAACTTTTCCAGAGAGGGCTGGAGTTCCCTGACCGGCCACTACTCCATCACGTGACTCCTCCCCGGAATGGGAGCTTCCTTGTGTTGGTGAACAAAATATTCCAAGAGTGAGGAAGATCTCCCAGTTGGAAAGAAACAGCATTGAGCATGAATGAGTAAATTCATGAAGTGAGAGCTCAAATGAGATCAGAATTGAATGTAACAAGAACAATGTCCATTGAGGCTCCAAGGTTGAAGAACAGAGAATCAATTTAATTTATAAATCATGTTATGACAGTTTTGCTCTGCTTTTCCTTTAAAGGGGGAAGCAGTTTAGTGTACATGAAAAAGATTGATGTTGCTTTTGGACAGATTTAATCATGCATATGTGCAATCTCAGATGAAATTTGAATAAACCAGATGTTTTAGAGATCTCTATGTTTCTGCATATTGAACACTGTATATTGCCATGATTCATCCACCAACAATCTCTAATAATTTAAAAATAAAATAGCAGGCTTCCAGAACTGCAATGACCTGCTGAGAGCTCCTCTGTAGGTTCTACCAACCGGTACGACTGCTGATGGCTTTGTACAGGCTTTACATGGCCTGTTGAAGGAGCCGACATGGTTTATTTTTAATTCCTGTCTCCATGGAGTCTGGACCAAGCTGGCGGCACTTATAATTGGCAGCGGCATCAAAGGGCTGTAGAGTCCAGGAAAGTAGAGGACTAGTGCAGGGCACCAAAAAACGGGGAGAAGGTGAAGCAGAGGAGATGACCCATGGAATTGTGACCATGGCAGCGGACCAGCGATGGACCCTGTGGCTGCTGTTGGGGACTCGAGGAACCCACACAGGCTGTGGGCTGCTGGCGACTGCGGTCAAAGGACTCACACTGGACTGCAGACTGTTGGAGACTGGATTTAGTCTGGCTGAAGGGTTACCAGGTATGAGAGGGTGCGGAGGGCGCTGGAGGCTTCCTGATTGTGTTGGAGGTTCTGATCTGGAGTTCGGGTTACCGATGGTTTGAACTGTGTGGCTGTGGAGGCTATGGAATTGGTTGAGGTGAATCCACAGATACCCAGTGTCTCTGGAGGGTCTCTCTTTTGCTTCTCATTGACTGTATGAAGGGCCTGGCAATTTATGTTGATGGAGAATATTTGTCTGCCTAAAGGTGTAGTATTACACCTGTTTTATTACATGACAATGAAGGAATCTTGGATCGTGAATCTTGATCTTTACCAACATATTCAAAATTCATGGGTTTTACATAACTCTTGGATACTTAGCACTTACATCCATGTCTAACCAAGGGCCACATTCTCTTATGACATAAAAGGTCATTGAGTCTGTGCTGGCTTGCTCCCAACTCCCATCAATGCCCTCTAGCACCTAGACTCTAGGATCATCCAACAGTGGTCACTGCTTAACCTATCAACCTGAGCACACAGAACATCCACGTAATCACAGTGGGTGCATATTTCACATCAAAAGGACTGGAGTCATTGATGCTGGAAAACTGGAGCAGTAAGGCATGTTTTTGGCAGGGCTTCTTTGCACTGTCGGAAAACTTTTACAATGTTTCTATTTATTTCTGATTATCAGTGACATTTAAACATGGTTGAAAAACATAATAAAGTCACTTAAGATCACAGACAATATATACAAATGAATAAAACAGTAATATTGAATAAATGATGAACCCATATAAGTGAGTCGGGTCATTCCAAAAGCGCCAGCTATGTTTGTTGTAAAGCTGAGGATCTGAATACAAAGCACATCTCTTTCTTCAGCTTAGTGAATTACAAAATGCCTCTGAAAGTAGTACGGGGTCCAGGGATACAGTAAAATGTCAGATGTATCTGCATCAACATTCCAGGGCATTGCATACTTCCACTCTTTGGTGCACACAAGTCTGGAACACACTGATATGCACATATACAGATATACGATCCTTTATCCGGAACCCTTGGGGAACAGTGTGTTCCGAATTTCGGAATTTTCTGGATTTTGGAAAGCCCACCCGAATTGTGCTGCCGTATTCACCCTGACCCCCTTCCAGTCACCCGGCCGTCCCCCAACCGTGGTCCCTCGGCTGCCCGGCATTCTCCCCCAACGCCGGTCCCTCGGCTGCCTCCCCCAACCATTGGACCCTCGGCTGCCTCCCCCAACCGCCGATCCATAGGCTGTCTCCCCCAACTGCGGTCCCTCGGCTGCCCGGCAGTCTCCCCCAACCGTCAGTCCCTTAGCCGTCTACCTCAACTGCCTGTCCTTTGGCTGCCTCCCCCAACCGCCGGTCCCTCGGCTGCTTCTCTCAACTGCTGGTCCCCACTTTCCAGATTTTGGAGCTTTCCAGATTTTAGATGTCTGGATAAAGGATCGTGCACCTGTACTTCATGGAACTATCAAGTAGTTGTCAGATGTCTGGACCTTTTGTATGCATGCTGCACCCACCCACATAGATTGCAAACTGTTGCCTTAAAACCACCTCGTCAGTGAATAGAATTTGATAATTTACTTTCTCTTGGGCATGGCAGAATACCATAGAATGAAGGAACACTGTTCACTAGCTTCTGAGCAGGTATGATGGACACATTATTTCATATAGAAACTGTGAGAAACAGAAGTACCTTCACAGATTTCGCTCGAGACAAAAATTGAGAACAAAGAACAGTGCAAAGTTGGATGCTTCCCCTTGTGAGAAGTGCCTTCACGTTCACAAAATATGCTTGAGACAAAAGTTGAGAACAAAGAACATTTATTTAGATTTACAACATTGCAAGGTTGGGTACTCTCCCCCTATCTCGGGAAAGTACACTGAGGGTGGGAAGCTTCTTTGTTTTTATACATTTTTCAATTCACCTCCCCTTACATTTTTCTTACATTTATCCTTCTTGGATTGGTTTGGCACTTTTCCCTATTCGCCTGACTCTTGACTAACTCTGACTTTCTCCTATCCCGTACTCACACCTCCTTTCCCCACCCCCTATTAAACAAGCCCTTTGTGTGTATGTGCATATTTCTATATCTGCTTAAATTCCTCTGTTATCTTGTCTCTACTTTTCCATGCGCCATTTTACACAAAGAACATTTTAGCTATTTCCTTGCTTTTTCTACCTTCTATAATTGTTTCTAAGTTCCATTAAAATAGTAACTGTTTCTAAACTCCTACAATCCACCCCTTAAAAAGAGCTACGCTTTCAAACCTGTCTAAATAATAGAGGTATCTATCTCCCATAGTTTCAGAAGGTTCTCTGCTGCTTCAGCATAATTCTGTTGTTGCAGAATCATAATGGGGCTGATTTGTTGGACGGCTCATTTAACTAAACACTGGAGGCAAGGAAGAATACAAGGGATTAGAATTAAGACAAGAAGTTTAAAGGCAACGAAGACAAGTGCTGAATGTATCCATGACCAGGAACCACTAAACCATTTAGAAAACCATGAGTCAATGGCGGGGTGCCATGTCTGCACCGGAACATGAGAGAGTTTCCGTATACCTGAAGAGATGTCTTTAACAGCTTGTCCATTATCATCAATTTTAAGGCAACAATTAGAAAGATTCAGCTTGCCACACACACCACTTTCTGCAGCCAATAAATAGTCCAGGGCTAGGTGGTTTTGATAAACTGTTGCTCGTATCTGTTGCTGTTCCTCTGCCAGTAAATCTAAAGCAGTAGCTCTCTGGTTAGTAATTATTTCTAGGACAGCCTGCAAACGGATTAAACAATTGAGCATGTAGATTGGAGTTCAGTACCCCCATGAAACATCCTGTGCCCACGTAGCTGGTCCATAGTATGAAATTATGCATTCAGGGGGCCAGTCATCCCCCCATCTGCCAATCTCAACCGAACGGCGTTGTCTGGGGAATGTAGACGAGTGGAAATATGTTTATCAGAATCTGGAGGAAGAAGATGGAAGTGTGGTTGTATCATTCCAATACAACAAGTTCCACTCCAGTCAGGTTCAAGGTATGTATAAGCCATATTATCACAAATCCAATATAACCCGTCGGGTGCATAGCCGGAAGGACTAGAATTTTCCCAGAAGGATCTCAGCGCAGGAATTGCCTGATAAGGGTTGAAACCAGTGCAATTCCAAAACCCAACATCGGCAAGGTCAGATGTGTCATTAATGGGAACCAGGGGTACACAGGGAACATCTGATCAATTAGAAAGGCACAGGAATCCGGTAGGCGGGGCAGGATCCCAATTTCCACTAGTGATATTTTTCCAGCGCCGGCAAGCCAAATCGCCTTTTGGGTACCTGCCATGTTCTTTTACCAGGCACTCAAAGCCTTGTGGATGATTTTCCAACTTCCAAAACTCACGGGATCGACTAGAAGTGCTAGTAGAAATATTGGAGGCAAGGAGTGTACGATTATCTAATGGCTCACCTCTCCATGGCCAAGTTCCATCCCGGGTTGGTCCGCTACAAATCCAACAGTTGTGAATACCAAGCTCTTGGACTGTAAGTTGATGCAAATCGACCCATAAGTTATCCCCGAGCCTATGTTTGTTGGCTTGTTTTCTTGCCCTTTCGTATAAATCTTTTGGATCCCCTTGTGGCAGAGCAGGCGTATCTTGAGGCCTCTCTGTTGTATTCTGGCGCTCCACTTTAGAGAGATCCCGACCAAGGTACCATGATGACCTGACAAGGGGTTCCCCCTGTTTTCCAAATTGAGCTAAGCATATTAGCCCAATAGGTGGGCAAGATGGAGACCTACTCCGTTTAGAGCCCTCCCCTGTACTCCGGTGGACAGTATAGATTTTATTCTCATTCCCGCATCAGGAATATTCAGGGAACAAACAGTTCAGACTTTCCTGTTGAATTAAGCATCCTGCCTGTGTATCTGACCACTCCTCAAAATACTTAACTTTTCAAACTTCCCCTTTATCTTTTCCCAGTGCGGCCCCTTTTCCAATAGGACTTCACACAACCAAACTGAGAACAGGGAAGTATGGCAGATTTTTTACATTCCTTCTCCCCCTTTTTCTTAATACAGTGAGTAAGATTTGGTGACGTAACATTAACCAAGAAACATCCCATTACAATAACACAAAATAAAAGATAGGCATTCATCATTTTCTTAGATTCTTCTTCCGCAAAGTCAATTTAAGTCCATCGGTATGTCGTTCAGATTGCCACTCTGAGCCTTTGGAGTCCTTGCAATTTTCAGGGGGAGGACAAAAACGTTTTACTCGTTGTACATGTGTCCAATCTCTCTCTCGGGTCCGAACAGCAGTGTCTGTAACTAAAAGGACACAATAAGGATCATCCCAGGTTGGCGTCAGCTTAACGTCTTTCCAACACTTTATCAATACCCAGTCACTGGGTTGAATGGTATGTATGGGGAATTCTAAAGGTGGTGTCTGCGCTAGAATTCCCCTCCTTCTCAAATCAGCCAATGTGGTGGAAAGCTCCTGCAAGTACTTGGATATAAATTGATCATTTGCCTCCGGTATTGGGAGGTCTGCATGTGAGCCCAAATAAGGGAGGCCAAACAGCATTTCATACGGGGAGATGGCAATATCCCAGCGGGGAGCTGTACGAATACGGATCAAAGCCAAAGGTAAGCATTTAACCCAGGGGAGACCTGTCTCAGCACATAGGCGGGTAAGCTGAAGTTTAAGCGTTTGGTTCATACGCTCAACTCATCCTGAACTCTGAGGGTGCCAATCTACACCCAAATATCTACAGACCTCCTGCATCACACAGGACATAAAATGGGGTCCTTTATCCGAATCAATAGTCTCGATAATGCCATATCGCGGGATTATCTGTTCTAGAATTAATCGAACTACTGTTCCAGCTCGGTCATTTGAAGTAGGAAAGGCTTCAACCCAACGGGTAAAATGATCAATCATTACTAACAGGTACTTATAACTACCGGACCTGGGTAATTCGGTGAAATCAACCTGCATGTGCTGAAAAGGGCGCACAGTCAGGACCCGACCTCCACTCATGGACTTACGCATAGAGGCTTTATTAACTCATTGACATAGGGGGCACCCCTGAACACTTTGCTTAGTGAGGGTATAAATACCAAAGCAATAGTACCGGCTACTAAAGGCATCAACCAATGCCTGTGTTCCCCAGTGCGATTGCTGATGGAGTCCGGTTATAACCTGTCTTAATACTTGTAACCCGTCTGTTGTCCACCACAATCCATCTCGGGTTTTATACATCCTCTGTGTCTCCATCTGTCTCTGCTCTGTCTCGGTAAAAATAGGATTTTTCTGTAACTCCTGGGGTACAGGTAACAACACATGCATTTGTATAGTCTCTCCCATAGAGGCTTCCTTTGCGACCTCATCTGCCTGTCTATTACCTCGGGCTTTGGGGCTTTCCCCTATTTGGTGTCCCCGCACATGGACCACAGCAACCTCCGTAGGCAGCATTAAAGCATCCAAGTATTTAATTATTAAATTTTCATGAACCAATTTTTGGCCTTTTCCTGTAATCAGCCCCCGTTCCTTCCAAATTTTTCCAAAGATATGTACAACCCCATAAGCATATTTAGAATCTGTGTAAATTGTTCCCACTTTTCCTTGTAGTCCCTGGAGGGCTCGATACAGCGTATATAACTCACGTGTCTGAGCCAACCAGGGACCGGGGAGACGACCGTCTTCGATCACGGAACCGTTTTTGCCATCCACTATGCCATATCCACTGTAACGGGTTCCTTCTATACAACGAGAAGAACCATCTATAAACCATCTTTCTCCCTCACATAGAGGCTCATCTCCTAGATCGCTCCGGATCTTAGTCTGCAAATCTATTATTTCCAAACATTCGTGTTCTAACTGGTCAGAAGTTGTCTCACTTGATGGAGATACCAAGAATGTTGCTGGATTCTGGTCCCGATTAGTAACCAGCGTCAAGTCATCTCGGTCCATCAAAATTGCCTCATATATTAGAATTCTCGAATCAGTCAACCACCTCCTCGCACGCTGTAACAGAATAGTTTGGATGGTATGCGGGGTACGGACAGTCATGGGTGCGCCAAAGGTAATCTTTCGACCCTCTTCTACCAGGACAGCGGTGGCAGCAATAGCCTGGACACACTCCGGCCATCCGCGGCAAACTGGGTCCAATACTTTTGACAAAAACGCCACTGGTTGCCGGAGCCCCATTCGCTCCTGGGTCAATACACCCGTAGCTGCCCCAACCTTTACATTAGTAAATAAGTCAAATGGTTTATTCAAATCAGGTAATGCCAACACTGGAGCCTTGGCGAGACAACTCTTTATCCTCTTAAATACCTCCATTTCTTCCTCTGTTCAGACAACAAGAGAATTATCTAGGCCAGCTAACTTATCATACAAAAATTTTACCAAACTAGAATAATTTTCTATCCAAATTCGACAATATCCCACCAGACCAAGGAACTTCCTGAGCTCTCGGGCATCCTTGGGAGGTGGGACCTGCAAAATGCCACGTATTCTCTCCAGGCTTATTCGCCGACACTCCTGACTAATTAGATGGCCCAGGTATTTTACCTCTGGCTGCACAAATTGCAATTTTGCCTCACTTACTCTCAACCCCTTTTCTCCCAGAAAGTTTAACATATCCACCGTATATTGTTTAACAGACTCTTGTCCTTCCCCCGTAATCAATAAGTCATCCACATATTGTATAAGCTGACAATCTGATCTTTTTGGAGCTTCTTCCAACACCTGTTCTAATACCTGGCCAAACAGATTAGGGGACTCTGTGAAGCCTTGCGGAAGAACTGTCCAGCGATACTGGTTCTTTCGTCCAGTATACGGGTTCTCCCATTCAAAGGCAAACATGTCCCTTCTGCCCTCATCCAGAGGGCAAGCCCAAAAGGCGTCTTTCAGGTCTATCACACTAAACCATTTACTAATTGGATCTATTTTTCCCATAATAGTATATGGATTAGGTACAACGGGGTATCGGGCCAAAATTACTTTGTTTAACTCTCGTAGGTCTTGTACCAGCTGATAAGTACCGTCTGGTTTTCGGACTGGCAGTATTGGGGTGTTAAAGGGGGACATACAGGGTTTAATCCCTTCCTTCCATCCATAGAAATCGGGTACTGTTTACGCCTAACTGTCTGATTGGGATCCTTTAACGTGACCCGAAGTGGGGGAACATCCAACCCCCCTCTATTTCCCTTCTTCGCCCACATTTTGGGGTCAATCAACTCGTGATCTTCTTATGCCAATGTATAGAACTGGACTCTGATCCCCTTCCCCTGGGGCTGAGTCCCAATGCCTAACGAATCCTGCAAATCTTGACCCAATAGGCAAACTCCCGCTTGAGGGACTAGTAGAATGTCTCCCCTTATCACCTTTCTCCCCATTTGTATCCTAAGGCCCCTTAATTCAGGAACCTCAAAGTTAGATCCCCCGACCCCTGAAATAATCACCCTCCCGTTAAAAACTGTTCCCTTGGGTTTGGTTAAAATACTAAAACAAGCAGCCCCCGAGTCTACCATAAAAATCATATCTTCTTCGTGGGGTCCTATGCTTAAGTTTACCAATGGTTCTCCATGCTGCCCCACGGCACTCTTTACGAGAGAACCCTGACTCCCCTAATCTTCCTCCTCCATCAGGACATAGGATCATGTGTCCCTGGCCCTCTGGGGGCCTTTCCTCTAGAACTGTCCCTCTCTTTTACAATAGTAACAAATCTTGGGCCCTGTCTGCCATCCTTTGTTGGGACCACCTCTTGGAGCCCCCGCTCGTAGTCGGGGACCCTGGGGTTCGTCCTATCCTTCAAATCCTGGCCCTCCTCTTTCTCTCATTCCCATCCATCCGCCTGGACTGTTGGTCTGGCGTCTTTGACTTCCCTGCTGTCCATTTACAACTTCCTTTACTGCCTGCATTAATATCTTCGCCTTTCCTTTCTGCTTATCCTCACTCCTTTGGACATATGCCCTTTGGGCTATTTGTAGGAGCTGGGATAATCCCTGTTCATGACAATTTTCAGTCTTTTGAAGTTTCTTTCGTATATCTGGGGCTGAGTTTGCAACAAATCCTGTCAAAACTAATTGTTCCCCAACTGGTGACTCTATATCCAATCCTCCATATTGTTGTATTGCTGCCCGCAGTCTAGTCAAAAAGGCCGAGGGGGTTTCCTCTGGGCCCTGGGAAACCTCGAATGCTTTCTTAAAATTCTGTCCTTTTGGTACTGACTCCCTCACTCCCTTTATCAGATTCACCCTGTGTTCTTCCATCCGGGTGCGACCATCTACCGTCCCCTTATCCCAGTGTGGATTGACCAGAGGGAATTTGTCCTCTCCAGCAACTGCTCCTGGACCTCCCTGGTGTTCCCGATCCCACACCCTAATTCCAGCTTGTCGAATCATTCCTCTCTCATCTAAAGAAAATAAAGCTTTGAATAGAGACATTAACTCATCCCAGGTGTAAATGTTAGGTCCCAGAAACTGATCTAATTGCTCCGTACAGGCTTGAGGATCTTCAATTAAAGACTTCATTTCCCATTTAAAATTTCTCACTTCTGTGCTAGTCAAGGGGACATTTACAAAGCCTATTCCACCCCCTGGACCTCCCAAGGGTACCTCGCGAAGGGGAAACATTTGAGCCTGAGAAGGGTCCGGTCCCCAGGCTCCTGATGGAACTGGATCTTCCTTATGATGTCTGGGACCCAAAGCAAATTCCCCAGCCTTCTCTTCATGAAGTTTTTCACATTGCTCTTTTAATAATCCCATACAGTCTGGGTTATATACCTGGGGGGTAAGAGGCGGCGGAGGACCCTTAGCTTGTAACCTAGTCCTTATTGTGTTTTCACGTTCATTTTCATTGATGAGTCTCGGAGGGGTTGGAATGGCAGACATAGGAAGGGGAGGATAAAGCGGGCGGGAAGGAGAGGGCAAGGGAGGAGCCGGCTCAGGATATGGTGGAGGTAATGCCTGCAAGGGGTCCCAATTTTCAGGAAGAGGAGCCAAAGGCTCCTGTTCCTTAGATTTCGCCGGATCCCTTGTATTCATCACCATCTGGTCAAATTCTACAAACAACCAGCAGGCAGCATAATCTCTACTTTCGGAGTCCTCGGGTCTATATTCATAAAGCCAGGTATTCAACGCCTGGCATACCTAATCCTCATCCGAACCGTATTTTGGCCAAAATACTGAAGACCTCTTAATTGGATTCTCAGGCCACTCGTGGCAACAGTACTGAATCATTTTCTTTTTATCTTTCCTGTGGGTCTTTCCCACACCCCAATTAATCAATTGCCTCCCCAATGGGCTTCCCGGGGGAATTCTATCAATTGGTCCTATTCTCAGACCTTACTTTTTGCTCCCTCCCCCACCCATGGTGGATAAAGTTGCCTCCCCAATGGGCTTCTCGGGGGAATTCTATCAATCGGTCCTATACTCGGACCTTTCTTTTTGCTCCCTCCCCCACCCATGGTGGATAAATCAGTATTACCCGGCTGTCGAGCCTTCCCAGCACGTCACTCGCATGGCTGTCCCATCCTTTGTTCTCAACGTCTCTTCTCGGATATCACTCGCCATGTCCATTGGCCGGACACTCGATGACCAGGAGTCTGGCTAAATCAGCCGGGGTGCACCAACCCCTTTTCAGACAAGCACCAGTCAGTGGAGGGAGTGTGATCCCGGACGAGCTCCCAAGTTGTGAGAAATGCCTTCACGTTCACAAAATATGCTCAAGACAAAAGTTGAGAACAAAGAACATATATTTACATTTACAACATTGCAAGGTTGGATACTCTCCCCCTACCTCGGGAAAGTACACCGAGGGCGAGAAGCTTCTTTGTTTTTATACATTTTTCAATTCACCTCCCCTTACATTTTTCTTACATTTATCCTTCTTGGATTGGTTTGGCACTTTTCCCTATTCGCCTGACTCTTGACTGACTCTGACTTTCTCCTATCCCGTACTCACACCTCCTTTCCCCACCCCCTATTAAACAAGCCCTTTGTGTGTATGTGCATATTTCTATATCTGCTTAAATTCCTCTGTTATCTTGTCTCTACTTTTTCATGCGCCATTTTACACAAAGAACATTTTAGCTATTTCCTTGCTTTTTCTACCTTCTATAATTGTTTCTAAGTTCCATTAAAATAGTAACTGTTTCTAAACTCCTACACCCTTACCATGGGAATACACACACATACTGGGGCTCACCCAACTTTTATACAGTTCATTTCAGTGTAGAGGTACCCTCCCCCCTCTAATATTCTTCTGCCTCCTGGATTGGTTTGGCATTTGGTAATTCTGTCTGCCTACGTGCAGTTTCTATAAACTTGAAAGACCATGGGGTATCTTACTAATTCTGCAGAACTTGGTAATTCTTTCTATCACTATAAGACCCTTATTCTATTATACTTGCGTAACCCTTCCTCACACTCTTATCGGAATTCATCCTTATCCGAATTCATCCCTACTCAGCACTTACTTAACTTCCTCTAATCTAGTCTAGTATTCCTTATTTCATTCATACTAGCTTTACTTCCTATATTCTATTATCTCTCACAATCCACACTTTTTCTTTAGCTATGCTTAGTAAATTCTCAACTGGAAGCTTGGTCTTTTTTTTCCAGCAAGTCAGCAAATGAACTGCCATCTCAACATCATCAGACGGAGTTTGGGAAACATACATCCTTTGGGTTGTAGTGATCTGACGAAGGGTCCGTTGAATTAAACACTGCACACAAGTCATTAGGCAGGGAAGTATCATGATGGCTAAAATAACGAGTCCAACTGCTATAAGTCACCTCAGTACTAGTCAAAGGCACATTTACAAATCTGAGACCCCCTGCATCCCCTCCCAAGGGAACCTCTCGTAAAGGTCTCATCCAGTTAGTTTCTGGCTTATCTCCTCCTCTATGATGGTTAAGTTCCTGCCCTTTGGGAGACAAATCAAACAGTCCTGCCCTTTCCTCCCGAAGGGCCTCATACTGTTCTTCTGAATGACCCTCACAATCAAAGTCTCCTCCCTCTCGTGTCAATTGAGGCAGTAATTTTGCACTCTGTAAGCGAGTGATCATACTACTACTTTCTCCTTCTTTCTGTAACTGTGGAGGGGGAGGGGAAGGTGAAGATGGGTAAAGCGTAGGGGAGAGGGAGGGAATGGGAGCTGGCACAGGGGAAACATAAGGTGGAGGAAGGGAATGTTACACATCCCATCCCTTTACTTCGGGGACAGAAGGTTCCTCATCCTTCTTATTTGTATCTTTCTTCTCGTCCAATATCATCTGATTAAACGATTCACTAAGCCAACAGGCTGCATATTCCCTACTCCCAGTATTGTCTCCTTGATTTTGGTAGAGCCAGATGTTCAATGCCTGACACATCCAGTCCTCGTCGGATCCGAACTTTGGCCAATATACTGAACTCCCTTTTATCGGATTCTTAATCCATTCCTGACAACAATACCTGACCATGGTCTGCTTATCCTTCCCACGGGTTTTCCCCACACCCCAATCAGATAACATTAATCCTAACGGACTATGTTTAGGTATCTGATCTTCCCGTCCTTCTTCAGGACTGTTTCCCTTGCTACTTACTCCTCCCATACTAGCAGGTAAATAAATTCCTCTTACCGGGATCCAGTAGCTATTCCTAGCACGCTTCCTTAACGTTCTCCCATTGTTTGTTCTCAATGCCTCTTCTAGGATATCACTCACTTCGTCCACTGACCAGTCACCCATCATCCGGGAGTCCAGCTGAATCAGCCGGGGTGCACCTACCCCTGTCGTCGGGCACTCTGTCAGTGGAGGGAGTGCGATCCCGGGCGAGTCCCCATTTGTGAGAAACAGAAGTATCTTCACAGATTTTGCTCGAGACAAAAATTGAGAACAAAGAACATTTATTGTACAACAGTGCAAAGTTGGGTGCTTCCCCTTACCATGGGAATACACACACATACTGGGGCTCACCCAACTTTTATACAGTTCATTTCAGTGTAGAGGTACCCTCCCCCCCTTAACACTCTTCTGCCTCCTGGATTGGTTTGGCATTTGGTAATTCTGTCTGCCTACGTGCAGTTTCTGTAAACTTGAAAGACCTTACTAATTCTGCAGAACTTGCTAATTTTTTCTATCACTATAAGACCCTTATTCTATTATACTTGCATAACCCTTCCTCACACTCTTATCGGAATTCATCCCTACTCAGCACTTACTTAATTTCCTTTAATCTAGTCTAGTATTCCTTATTTCGTTCATACTAGCTTTACTTCCTATATTCTATTATCTCTCACAGAAACTGTATAGAGGAAGTGGAATCTGTAACACATTTAAACAAATGTTCATGTAGCTCACAGCAACCTGCACAAGAGGAGATTGCGAACTGCTTGAAAAAATTGCCTCAGTGAAATTCCTTATGCAAGTGGATATACAGTATAACCTATTACAAGCTCACATTTCATTTAGTGTGACTGTAATTGTTAAGGATTAGTACAAGCTGCAACCATTCACAGCTTGATGAGATGGACTGGCACCATTAAGTATTGACTATAAGCAAAGTGATGCTCTGGAAGAAGAACCAAGAACATTGGTTGTTTATTCAAGAAAAGAACAGATGGTGAGAGAGAGAGAGAGAGAGAGAGAGAGAGAGAGAGAGAGAGAGAGAGAGAGAGAGAGAGAGAGAGAGAGAGAGAGTCATGTGATTATGAGTCATGTGATTGGGACACTTAATGAAACAGTATTCAGTATTGATCAGCCAGCCATCTGATAAATGCAGAGGTGGAATGACTTTGAGTGGAAATGACATTTCTGCTGATTCTCCTTGTCAGGGGAATTATTGAAGCATTGTGACTAATGTAATGGTCAATTTGATTGACCCATATCTGGGTAAAGGAAACAGGAGAATTCCTGCATTGGATCGTGAACATTGTGATGACCATTTTGACTGACCTGTGCCTGGGTTTTGGAAGCATCATGGAAGTCACACATTTTGTTTCCCGTAAGCAAGGAAAAGGGGAGTTGTGACAACCATTTGTTCGAAATGACATTTTTCTGGAAGCAACTCAACAAGGATTTGTGAGTTTTTTTTGGCAGTTTGACTACTCATTCTCTCACCTCCTTTGTAATTACTTCTGAGCATCAGTTTAAAAGTCTGAGTTTCAACACAGGATTGCTAAGAGTGAATTTTGGAAATGATTTTCCAGAATTGTGCCTAAGCTGTAAGGGTTTAGATATTTTACGTATACACACACACACACACACACACACACACACACACACACACAAGTATATTCGTGCATAGTTGGGGTAGATTTAAGAAAGATGTTATATTATTAGTAATTATTAATAAATATATTGTTTTAAAAATAACATTGTCTTGGTGAATTTCTATTGCTGCTGGTCTATGATATAACACACCAATGGCTCCAATATCTGCTTTGAAAAAGGGAACAAAAACCAATGACCACTATTGATTTGTTGACCACTGACAGTATGTTCTTCTGGCTAACCAGAGATTAGTTGAACCTCCTTGAAGCACAGACATCTCAAACACAGAACCTCACCAAGCTGAACTCTACTGGACTATTTTCTTCTCAAAGACTCACTGACTTCAGTGGAATTAAGTTCATGGCAGAGTACAATGTGCTGACATTACTACATTATATGTTTAACACCACTCATCAGGGGAAAAATAGAGGAAAATGAGACATTTGTGTCATTACTTTTTGTAAATTGGCTACTGAGATTGTACATGCAATCACCATCTTTAATTCTAATTGGTTGGCTATAAGAGTATTGTGCAAATGAAAATTCTTTCTGGAAGGGAATGGTAATAGACCACATTATACTGCAAAGACATTAATGGCCTTGAAGCTTACTGTTAAATTTATTCTCATTTGATTAATGGCATTGCTTTCTTCTTATTCATGCACTGAAGGAATATAAAGGATAGCATCTAAATCGATTTTCAAGAGTCTTTGAACATGTAAATTCTGGTTAGCAATACTGAGGCTTGTTGGAGAAAGGGGTCAGTGTCAGATTGGGTAAGAAAATTGTTCAATTCAGAAAGTACAGACTCAGTGAACTGTTGTTTCTCAGTCTGAAAATTTGCCATTAACTCAGTTCTACAAGAGTTAGTTCTACAGAAACTCTTTTTACGTTTAATTATGTCAACATATGGAATAGATTGGAAGAAGTTTGAGACAATTGAAAGGCAAAGGTTCTAGATGCTGAAAATCTAAAATAAAAAAGAGAAGATCCCAGAAATGCTCAGATTTGGTTAAATTTGTGGAGAATGAAACAACGGCAGCATTTCATAATGATGACCTTCTGATGAAACATTCTCTTTGTTTTATTCTTCATATCCACTGCTTTACCTGCTAAGCATTTCCAAAATTTCCCATTTGTATTGAAAGAGAAGACACATACTGAGATATTGAAGACCCAAAGTGTTGGAAAAGCTCCACTATATTTACCCTATTAACAGAGGTTGCCAGTTGAGAAACCAGGTGACATGGATTTGAACTGCCTCACAGGTGCCAACAGCATTGAGTTTGCATATTCTCCCTGTGACCCTGGCAAATTTCTACAGATGTGTGGTGGAAAGCATGTTGACCAGCTGCATCTCGGTCTGGCATGGTGACATCAATACTCCTGAGCATAAAGCCTCTCTGAAGGTAGTGGACACAGCCCAGGACATCACAGGCAAAACCCTCCCCACCATCGAGAACATCCACAGGGAACGCTGCTGTTGGAGAGCAGCAGCAATCATCAAGGATCCACACCACCCAGCACACACTCTGTTCTCACTGCTACCATCAATAAAGAGGTATAGTGTTAGGTCTGCTTTGTTCATGAATGAGTGAGACAAACACCAGACTGAGTCGAAATCAGGGTTCTTTGTTCTTTATTACCGGATTGTAACACTTGCAACTAACAATGTTAGTCGGAGAATGCATTCCGCCGTTATCAGCAAAATGATGATTTTTTATACCCTTGGATACGTGCTTAGAACATCATCATATCATTACTTGTCCAATGACTAAAACTGTTGCTATCCTTTCCCTGCTAGCTTCCTGCCTCTCAATCCATCAATGTCTCTCTTATCTTGTAAGTACAAGGATGCATTCACATCTTGTTACAGCCCTGCACAGGGTAACTCCTTACACATTCCCATCTCATGATGTTTTACCTAACAGGAGTACAAGGACACCTCCCCTTCTTGTTACAGCCCTGCACAGGGTAACTCCTTACACATTCCCATCTCATGATGTTTTACCTTACAATCCCTCCTTTGTCCTCTTTAGAGGACAATCTCGCCCTGACTATGCTACCACCGCGTTACATTAGTTCGCCTATTATTGCCAAGCTCTATACGGGTTCTGTTCACAGGGTAGTTCGGCTGGTGGGCGAGGGCTCCCCCAACCCTCCTTTGCGTACAACCCCCATCCGTCACCCCGATCCCATTGCCCGTTTACAAGTTTCATCCCATTTGCCCCCAAGCAAAAAACTAGCTAACCCCCCGTACATTAGTAAATTCCCAAGTTAACATATGGTCTACAATCTAATTCATAATACTTGTTCTACAATCTGATTAATAATGTTTGTGTTACAATCAATGTTATAATATTTGTTCTACAATCAAGGTTATAATATTTAGGTTACAAGCAAGGTTAAAATTATATGTGTAACAATCTAATTCACAATCCCTCCTTTCCATCACATTCCCCATCAGACTCCAGATCGATCTCAGCAACTTTCTCCGCCTCCTGTAATGTGAGATAGTCTTGCTCCACAGCCTGCACAGCTTGATATTTCGGAGGCAGTTCATCACGGTCAGCAAAGGCTCTCTCTATGGTCCTCGTGACCAGCGTTCGAATGCATGGAATACAACAAGACTCACATCACCAGATTCAGGATCAGCTGCTACCCCTCCAGCATCAGACTCCTCAACAACAAACTCAATCAGGAACATTGAAGGAGGCTTACTTTTTCACTTTATTGCTTTTTTTTTCTATCTCTGTATTGAGTTTGTTTACATTTCTTTATTTGTTTACATGTGTACATTGAGTCAGTTTTATTTTGCTCTGCCAAGAAGTAATAATTCTGTCTCGCCTGCAGGGAGAAAAGAATCTCAGGGTTGTACAGGATGCCATGTATGTTCTCTGACAATAAATATGAATTAAATTAATAAATCGAACTTTCTTCCACATGCTCTGGTTTCCTGCAGTGCAGATTGATAGATTCATTCAGGTGCCTTGTCATTCATACCCACTGCTTTACCCTATTAACAGAGGTTGCCAGTTGAGAAACCAGGTGACATGGATTTGAACTGCCTCACAGGTGTCAACAGCATCGAGTTTGCATATTCTCCCTGTGACCCTAGCAAATTTCTACAGATGTGTGGTGGAAAGCATGTTGACCAGCTGCATCTTGGTCTGGCATGGGGACATCAATACATAGGCAATCATGTCTCTCCATCCGTCATGGTCTCTGACCCTCCGAATTGCAGTTGTTGTCTTTTCTCCTTCATTGAAGGCCCCATCTTTGAGCTGAGACCGTAGTTGATGTTGAGTTCATGACTGTACAAGTGAAGAATGCTGAAGTGGTTTTCCGTTGCCATCTTCAGTTGCAGTGTCCATAATGTATGGGTAACCCTGGCCTTTGATCATGCCCAGTGCTTTTAGTTTTACAACCATAAATTCCAATTTGTAGAATCTGCTTGTAAAAGCCATCCACCATCTGCAATCCATGGCTTCATGTGACCCTGACTGGGAGGCTAAACAGACACTACACCTTGCCCAAGGGTGATCTGTAGGCTATCAGACGAAGAAGCGCCTTACACCTCCAACTGCGCAGCACCAACACTGACAATTGGTGGATTATTTGGCCCTTAAAGATGTCCCTGGTTTGTAAGTTAGTGGCAGAATGTGGAAGAAGATGATGGGAATGTAAAAAAAAACACGGGATTAGTGTAATTATTGTTGCCTTGGACATCAGAGGCTTATGTTTCTGTTTCTGTGCGGTATGAATCTATGTCTCCATGGTAATGTTCTGGAAGGATGGAAAAAAACCCAGAATAAATTGGGGAATTCTGAAGGAAAATGGATAAGCACAAGGAAAAAGAATTAGCAGGACAGTGGAGAACAGGCAGGGAAATGCGGCTGAATAGATTGTGGTAAAAGTATTAGCATGAGTACATGCACTGGGTAGAGTAAATGATGTTTTACAGTACTATAATAATTTTTGACTTTGTGACCAAGGGGAGAGTGGGAAGCAGAGACATAGCACTCCTCCGCAGGGTTCTACAACCTAGTCCTATCTCCAATGGCTCTGTACTGGCTACGGTCTCAGCTCAAAGATGGGGCCTTCACCAAAGGAGAAGAGGCAACAACTACAATTCGGAGGGTCAGAGATCATGACGGATGGAGAGACATGATCGACTTAAAGGAGCCAACAGTGTTTAATTTTAAAATCTTGCACCCACTGGATATGAGCCCAAGGTGGCAACATCTGTGCTGGCAGTGGCCTCGAGAGGTTGCAGACTCTGGGGAAGCAGAGGTCTGGCACATGGTGCCAGAAAATGGAGAGCGCACCCCTCGTTTGAGGAGGAGGTGGAGAGGAGGTGATCCTTCAGAACGGTGACCTTGGCAGCGAACCGGTGAGGGGCACTGCGGCTGAGGAATACACAGGCGGCGGGGTGTGGCGACTCGAGGCAAAGAACCCACACAGGCTGCTGGTGACTTGCTGTTAAAGGACTCACACTAGACTGCGGACCGCTGGGCACAAGGTCAAGACTGGCTGAAAGGGTACCAGGTAGCGGAACCAAGATACAAGAGGGTGACGAGGGTGGAAGGGTTCCAGACAGGCTTCGGGTGCTGAAGGCTACCTGGTCATTTGGGAAGTTTGTATCTGAGGCTTGGGTTGCTCATGGTCTGGCTGCAGAGGCTATGGTAGCGCTGGAGGCAAATCCACGGATACTCAGTGACTCTGAAGGGACGTTCCTTTGCTTCACTTTCTCTGATTGCAAGGGGAACCAGGCAAATTGTGCTGATGGTGAATCTTTGACTGTCTTATCTTACAGAATAAGGATACAATTTAACTTTAGCTCAAAGTAAAAGGATAGCACGGTTAGCGTAGCGGTTAGTGCAATGCTTTTACAGCACCAGCGATTGGGATCGGGGTCTGTAAGGAGTTTGTATATTCTCCCCATGTCCGTATGGGTTTCCTTCAGGGGCTCCAGTTTCCTCTCCCCATTTGAAACATAACGGGGCGTGGTGCACTGAGGTAGCAGCAAGCAAACACAAAACTCAAAAGACTGTATAACCGGCTTTATTCAGATAAAAGTCTGAACACCAGATTATGCTTTGGTGGCTTCCGTGTGATTGGGCCAGGAAGGGCTGGCTCAGGTCTATATTCGGGTCAGCAGATTGACAGCCGGCCAGGTGGAGTCAGCCCTTAGGTGGTCTTCTTGCAGGTACAGAGATCACCCCCTGCAGTAGGCAGGTGGTCGTATCACCACACAGGGTTATAGGTCAATTGTGGGTAATTGGGTGGCATGGGGTCATGGGCCGAAATGGTCTTTTATCATGCTATATGTATGTCTAAATGTCTCTGTCAAAGGATGTGTCTGCTGATTTTATTTCCTCAATCCATTGCAGTGAAGTAACCAAGACAGATTGATCAGAGGCCCACGGAATGATGTCTGGGATGATTAGTTGCATGTCTGATGATAAAAGACTGAACATCTGAAAGCATTACAGGAAAGTTCTAATTTCTGGGGTTTGGTTCATTAAAGATGCTTGTCAAACCTTCATAAACCAGCAAGGACAGTACACATAACGGAATCCAGATAATAAGGTCTTCAGTATTAATTCAGAGACAGGATAGGTACAACTTGTGTCACAACCCAGGAATGGCTGTTCAGATATGACTAAAGCTTGGTCAAGCAAACTAAAAGAATGCATTCATAAACCGTATTTGATCGTCAGATTTGGTCTTTCTACATCCGTCTCTGAATGATATTTGGAAATTAGACCCTACATGCGAATGATTGTTAAAATGTGCCCAAAAATAATGGGAAAGTGCTTTAACAGCTGAGCAATTTTAATGTAAAACTGAAGGTAAAGAATGCACATGGGACGGCATCAATCATCTCTGTTACTTTCAGAGATCTTGGAAAGATCAGTTCAAAAGATGAAGAAAAAAATCTGCTGGAAATCAAAAGGGAAGTCCAGACATGGTGCAGCTAAGTGTGAAACAAGTATAATGAGCCCATTGCATGTTTTTTCTGTGAAATGCTCTGAGTCCCATTTTCACGAGATGTGTAACCTGGCTCCTGATTGTGTTTTAACCATTTGTTGGTTGGCAACCAGCTATATATTCCAATGCCTCTGCACCATTGCAGGTTCTTTTTTCAAGTGTAAGGAGTGAATACATAAATTTGTATTTCTAATGATGGTCAATGCTGAACTTTCATTCACCCATTGTGTTTGATAAATTCAGAATGGGTATGACAATTAGATCTACATTCCAATTTTTATAACTGCTGTACAGCAGCTCGCTAATAATGCCAAGACAGATTCCAATCCTGCAAAGTGAAAGCCATTACTTTACAGGAGCAGCCGTGGGACCCTGTTTATGTGGGCTGCCATTTGATACTTCAAAACATGTCAGCAGGTTGAAAGCCAGTCACCATAAATTAAATTTATTCTCTCAATTACTTCAGGAAAAAAAAATTGATTGAAAATACGGGGCAACCTGCAGTAGTACTTTGTAATTAGCTCATTAATTAGTAAGAGATGAACAAAAATGGTCATAGCAACCTGTTCCTTGGGAAGAAGTTCAGCCTGATGGAATAGCTCTAACAACCTGACCAAAGCCCGAATTGATGTTGAAACTGCCATTATGCAGCATAATACAGCTATAATCATTGATCATAAGAGCTTATCATTGTCAAGCTGATTTCACTGGATTTATGAAGATGCATTTAACTCATAATTAAAGGCGTGAATTACTGTTAAACTGAAGGTTGAGAAATGGTACACAGATTATAAATCCTGCAGGTTGTCTTAATGTTACAGAAAATTTACAGTATGTGGCAAAAATAACATCCCTCAGAAATCTCTTTCTTATAATCAATCAGTGAAATAATAAAAACAGAAAAAAAATCTAAAATTAAGCAAAACTTAAATATATCAGGAATAGTGTTTCTCTCTGACTACCTTCCTTTTGGAATGGCTGGGAATGAACTACACTCAGAGTGAGAGAGTCCATTCAGGGGATTTACCAGTTGATAATAGATGAGAATTTCTCACTGATGATGTACAGTACCTTTACTGGAGTGGAAAGGTTGCATGAACTTAAATATAATAATGGGACTTGGCTGCCTGACACACAGATCTCTTCCATGAATTCGTTTGTTGCTTCGTGTTCAAGCTTCTGCAGTCACCTGTGCCTTCAACCTCAATACCATGGCTGATACCAGAATAACTTCCCCTAACTTATGAACCTAACTCCATGCACTTATGGTAGCTTCTGTTGGTGTGGATGCATTGGATAAAGAATATTGTGAACTAACAGCCAGTCATCTCACAATGACTGCTGGTGACTTGGCAGGGCATCTATCTCTGTTTGCAATGTTCCTGACAGTCTGTCACTTTCACCAAACTCTGTTTGTGCAGTCAATTATCTCTCAGGTTTAACTTTGATATTGAACTAAAGTTCACATAAGCACTTCCCACTCATGAATTGAGTAAGCGTAACTTGTACCTTGAACAATGCCAACAAAAGTATGGCAGCATGGTTAGCTTTGTGGTTAGCCTAATGCTATTACAGCACCAGTGACCTGGGGTCAAATCCACTGTTACCTGGAAGGTGTTGGTACATTCTCCTGGAGTCTGTGTGTGTTTTCTCCATGTACTCCAGTTTCCTCCCACATTCCAAAGACTTACGGGGTTGGTAAGTGGGTTGGTCACATGCGTGTAGTTGGGTGGCACCAACTTGTGTGCAGGAAGGGCCTGTAACCCTGCTCTAAATTAAATTAAACTAATGTTGCATAAGGCTTTCATTTGCCTTGATACAATTTCAATAGATGACAAAACTACCATTAATTTTGGTAAATAACAAATCTCTCCTGGCTGATTTCTAGGTCTGTGGGTATGCCACCAGTTTTTATACTACACTTACTTTCTTCTATGCTTAAACTATATTTAATGTATTTGTTTCTTGTAACTTATGGTGAGTTTCATCACCACAGTGATCTTAGCATGAAGATTTTCAAAGATTTTGAGGATGAAAACAGACTGTTGGAGCCATGGTTATGTGTAACCTATGAATTTGAGTTCAGAGGAGAGATGATTACAAATTCAATAAACATCTATCATCCTTCTTCCAGCATCTTCCTCCACAGCTTATCCTCCTGGGCTCCTCTTATCGTGTTAGAAAATTAAGACTGGTCAATTTCTGCCTTCATGCTGCTCAAACTTAGTTACCTGTGTACTCACTAATAATGCTTGAGAAAATGCCACTGGTGAAGGTAAACCTGAAAATGATTTCTTTGCAATTCAGCTTAGTGTGTAGAACATCAAAATTTGTGTCCTGTTCAAGGAAATTTAATACATTTGCAACAGAAAGCAAATAGGAAATACTTTTCAGAACTAATTTAAATGCGTATCTGTGATAACTTTAATCAAAATCTGATACAGATATTTCAATAATTGCTGATACATTAGGCAAATCAGTTTGTTACTTAGTTCAACTTGATTTAACACAATGAAAGCCTCATGTAATATTAATTCCATGAAAATATGTTTCATTTTCTATTATACACAGGAGATTCTCTATAACACATTTAATTTCACTACTGATATTTGTGAATGGTTAAATTCTAAAAAGTGAACTGTACAAGTTGTTAGAACAATGTGAGGAATTTTAGTCTATCTAACAGCATTAATTTTAATGTTTATTTAATTAGGTTGACCACTCATTGGGATATAGATTTTTTCCCCTTTATCTAACTCCTTTTGAAAGTTACTCTTAAGTATTTTCCCAATATCCTTTCAGAAAATACATTCTAGATTAAAATAATGTTTAACTTTAACTGGACTAACATTTCTCCATTTTGCTAATTAAAAATGTGAACCTTCATTCTGTCAAACTAATTTCTGTTTATTTGCAATGAACAGTTCCTTTAATCATCTCTGCAGCATGGAGAATGATCCCAGCTTCTCTTGTCTTCCTCTCACCTCCCACCTCATTCTAGAAAACTCTCTGCACTTCAGATTTATTGTCAGAGTACATACATGACATCACATAAATACCTGAGATAAATTTTTCCTGCAGGCAAGGCAGATTTACCATTTAATGGTAGTGCAAAAAAAAATCTGTACTCAAAGTACATATGGAAACAAATAAAGAAATGTAAACAAACTGACTATGCAATATCAAGAGAAAGGATCTTTGCACTGTCATATGCCGTTACTATTAAAAAAAATATTTCAAATTGTCACAATTTGATAGCCAACAGAGATCAGGTCACAGCAGATTGATAAAGAACAGGACAGGTAGCTGGTTTGAACTGAATAAATAATTATTTTAATGTAGAATGTTCCACTGAGATAGAGGTGAACTCAATTTAGTTGAGTACAAGTTCCTGAGGCAGGTTTCATTTTTCAACTAAGTCAAAATGATGTTAAAAACAAATATGATTATGAGCCGGTATTTGTTTTAATGTTTTTTTTTCTGTTTCATGTCTGCCTTTTTTTGAATGTTTTATTTTGATAATTTTCTGTCAAAATGAAGAATAATCAAAAAGCATAAAACCAATATCCATAATATTAACAAAAGAATACAACTATCGATCCACACATCAATATTAAAGAAAGTGAAAAAAGAAAATAATCAACATGTGATTCAATTATTATAAAGAAAGAAAAATTACAATAATACGACAAAAATGCAAATTCAATGTTCATGTTGAACCAAAGGGAGAAAAAGATAATAGAGAGAAAGAAGAACAAGAGGAACCCTCCCACCACCATCCCCCCCCCCCAAGAAACAAGAAGAAAAAGTAAGAAAAAAAATTGGCTTCACCAATGATAAACCCCACTCCCATCAAGGGACAAATAACCAGTCCTCGGTGCTGGGGGTAAGAGACAGGAGTGTGGAATCATTAAAGATTTACCTTGATGTACTTGAAGTATGAATTCCATATTCTTGAAAATACATCATACCTGCTTCTGAGGTTATAGATGATCTTCTCCAGGGGAACACAATTATGCATGTTTATCTTCCAGTGGGCTAAACTTAGTTGGGAATCAAATTTCCAAGTAAACTGCTTTGCATTTCCTGGCCATTGCTAAAGTGAGCTTAACGAATTTTAATTGATATTTCAACAGCCTCATTTTAGTCTTACATCTTTTAAATCCCTCCATAAAAACAATTCAGGTGCCGGAGGGTATCGAATTCCAGTAATTTTTTCCAGATGACACAAATCTTCCCAGAAAGGCCTCACTTTATGGCATGACCAGGTTGAAAGCATGAAGTTACTGTATCTATTCCTTGACCACATGGAAACCGTTGATCTGATATTTCCAATTTAAATTTAGGTAATTTTTGTGGAGTAAGGTATATCTGATTCGAGAATTTATATTGCACCAGCTAATATCTTACATTAATCGTATTAATTATGCTGTCCTGACTTAAGTTGGACTAGCAAAATGTCATGTCTGCCTTGTTAATTCGGAGCAGATGAGACATATTTAAATGTTGTAGATACAGTGAAACCCTTGGTATTTGGCACCTATGGAGATTGGTAGATGCTGGATAAGTACATTTTCTGGTTACTTGAGGCTTACTCTACAATGCCTAACTAATACACCTGCATTCAGAATAAATAGTTGAAAACACAAAAATACTATACTGTATTTATATTGTACAAATGTCACTTGCATGAATATATAAACTTTAAAGCATTTTACTTAATTTTTAGTCACATTCTTTGAAAGCATTTAACTGTCGCTGCATCTGCAATTTCCTCCCCCTCCATGGAGCTGCCTGAAAGACAAACAATAACATTATAGGTAATTAACCCCCCCCTCCCCCAAGTTTGCAAATAAAGCCTCTGAATTCTTACTAAGCAGGGACAAGGAGACATTTTAAGAGAGTGACCCCAATAGTGAGCAGCCTTAATCAGCTCATCATCCTCGGCGATGCACAACTTTATTCAAACAGCTGCTATAAGCCAAGCAGGACCAAGACTCTTCAACATTTGCTCTAATCTTCACCAAAGGTTTATGTGTTACTTCAGAGAACATTTACTTTTACAATTTTAAACTTATGTATATTTTATCTATTATTTTATTCTTATTATTTCATTCTGATTGCTTGAATTCCAGATACAAGGTGTTTTACTGTAATTAACCAAATAATTGAATTTGTAACCTGCAAATTTTCAGCTTGAACAAACTCCTTAGTGATTTGTGTAATGTAAGACCTTCTCCCACAGCCTGTGTTTTTGTTATCTCCACAAAACTAACATAATTATTTTTGCTAAAACACTTGATTATCAATTTTACATAGTAGTCAGGATTTCACAACTATTTTGTGTGATTGTTTTATTTCAAGGTCACTGCATTTTATTGGAATCAATTTCATTGTTTCACAAATTCAAAATTAGAACTCCTTTTCCTCTTAGAATTGCCCTGGAGTTTCTTGGAAATTAAAGACAAATCTCTGGAATATTGCTGTAAGCAAGAAGATATCAAATAATTAACGAAGAGGTTGTTTGTTTCATCCTTCCAGGTATGAAAGAATCTTGGATAGACTGGAATGCAAAACTGATAATTAACTTGAGACTGCACTTATCATGGCATAAATGCATGCTTTTCTTTGGCAGTATCAACATTATTGCATCTTGCCATGTACTTATCTTGCTGACTCCAGTAACTACACCAGGCCTATTGGGATCAACAGAAAACATCAATCAGCATTGTGTAGCAAAAGATTTGCATCCCTCATATCAATGAAATTCAAAAATACATGCAACTGTTCTGCTGAGTTTAAATTATCTTCATTTAATTAGAGCTATTTTCCAATGTATCCTGAGAGTAGCATTTGGGCATCCATAAAGCTTCAGAATACCGATTAAAATACTTCATTTGCTGACGAGTAAATAATTGACTATAAAGTAATTGGGCATTTAACATATTAATGGTTAATTGACTTCAATAAATATGGCTATGACCTCTAAATTTCTGTCAATTTATCCAGACTTTTTTTTAAATATATAAATCACTATGGTTGAGCAGTCTTTGTTTCCCTTAGGATAAATTTCTATTCTTGCAGGGAGGTGAGTTTTTGAATTCTCTACCCCAGAGTGTTGTGGAAGTAAAATCACTGAACATTTTCAAGATGGAAATTTGAACTAAGAGGGAATCAATAAGCAGTGAGAATGTGGTGCTGATGTCAAAATTAGATCAAACATTCAGTAAATTTGAATTATGGTGTAGACTCAAGGACTAATTGACCTACTCTTGCTTCTGTTTTAGGTGCTCTCACAGATTCATATGGATTCCATAGAGATACATTTTATTTTTCCTAATCATTTGAATGTGTTTTGTGCACTTTTACGCTCAGTGCAAGCTTAACTTTATTAAAGTTCATTATGGGAAGCATAATAAATCTAAATAACTGTGAGAATTGCACTCTTGACAGTTATTTATTTGGCTGCTTGATCTTTATTAGTTTAATGACTTTAAATTTCTGGCCATGCTCATATGTCTGAGTCAAACTTGTTGATCCTGAAAAAAGGTTAATAAAATGAAATTTTATGGTGGCTCACCACAAGGCAGGTGAACCAGCCCCACTTGTAAGCCACGTGGTGGGGCAGCTTGTCAAAATGGTGCTGTCGGGGGTTTCCCTTCCTTTCAGCTCGGGGCTCAGAAACCCACGCTTGGAGACCACGTGATGCCCGGATGATGTCAGCTCCCTCCAGCGCGGTTCTCAGCCAGGTCCGGGCTGGGAGTATAAGTGCAGCCCAGCAGCCTGCAATAAACTAGTCTGCTCACTGAGTTCAACCTGTCGGGTTGCATGTGTTATTGCAGGAGCAGTGTAGCTGCCGCTACAATATTAACTTTGTTTCTGTTGCCACAGTTGCATCCTATTCAACTGAACACTACTGTTATGAAAAACGCTTCTTCTTCTTTATTCTGTTGAAATCCATTCTGATTTTGATCACCAATGTATCTCTTCTTCGAAGAGAATAATCTAGGGTGCCCAAGCATCTCCATGTTGCTGAAATACTCTGTCAGACCCTTAGAATACAAATCAAACTTTTCCCTTTCAAGTTTTATATTGCTGAATAAATGAAAGGTACTCAATGGTGGAATATATTCAAGAACACATACATGTGAAGCATTTGCAACAATCTTCATCCAGAAATGCATAAAGTCCAATCCTTTTTCTGAGGTCCCTATTACCACAAAAGCTAGTCTTTAGCCAATGCAATGTACTTCACTGAGCATCAGAAATGCCTGATTGTACCAGATACAGCAATGATGAAGATAAAACATCCTGGCTCTAATGCTAGAAGCTTGTGCTCTAGCATCAGCCGCCAGCACCAGCCGTACATTGGTGTTCCAGTTTAACAGTAATACTGTTAAACATCTCCCTAACCATTGGAAAAATTATCCAGGTAGGCCTCGAAGAAGGGAATTAGCATTCATTTCAAGACAAATAGAATACAAGAGCAGGGATGTGAAGTTAAGGCTCTATGAGGCACTGGTGAGACCTCACTTGAAGTATTGTGAGCAGTTTTGGAGTCTTCATTTAAGCAAGGAGGTGCTGATGTTGAAGACCATACAAAGGAAGTCCATCAATATGATTCCAGGAATGAAAGGCTTATCATACGAGGAATATTTGACAGCTCTTGGCCTGTGTTCATTGGAATTTAGGAGAATGAGGCGGGGTGGGGGGGGGGGGGGGATCTCATTGAAACATTCCAAATGTCGAAAGGCATGGACAGAGTAGATGTTGAAAGGTTGTTTCTCATGGTGGGAGAATCTAGGACAAGAAGGCACAATCTCAGATTTGTAGGAATTTCTTCAGCCACAGCATGGTGAATTTGTGGAATTTGTCACCTCAGGCAGGCATGGAGGCTTGGTCATTGGATGTATTTAAGGCAGAGATTTATAGATTCTTGTTTAGTCAGGGCATCAAAGGTTATGGAGGGAAGGCCTGTCTGTGGGGCTGAGTGGGAAAATAAATCAGCTTGTGATTGAATGACTGGGCAGTCACTATGGGCTGAGTAGCCTATTTCTATTCCAACATCCCTTTAGTGCTGTCTCCAATCCTTAACACAGGGCCCTATATGAGACTAACCAAGCATTTTATGTAAAAAAAATAGCTATAGAAAGAATAGGCACAATGTTTATCCCTAGATCTCCCTCCTCACCTCCTTCTAGGGCCACAAACAAACCTTCCAGGTTCCACATGTACCTGGTCCAACCTAATCTATTGCATTCAGTGCACTGACTATGGCCAGCTCTACACCAGTGAGACCAATAACAGGCAGGATGACTGCTTCACTGAATGCTTGTGCTCTGTCCTTGGTGAAAACTATTATATTTTGTAATTCTTTACATATAGTGACAGCAATATCATACATTTTCACTTAATTTAATTTTATTATAGTTAAAAATTAAGTAACATCCGAGAGTAAAAGCAATTTAGTTTTGGTAATTTCATTGACATTTCCCAATGATACAATAAAATAAATATTGCATTGGGTGACATGAAGGGTAAAGTGTTGCCAGTTGATCCATGGACCTCGGATGGAAACAGCAGCCCGATGTAATGAGTTGAAATTGTCTTGAGCTTACTAGCTATAAAGAGGGTGAGTGAACTTAATTTAAACTGTTGTCTACATGGTTTCAGTAATTCTCTTTTCATTTCATTTGGGAACCCATAGAGTTGTCAGAGAAAGGTGTCTTTAATATCATTATTCTGCTTAATTGGATATTCTAGAGCAGTGGTTTTCAACCTTTTTCTTTTCACTCTCTGAACCCTTCTCCATTAACAATGGCGTGAAGCAAAGCTGCATTCTCGCACCAACCCTCTTTTCAATTTTCTTCAGCATGATGCTGAAACAAGCCGTGAAAGACCTCAACAATGAAGACGCTGTTTACATCCAGTACCGCACGGATGGCAGTCTCTTCAATCTGAGGTGCCTGCAAGCTCACACCAAGACACAAGAGCAACTTCACTCATATACTACTTTAAGTAATCCCTATGCCATCGGTGCTCTGTGATTAGTAAGGGATTGTTTAAGGTGGTATGTAGGTGGAAAGAAAAAGATTGAAAACCACTGTTTTAATCATATCTCATTATGTGCACAGTTTCATAACTCCAAAGAAAATGGGCCAATGACAATTTTTCTTACACACAATATTTCTGTAACATTTGGGTCTTGAGCAGTGGTTATCTACCTTTTTTTCCCCACTCATAAACCACTTTAAGTAATCCCTTACTAATCACAGAGTACCTATGGCATAGGGATTACTTAAGGTACTATGTGAGTGGAAAGAAAAACATATTGTCATTGCCCCATTTCCTTTGGAGTTATGAAACTGTACACATAATGACCTCTGACTTCTCACTTAGCCTACCCTCACTATCTACAAGGGGTTCAATTTTATCCCTCACTAATCTTTTATTTTTAATGTACTTATAGAAACCCTTTGGATTTATTTTTACTCTGTCTGCCAAAGCCTCTTCGTGCCTTTTTTTGGCCTTTCTAATTTCTTTCTTAAGATTCCTTCTACACTCCTCGTAGTCCTCCTTCAAATTGTCAGCTCTCTGTTCTTTATACCTCTTGTACACCTCCCTTTTTCTCCTAACCAAATTTCCAATATTCCTCGAAAACCAAGCCTCCCTATGACTTCCAGCCTTTCCTTTGATCCTCACTGGGACATAACTACTCTGTATCCTCAAAATTTCTTTTTTGAATATCCTCCATTTCTCATTTACACCCTCACCTGAAAATATCCTGTCCCACTCAATACTCCCCAAATCCCTTCTTATTCCTTCGAAATTTGCTCTTCTTCAATCCAGAACCTCAACTTTAGGCCCCTCCTTGCTCCTCCCTAAAACTACCTTAAAACTAACAGAATTATGATCACTAGACCCAATTGGATCTCCAACATTAATGTCTGATACCTGACCTAGCTCATTCCCTAACAGGAGATCCAGTATTACACTGTCCCGAGTCGGTTCTTCTACTAATTGATTCAGAAAACAATCTTGAACAGATTTAACGAACTCTAGCCCATCCAGCCCTCTAACTGTATGGGTATCCCAATCAATGTGAGGGAAGTTAAAATCTCCCATGATCACGACCTTATGATTCTCACACATATACGTTATCTCTCTACACATTTGTTCCTCTAGTTTTCTTGACCCATTTGGTGGTCTGTAATACACCCCTATTAGCACCCTCATGTCTCCTTCACCCCTCAATTCCACCCAAACAGCCTCACTGGACGATCCCTCCAGACCATCTTGCCACCTCACGGCAGTAATGTCCTCCTTAACAAGCAGAGCAACTCCTCTCCTTTTTTTTTACCCCCTGATCTATCACCTGCCCATACTGTCCAAAATGCCCCACCCACACTAGTTCTACTTGTCTGAATATGGCTCTTATCACTCCATAATCTTTCTTTCTTTTTCAATATTTTTATTAACATTTCATAATACACACAGCATAAGGAGAATAAAAATAAAACAATTATAATGGTATGTCCATGTCTACATTGTGTCGTATATAAATTCCAGAATGAAAATGTGACATTAGATATAATTCTCCTAACAAAGAAAACAGATAAAGAAATAATTATAATGCTATGTCTAAAAAAAACGCCAATTAATCTACTAAAAAAATAATTAAAGAAACACAACTGAGCGGCCTATCCCGAGGATCTGTCGAATAGTTTAAAATATAGCTTTGGCCCACACCTACAGATTACAAAAACGGCAAGAATTATATTACATCTGGAAAGGAAGAGTTAATTCATAGAGTAACACCAGTTATATCCCATGCGAGTAATCAATAAATGGTTTCCATGTTTCTTCAAATTTAGTAGTTGTATCTAAAGTGCGACCTGATTTTTCTAGATTTAAGAAAGATGTAACATGAGAAAGCCATTGAAATAATGTAGGAGAATCAGAGTATTTCCATTTAAGTAAAATGGCTCTTCTAGCTCCGTGTAGAAAAAGCTGTAACTCGATCTGCAGAAGTAGGCAAACAACCTATGTCTGTAATTCCAAAAAGAGCAGTTAAGGGGTTTGGTTGTAATTGAATGACCAGTATAACTGATAGTTTTAAAAGTGTATTTCCAAAGTTTTCCTAACATGGGACATGACCAAAACATATGAGTCAATGAAGCCACATCAGGATTGCAACTATCACAAGCAGATCTCGTATTAGGAGATGTGTGAGCTAGTTTATGTTTAGACATATAAGCTCTATGAACTATTTTAATAACCTATCCTATTCCTGAATGCATCTCAATGTTTCTTAAATGTTGCAATAGTAATGACCTCCTCCAGCAACTAGTTTCATGCACCAAACACCCTTTGAGTAAAATGTGTACTCCTCAGGTTCCTATTAAATCTCTTGTCCAGAACCTTAAACCTCTGACTTCTGGTTCTTCATTCCCCTACTCCGGGCAAAAGACTGTGTGTTCACCCAAATTATTTTGTACACCTCCATGAGATCACCCCTCATCCTCCTGCACTCTATGGAATAAAGTCCTAACCTGCTGATCCTCTCCCTGGATCTCAAGCCCCTGATTCCTGCCAGCATCTTTGTAAATCTTCTCTGTACCATTTATGGCTTGATATCTTTCCTTTAGCATGGTGACCAGAACTGAACATAGTACTCCAAATATGGCCTCAACAACATATTGTTGAATGCAACATGACCTCCAAGCTTCTGTACTCAATATTCAGACTGATAAGGGTCAATGAGCCAAAAGCCTTTGTGACCACTCTATCTACTTGTGACACCACTTTCAAGGTGCTATATACCTGTACTCTGAGATTCTGCTTCTTTATAAGACTTCCCAAATCCATACCATTCACTGTGCAGGTTCTACCTATGTTCAAATGCAACACCTCACATTTCTCTGTATTAAATTCCATCAACCATTCTTCTGCCCACCTGCCGAACTGAACAAGAACCTGCTGCAAATTTTTTTGGCAACCATCTTGGTCAGTTCATTCTGGAACCCAACTTAAGTTGGATTTCATTAGAATTTACATTTACTTCTCTCTCAGGTATTTTTCCTGCCTTCCCTTATTTCCTTCGACCATTCCATGAGAAAGTGAACTTGACATTCTTGTAAGCAGTGAGAGTGTAGTGGCCAGGCCAATGAATGAGAATGACAAATGATTGTGGTCAGGGGTTGTAAGCCTGGAAAGCTTGAAAAGATGCATTTGTTTTCATGTTCACCTTTCTGCTGGACTTATTTGGACTGCAGAGTGCTACACGGTTGGCATGGGAGTTAGTACAAAACCTTTATAGCACTAGCAGTTGGGACAGGGGTTTGAATCCCATGCTGTCTGTAAGAAGTTTGTACATTCTCCCTGTGTCTGTGTGGGTTTTCCACGGGGAATCCAGTTTCCTCCCACCGTTTGAAATGTACCAGGGCTGTAGGTTAATTGGCTGTAGATTGGGCAGCATTGACTTGTGGGCTGAAATGGCTTGTATGTTTAAATTTAAATTGTAGATCAAATGACTTCTCTAGTGTCATTAATCCAGTCCTCACTTTCCTGCCAAGACCCACCTGTTAAACTAGTTTTGACTGCAGTTGGTTGGTTAAAATTACTGCAAACATTCTAAACCCAGCATGCTCAATTATTGGTCACTATGGGTTAAAATCAGGTGTACTTACTGCATTTCTGGCATTAACATGTTTCACTGCAAAACAGAAGTATATTCCAAGGTTTTTGGTGATCAATTTAAACCTTTTAGTTCCATTCAATTAAGATACTGAAAAAAATGTGAATTATCTAGATATTAGTTTATTAAATATAATGAACCATGTTGTACATTGTGATTATGATATATCTGTTGTTGGTAGCACGTTTGCCTGCAAAATTGTCAGGTATATTTAGGACAGGGAAAAGTTCGCTTGATAATTCTGGTTCGATTGTCAGACTTTCATCAACTGTAAATGATTAGATAGGTGGGAAGTGCAGGAAGTGTTGGTTCTGTTCTCTCTGTCTGATTCTGCTCTCTTGGTCCTTTATGTCATTCTCTTTATAATCTTTTTTGAGCAGTATCAGCATTTCCTTGCCTGAGAGCGTTCCAGTCTGCAATATCTTTAATGGAAAAAAAGGGCTTGCTCATGTCTGTCACAGATGCGACAAAAGCTTTATTGGTTTGGGAGTTGGCCTTCAGACACTGCGTAGGATTTGCAAAAGTTGCTTGCCCACTGTTGTACTAAAGTCACAGTACTGTCATCAGCTGGCTTTCGATCCTACTTTGATACCTACACTTCAGCTGTACTCTGCAATTGCTAACTATCAAGGTGACTTCTTCTGCCCTGATATTTATTCCCTAATAACAGTAAAATTGATTTAGTTCAGTCAGTGGCAGGTAATGTATCAATATCATACCAACAAAAAGCATAATTAACAAAGGACATCATTGTGGAATTTCTTACATTTCAAGCCCTCACAACCCTTCCATCATTCTTCGTCCCAAATTTTACACTATTTCATCATTGATGAAAACTAGAGCTAATCCCTCTTGTAATTTCCCCTGTATGGAAGTTAGTGGGAAAAAAAGGGAGGTTTGGAAATAGCCAGCTTGGCTTTGTCAGGGGGATCTTGTCTGACAAAACTGACTACATTTTTGATGTGGTAACAAAATGTATTGATATGGACAATAAGGTACATTGGTATACGCGGACTTCAGAGAAGATTGTCAAAGAAGTTAGGGCCCATATTGGCAAATTGGATCCAAACTTGGCTTGGCAGTAAGAGACAGCATGATGATAGAAGGTTGGTTTTCTCATTGGATAACTCTGAGTAGTGATGTTCCACAGAGATCAGTGCTGGAACCCTTATTGTTTTTCATAAGAGGTGGCAAGTTCAGTGAGTTTGATACTAAGATTGATAATGTGGAGTGTAGTCTTAAGCCACAGGTGATTATGTGATTATTGATGTGGGCTGAGAAATGTCTGATGGAAAAATATGTGGTGATGCATTTTGGGAGTCTCTGTCACGAATATTGGTAGACCATAAATATAGTTGTGGAATTTCTTGAGTCCTTAGATTAGGCCTAGGCACTCTTTCTCGATATGCACATATTGACATTCAGATGTGGTCATATGTATGCAACTGGCCTCCAATCTTTTCCCACAGCCTGAAGAAGTACGGCTTATATTTCATCTTTTGAAACATTTGTGCTTCTACATGGGTCAAAGAATGTCAAAAGCATCTTTCCTGTAGTTAGAATGGTCTTCAGTCATCTCCATTCTTTCCTGTGGTTGGCTATCCATTTGAATTCACATTTTTCATGTAACAACTCCCTTTGGTACATTGTTTGGGAAGACAGGCATGTTATGAATTTACCAATGAAATGGATCATCCCAGCATTCTTAATATTCCCTCTTATTGTCTGTGCATCTGGGCATCTCTAGAATTGCTTCCACCTTGTTCTTTTCTGGGTCCACACCTGCCTCTGACAGCGTATCCCCCAGAAAGGTGATTTCCTTCACACCAAACTGACGTTTAGCTCTGTCCATACTTCTAGATGCTTTGTTACACATTATTAACCTCTCGTGCGTTGTTCTTGGGTGGATCTCCATAGGATCCTGTCATCCATGAACACATGTACCCCATTTATGCCTTTTATGATGTGCTTCATTGACCTGTGGAACTCTTCAGGAGCTGAGGACATTTCAAAAGGCATCCTTTATCAAGAGTATCAGCCAAAAGGAGTATTGAATGTGCAGTATTTTGTGCTATCTTCATGCAGTTTTAATTGCGAGAAGCCCTGAGATGCATCCAATTTGATGAAAAACTTTACACTGGCTATCTCACTTGCAATTTCATTCCTGGTTGGAATAATGTTCCCTCCTTATATTGGCATTCAGCTCTTTTGGGTTAATGTGCATGTGTAGGTCACTGTTCTTCTTTGTGACACACACTATTAAATTCACCCATTCTGTGGGCTCCTCCACTTCCTATATGACCCCTAAAAAAAGAAAAAAAGCTTGAGCTTGTTTTTTAATAGTGCTTGAACCTGCCTTGGGGCATGCACTACTGGCCGTGTGTCTTCATTAACTGTATCTTATAGGTGAATGGTAGATCTCCAAAACCCTTGAAGATGTCTGGAAATTGATCCAGTATTTCCACTACACTGTTCTGTGCATTGGCGCTGTTAATGCAGTACACCATCTTAACTAGGCTGAAGTTTTCACAGCTTTGTCACTAAGCAGTGAGTTGTGTCCACCTGCGACTAATGTGATAGTGCCCTTTACTTTTAACTTTCACCTTGAGTCTACATGTGCCATTGTGCTGTCCATTGTAGATATTGAACTGAAGTGAATTTGGGTGGAAGTGTGGCTTTATCTTCATTGCCCTGATGTTGCTCTCACAGATCAAATTGGCCTTTGCCCCTGTGTCCAGCTTGAAAGGAATATCTGCTCCGTTTGTATGGAATGGCACCATCCACCTGTCCTACTCAACTCTGTTCATGCTTCACTGTTCAGTGTCTGTTGGTTTGAAACCTTCCTGCACTGAGGGCACTTTCTTCTATAGGCAGCATACTTTCACTTCTGTTTTATTTCCCTTTGGAAAAACATTGCTTTGCATAATGATTCTATCCTTTGCACTGATAACAGACTTTTCCATAGGGTGGGCATTGTTTTGGTGCATGTTGAGTGTCACATCATTTACAATCGTCTTTTTGTTCTCTGCTTATGTGTGCGTCCAGACACCGTGGCTACAGCTGTGCCTTCATTTTACTAACCCTTGCACTCTCATCAAACTTTACCGTGTGCTGCAGAACTAATTCATTGGAGTGGCGTATCTTCACAGCTCCAGCTAAAGTAAGCTCCATCTCTCGTAGCAACTTCTCAATCACTTTCTTGTCAATAATTCAGAACACAGTTTTGATCACAGATTATTGAATCTTGCAGCAATCCAAAATTGCATGTTCTTGCTTTCAATTTCAAGTCTGTTTATTTAAAAAAAGTATCAGAGCTCTCTGCCTGCATGTGTGAGTGAAACACGTACTTTTCGAACATTTATCTTGTTGTTTTGGTGAGCAGTGTCCATCAAACATCTTGATAACCTTGTTGAACTTTCCCTGCTCATCTGTCTCGGCAAAAACAAACGTGTTGAAAACTTCTAGTGCTTGAGGTCCTGCTGTGGTAAGCGACAGTGCAATCATCCGTACATCCAGTTTGCTCTCAAGTCCATTGGTTTGCTGATACAGAATGAATTGAGGTTTGAACAACCACCACTCATGGTCGAACATTCCCAGTTTAATTCACAGTGATAGGTGGCTTCACTGCTGATACCCACTCCTGGTAACATGTGATGTTTCTCCTATTGTGATAAAGAAACTTGGGTTATTTTGTATTACTTATATTTTATTATCAACACGACCATTAGTGCATCTAATCTGAGGGGGAAGATTCTGCCTCTAGTGGTCAGGATGCTCACTTACTCTCAATCACCACAGATTGCAGGAATTTTTTCCTCTTATCTAAGGTGAATAAAACTCACAGATGTAGATTGTAAGGGGCAATGTGAAGGGACCTTTTCAAAGTGATAACATTATAGCTTCATCATCATTCTTTGGATTCGCAAGTTCTGGACTACACTGCTGGAGAGAACAGTGAAAGCAGAGTCTCTGACAGCATTTGAGTTGTCTAAATGAATCACTGAGGCATTGAAGGCTGCAGACCAGGTGCTGGAAGATGGGATTAATAAGGATGTGGCAGTGTGGACAGTGGACAGAGTGGCTTATTTTCAAGCTTTAAAAATGTATCACTATTTAATGTCTTCACTTGGCCAGGCTGCAAAGAGACCCAAAACTTGGTAGAAGGAACTTGGGAATGAACTTATTATGTCGTCTTTTAATGGGCTTGCTATAAATTCAACCTTCTTCAGAATACTGCTAAGCAAGGCTGAATCAACATTACTCATATCTTTATAAACTTTTCTCAAAAATGGAGTAAATCTATAAAATAAATAAGAAACAGATCAGCCATAATTTCCTCTACTCAAAAACTAGGGTAAATCTAATCTCAGCTATCGATCTGCAGTACACTAATCTCATTTGCATTTGCACATACTTGGAGCGACAAGTTCGCTCTAACATTTGAGAGAATGCTGAACTTTAAACACTCAAATGTTCTCTATTAACCTTTCCCAGTTGCATGACATCACGTCAGCAATGGTATAGGTCCACAGTAGCCCACGGAAAGTGTAATTCTTGGGTGTGACCTCTTAGTGAAGACAAATCAATGACGAAACTCACCACCATCTCCAGTGCACCAGCACATCTATGGCCATCTGAGGAAAAGAATATTCTGAGATCATGATCTCAAACTCAGGACTTAGCTCATGGTCAACAGTGCAGTAATGATCTGCACCTTTCCTCATGCCTTTGAAAGGAGGGATTACTCACAGAAGGTACAACAAAGCACTGGAGAGATACTACCAATGTTGAGTCTATAGAATCCTCCCCACATCCATTGGCAGGATAAGTATATCAATAGCAATATTTGCTCCCAATTTAATATTCTCAGCATTGACTTTTTAGTTATCCTCAGTCAGCTCCAAAGGGTGAGTCACTTTGTTTACATGCTTTCCCCAAGATTCCTTAAACAATACCAATACATGAAGCTTTATCACAACAGACAATTTCTCGGGGGACAGAGAAAATGATTTTTCTCTCAAGCTTCTATAAAGAAACTTCAAAATCCAGAATAACTTCTAGAAATCTTTGAACTGTGATCACAGGGATACAGAAGGAGCTTCTGGGAAACCACTGAGGATCTTGTGCTTTATTGATGAAAACACATAGACACCAAGGGAAAATAGCAGCAACACAAAGTACACACTCACCTACCCATGAAACACAGCCTGTCCTTTCTATAGGAGACTCTACGTTTGTGCACATTTCTTATTAGCACCACAGAATACATGGAAATGGAGTGGAGACAAAGCATCATCAAACCTGAGTGACTGAGGGGCAGAACACAGTGAGTGTAGCGGTTAGTGCAGTGCTGTTACAGCACCAGATTGGAATCGGCCTCTGTAGCGAGTTTGTACATTCTCCCTGTGTCTGCATGCATTTCCTCTTGGTGCTCCAGTTTCCTCCCACTTTAAAAACATACCAGGGTTGTAGTCATTTAGGTGTAATTGGGTGGTACAGGCTCCTGGGCCAAAAATGTCTGTTACCATGCTCTATTTCTAAAATAAAAAAAAAACAATGGATAAATTAGTGAAATCCTAATGATGCAATAAGATCAGGAGGCCTAGGCAGGAAATATTTAAGCTCTCAATGGAGTCTAACCCTGAATTAGATTGATAATTTTTTATTGAACTCAATGGTAATTGGCAATTCCAAACCATTTCAGTTAAATTATTATACCATACCTGATAGCCAAGCAACTCATTACCATGCATTCAATACTGCTGATTGTAACTGTAAGTGTAAAAAAGACTGGAATGAATCCTGAAGTGTAAATGATAAAATAATCTCAATTGACGTAAAATAGCCCAGTGAGCCAAATTTGGGCATTATTAATTTAAGTAGAAACTAGGTGATGAATTCAGATAGCTAATTTTCAAGGGATTAAACTAGAAAGTTAAGATTTTGTCCAGTGTTCTTGATAAATATCATTCTCTGGGTATAAAACCCAGCCTTCTTTTACTTTACTGAGCTAGAAATTTTGACTCACTAACATTTCATATAAAAAAAGTCTTGTGATATGGCCAGACATCCAATTTTCTTTGAAAGGCTATCATCCATCAGTGAAGATTTTCCCATTGCATTGTTGGTGAGGAATTTTCTTGAATATGTCCAGCAGTTAATGGAAATGGTACACAAAGCTCAAAAGGAAATTGGAAGGTTAACATTTCCAGTGTTTCTGCTGTCTTTATCCTGCCTGATGTTGGAAGGTGCAGATTGGATGTTTTTGGGGAAATGCTGTGGTTAACCCTGAAGATGTTTTCATTCATGTATCTGGAAATTGCTGGCAGGACCAGCATTTATTTTTAAATTCCTAATGTCCCCCTGAATTTTATGGTTCCCTGGGCCATTTTGAACAGTTGTTAAAAGTCAGCCAGGTTGTTGGATATGGAGTCACAGAGACAGATTAGTTCAGGATGGCAAATATCCTCACCAATGACCATTTGTGAATTAAGAAGGATTTTACAACAACTTTGTCATTTTATGATCCTCATAATTGACTGAGACTTTTATTCCAGATTTATTTAATAATTTGAAATTAAATTCCCCATCCGCTGACTATTCAAACTTTTGACTCCAGATCAATGGACTGAGTCTCTGGATATTGTAATTAAACCACTATTGTACCATACCCATTAATTCTACATATTGCAACCATGTTTCATCAGTTACAGAGTGGGGCCATCCTTCACATATTCTAGACATGCATTTTGATGCTTTGATGATGTCATCAATTTCCCATTGTTAAGCCTTTATATTGTACAACCAATGGATGAACTAACCATGCAATGTGCTGGTGTTACAGTTTAAAAACAAAATGGTTCACTTAAGCATTCTGTTCAGAAGTACCTCTCAAAACCAGGATGATAAAACATATCATTATATAAGGCAGCCACTGTGGTCAAACTTATTTTTGATGAAAATATGCGTCATATGAAAATAGAAGTGATGTTACTTGAGAAAAGAATGATAAGGATCTGAGGCTAAAGATATTTGGAGTTTGAAAAATATCACAAATAAAGTCTGAGCTCCAACTCATTGAGCAAATGAAAAGAATATACCTAAAATAAAGTGTTTCAAGTGTTGTAATATATCTCATCAGCACCTCTATTTTATATTCGGGAAATGCTTAGCTGTTATCCTCTCGGCGAACCTTTTTATATAATTTGTGCCTTTCCAAGACAAACATGGATGCAATTAACCCACACCTAACTAATTTTTCACGATAGATTAATTTCAGGAACTGGAATCATAGCCCAGGTTCAGCCTGCTAATAACTCGAGAATTTTCAATGTAAAATTAGGGTTAATTAATTGCAGTTGGTGCCTAAATGGGGTGATGTAGGATGACAGACTATTTAGATTAGGCCTTTGAAATATTTTAAATATTTTAAATATTTTAAAAAGGTGAAGCACCCTCAACAAAAAAAAAGTATTTATTGTACTGAAAAAAAATATATTTAGACAATTTGTGTTAATGCAATGACATTAAAATGCCTTTGAAAGCAGTAGGACCCAGAAATTTAATTGTTAAATAAAAATGTTAAAGCTCTTCGAGTCTAAGTATTTGCTTGGTACTGCAGCTAGAGTTTTATATTTAAAATTAATTCTGATGAAAACATCTTGTGTGGTGTTGCACATGTAATGGTGTTACCTCAGCCTGTGTGTGGTTCAATGCTCATTCACATTAATTATGTCAGGATTCCAACCCTTAAAGGACACCTGTCTACCAAATTATGGCACTCTTGGAAGCACCATATATGTTGAGCACTGTATTGGCTTTGCAAATTTTTTTATTAATTAAAAAATACTTTCTTCACAATAAATTATTTACAAACAAAAACTTCATTTTTTTTACACTCACAATGTCAGTCATATCTATTCTGATCAATATACAGTGGAACCGCATTATAACGCAATAGTATTGGGTCCAAAAAAAATTGCATCACAAAAAAGTGGGATCGCGCTAAATCAGGATTTCATTGTGTACAATATATACACACATCGATCACGGCTGAATCCCCCCTCCCCATCCCGTTTGCTGCAGCACTCACCAGCCCACTCGCTCATGGCAGCAGGCACTCACACCCCCCCACCCTGTTCATGGCAGGCCTCCTCAAAGATAAACATTTCTGTACTTACCTTCATTATTTAGATGCACTAATTCTAAACATCCGCTGTGCCACAGGTTGGCCACACCTGCCACCTGGTACTGCATCTTTTAAACTGGGGTCGCTTAACGTCCCATCTCAAAGAATGGAACGGGGACGTTAAGCAGCACATACCTTGTATGAGTCCAATAACTCATTGCATTTTATCTGAATTTGCATTAAATCGGGGCGTGTTAAATCGGGGTTCCACTGTACATGGTTAAAGTTGTACTCTCAATACACAGTTACCACCAGTGTGGCACCTTGCTGTTTCTCCTCCCCCCCCTCCCTCCCCCTCTGTTGGCACAACAGGTATGCAGAACAAAACAAAAGTACCCTGCACAGTATTTTGTTACAGAGAAAAAAATTAAGTTAAACATGGTACAAGGCAGCATCATTAAAAACAGAACAAAGCAACTGATGAGAGATCAATTCAATCATCTGATAACAACGGGGAAGAATTGATCCTTAAATCAGATGGTTCATGTTTTCAAACTCATGCAATTACTGCTCTATGGGAAGGGAGGGAAGAGAGTGTGACTAGGATAGAATAGATCTCAGTATGTTGGCTGCTTTCTTGATGCAGAAGGAAGGAATCAATGGAGGGGAGGTTGGTTTTCAAGATGGCCTGAGTTAGATCCATTACTCTGCTATTTTTCTGGCATTTTTGGGCAGAGTAGTTCCCACATCAAGCATCCAATCAGAATACTTTTGATTGTGTATAGATAAAAAATGGGGACATGCCAATTTCTTGAGGCTTCTAAAGAAGTAGAGACTTTGATGCACCTTCTTGGTCAATGTGATTGGACCAGGATAAATAGTTGGTAACAACAAGGGAGAGTTCGTTGTGGCACTAGACCAGTGGTTTTCAACGTTTTTATTTCTACTCACATAACACTTCAAGTAATCCCTATGGCATGAGTGCTCTGTAATTACTAATGGATTGCTTAAGGTGGGATGTGGGTGGAAAGAAAAAGTTTGAAAACCACTGTTTTAATCGTACCTAATTGACTCGTTATGTGCACGGTTTCATAACTCCAAAAAATGGGCCAGTGATGATTTTTCTCAACCAAAATATTTCAGTAACAATTGGGTCCAGAGCAGTGATTCTCAACCTTCCCTTCCCACTGCTTCTTACGTGATGTTTCATTGTTGTTTGAGATTCTGTCCATCATGGTGGTGCTATCAGCAAATCTGTTGCTAAAGTTAGAAAGCCATATTTAGCCACACAGTCATGCATTTACAAGAAGCATTAAGTCTTGGGTGTTGAAAGTATTGCTATCAGATTGTTATCCAGCAACTCACAAGGCCACAAAAAAAAATGAGTTGCAGGAGACAGGAAAATAGCTATTCAAGTCCATCATATCACAAAGTAGCTACAAAATTTCTATTCTAACAGCAATGGGTTTCCCCTGGCTGCATTGGTTTCTTCCCATATCCCAAAGATGCGATGGGAGGTTAATTAACAACTATAAATTCTCATTTAATTTAATGATTAAAAATAAAGTGGAGTTGATAGATATGTTGGAAAGAGAATGGGCTGTTGAAGTAAAGAACAAAAGGGAAAGGGGCATTGCTCTCCAGGAAGTTGTCATGGACTGCAAGGGCCAACAGGCTTCATTCTGTGTTGTTATGTGTGAGATACAAATTAATCTGCAGAATTGTTGATGATATATTGAAATATTGATCTGATGAAATCAATAAAGCAGATGATGATAAGATTTTGCGGTCAAACATTTAGAACTAATCAACATGTTTTCAATATTTTCAATATTTAATAAAGACACAGGATGAATATTTCATATTAGTAATCAAGATGGTTATAACACACAAAAAATGATGAGTTCTACAATTGTACTTGACAACCTTTGGTCAACTCTCTGTCATTCATATATAGGAGCACATCAAATGCTTGGACTTTTTCCGTACGCAGGTTGCAGGTGCTTTCCTTTCGATTTGGTCCGCTGCCTCCCCACACATTGCCATTGAATCCACATGGTAGCTTCCAGAATGTGAATCTTGATTTGTTACTGCTATATTCAATATTCTCTACATTGTTGACTTTCTAGAGTAAATACATCTGCAATCATTTTATATGGGGTAAAATGCCTTAAACTTTATTCTTTTATTTCCCCAGTAGTGACATGAGAAGATCAGTTGCATTATCAATCATCAGTACTGGTTACTGCAGGACATCATTAATGTGATTCCTTTCCAGATTTTCACTGGTGTAACTTTCTGTTCCAATTATATGCCCCTGGACCTCAATATCTGCAAAGATCAGTTCTAAATGTACCCTGTCAGCATCAATTGTACTCGCTATTATTTACTCACTGTAAAACATCAACATTGCTCAACGTTTTTAATGTCTTGTAGCTTAGGAGCCAAATCGCTGAAATGTTTAGATGCAGTAACAGAGGTATTATATTTAATGCATTAGTTATTCTAAACCTCTATTCTTGCACACTTTTGCCTCATTCTTTTCAAATGTTATTTGATCTTAAATGCTTTATCTTACTCAAGGTATTGGCTTTGACATTAACTTTATTCCCTGATCACAGAAGGATGAATAGACAAATTAAATCATAAAACACTGTGGAACATATGCCCATATACATATTTACATTGTTGTGATATTCTTCCAGTTATATATGAGACTTCATTGTCATATATTAAAGAACAATATCCTGATGCACTGAAATTGTTACTTGCTTGAGCAACACAGGAATGTAAGAGACAGCATCAGTAATAATATAAATTAAATGAACATAATGCATTATGAGGCAAAAAAATGGTAAATATAAAAGGAGAGATAAATACATTTTCACAGTTTCAGTTAGAGCAAAAGAAGAAATGAAGGCTGTTACTCTTGCCTCATCCACGGAACTGAGCTCTCTCCTGCCTGGATACCACTAGCTGCTTGTTACACCATCTCCGTGGACATTGCCCATCGCATGTCAGCAGATTTTTCCAAGGCAAATCAATGTATTTTTCACCTATCTGGTAATTTCATGGGCGCATTTTCAACAGTAAAAAGTTCCAAAGTACAACACATATTTTGGATTATTAGTCCTGGCCTCTTAGTTTGTTGGACTCATTATTTAATCAAAGCACCACCACTTTGAAGTTGGACTGTCCTCCAGATAACATGCAACTTTATTATAGCACCAGTGAACCAGGATCAAATCCACCGCTGTCTGGAAGCTCTCCTTGTATCTGCATGGGCTTTCTCCGGGTGCTCCAATTTCCTCCCATATTTTAAAGACATACGGGGTTAGTCACATGAATATATTTGTGGGTTTGGGCTCGTGGGTCGGAGGCCCTGTTATCGTGTCATCTCTATATAAAAAATAAAATAGAAAGTATGGTGCAATGCAACATAACTCCCCAACCACTATCCAAGTGATTGATGATCCATTTAAATTGCACAAATGCAGGGCATGTCCCTCATGTTAAGACCTACTTTCCTGTGTGTGCCCTTCAATGAGCATTAATTACGTGACAATTTCAAAGGGGAGTCTCAGAAAGAGCACAAGGATTGCTGTCACCCACATGTGCTTTGCATACTCTTTGTGTACGCTCATCATATGTGTGGAAACAGGAAATCCTTTAAATGATACAAGCTCTGTTAGTTACCATTTGTGAATAGATTTGTGTTCTCTATTGATTGTAAACTTTGTGATCGAATTTCCAGACCAGGCAGTTGGTTTGCATTGGGAGATTTTCCTTTCTTGTCTTCAAATTACCTTTATTGACAATTAAACAGGATCAAAAAGTCACCAGCACAAATGTTGCAATCTTTCTTGCTTTGGGTTTGAACATATCAGAGAAAGTTACCAAGGCAGTGTCATACTTACTTGTATGCATTCTTTACTTTCACTAGGGCTTAGGGAAGTTAAAAGAAAGCCAGAAGGATGCAAATTTCAATTAGAAATCGGATTGAATGCGAGCTGATTCTTTGATGTTATTCCTACCATTGCAACAGCTGTTAAGTACAGTAAGTGATTATTATTTCTCCAGATTTGAGCTGATCTTGCATTCTAAAACCATTCTGCAATATAATCTTTACATTAGAAAGTTCAGCCAAAATAATTTAATTCAAAATAATCGAAACAACGTGTTGGCTGAAATAAAAACAGAAAATGCAGGAAACATCAAGCAGACTTGGCAGCAGCTGTGGAAAGTGAAATATTTCAGCTGAAACAGAAAGAGAAGTGATCAAATGTGTTCAGTGAGGCAGAGAAAGAGAGTTGGAGCAAGGAATAAAAAGTCTGCAGTGGTGTAATGCATCACAAAAAAACTCATAATATGATTCTCTGTGCTAAATTCACATATTCTTAAAATAGAAATATAAAACAGAAAAAAATTCAAAGGAATAGAATTGTTTGATTGTGATTTGGAAACAATATACTGTATCAGTAAATAAACTTATCAATACGAGTATTCTTTTCACCAGATTCTTGTCTTCTCTGAGCTGATGTTGCAACTGGGTACAACACACACATTAACTTGTAACTTGTAAAAAGACTCACTGGCAGCCAGAATAAATTGGAATTTTAGGTTTTTTTTGCTGACATAAAGAAAAGTATCTCGTTTATCACCCAGTTTATACATTCCCAGCTTTGTTTTCTCTTGCAGTGTTCTCAAGTACCTCACTCTGATTTTCACTTGTCTATCCCTGAGGAAGTCCAGACAAAATGTTCCAATCAGCATTCTAATTTCTAATCAGCCTTGCGATCAGGATATCTAGTCTCTTTTAATTGGATTTCAAACTGTTCTCTTCAATTACAAGGTTCTGAACTTCCTTCCAAGTGTTATTGCACCTTTTCAGCGGTTCTATTTTTCATTCCATCATGATTGTCTTATGAATATATGAATGAAGTTCCAATTGAACGGCTGGAATATTGTTTTATTTAATAGCAAAATGCTACTGGCTATTATAAATCAAAGCACTGTATTGTAGGTTGAAACAATGTACTTATTTCTCGCACAAATGATCATTAAATAACTTTGGTTACAATTAGATTTTAAAAAGCCAAAACATCAAACTTAATACCAATGCTTGTTCAATTAGAGGTGAAATTTATGTTGGTGGAAGGTAAAGTAGGAAATTGCTGGAGCCTTGGCCAAGGTCTTTGTATCCTCTTTAGCTGCAGGTGAGGTGCTGGAAGACTAGACAATAGCCAATATAGGTTTTTTTTTGTTGAAGAAGGGAAATTGGGAAAATCCAGAAAATCATAGTCTGGTTAACCTTACATCAGTGTATTTGTAATATTTAGGAAGGCTTTAAAAAGCAGCAGGAGAGCTAGGTGCTTGTTTAAGATTCTCCATTGTCTAATTAGCCAATAAAAAGAGGGGAAGCTCAAGCAGAGCAGCCAATGTGTGAGTGGGTCAGTGTAGGAGTGGGACTTTGAAGCTTTGGCTCAAGGCTTTGGTGAAGAGGCACAGGTGAGAAGCAGGTAAGGCTTTTGCAGTGGTTATACAAAAGTCACCAAATTGGAGGTAATTAAATGAAGTAGGCATGCAGGATTAGTTGATGTGTTGTATCTTCATGATGTTGGAGCTGGCGGACCCTGTTGTGGCTCATGATGACTACATCTGCAGCAAGGTTGGTAACTTGAAGAATTCAGGCTCAAAATTGATGATCTAGAATCTGAGCTTCAAACACTTTGACACATCAGGATGGGGGAGAGATACCTGCACACTTGGTTTCAGGAGGTAGTCACACTATATGCAAAGATTATGGATAAATATGTAAAAAAGGAAATTCTGACCATTTAAGATCTGTAATAATCTTCTACCTTAAAATTCATTATACATATAAATTTTGTAAGATCCCGGGGTGTGAGCTAATCCTCTGTGCAATCCAGAATAATTCCATTGTTTATATATTTATGCTTTTTAAAAAAAAATCATTTAAAAATTATTATAATTTTTATAGTGGGGATGGGGGAAGGGGGGTATAATACCATGTAATCATTGTAATCTTAAATTTAATTAAGTATACTTTTATATAAAATGTATAATTACATGGTTGAAATTTTAAAATAAAATATTCAAAAACAGAAAGGAGGCAGTCACACCCATGTGAATAGCAGCCTCAAATTCATTCTGTGGTTAGGGGCAAGAGGGTGTGGCTATGAGTGAGGCAGGTAGTGGGGCCTAAGAGACTGTGTTGGAAGAGCCTCAACCCTTGATTTTGTCTCACATCTGAGATTCTTACTCCTTGAGTGGATAAGAGTGGGGGCTGAAGGAAGGATGAGCAACCTAACTGTGGCACTGTGGTTCAGGAAGCCAGTCAAGAAGGGGGAGAGAAGAGACATGTAGTGAAAATCAGGGATATCATAGTTGGGGGAATAGAAAAAGTTCTCTGTTGCAGGGATAGAATGTCCCAAAGGCTGTGTTGCCTTCATGGTGCCAGGGTTTGGGACATCTTATCTGAACCTGTGGAAGAATTTGCAGTGGGAGGGGAGAGATCCAATTGTTGTGGTCTATGTGGGTACAAATGAGGTAGGAGAACCAGGAAAGAGGTTCTGCTAAGGGAGTTTGAGGATCCTGGCTAATCATAAAAGTAGGACTGTGGACAGGGCTTTAAACTCAATAGTAGGTGGGTGGGTTCAACAGATTGGAGAGGGATGGATAATGTAAATGAGAAGAGTGTGGATAAAGTAGAAACAAAAGTTGAAAATTAGGAGTAGTGTGTATAAAGGTCAAGTGCAAAAGAGGCAAAGATGACCAGATTTTATAAGCACAATAACTCTAAGGGTATTTTATCTGTCTGTCTGTAGTATTTGATCCAAGGCCAGTGAAATTGTGACACAAATCAGTACAAAGGGGTATGATTTAGTGGCCATTACAGAAATGTGGTTGAAAGATGAAGATGATTAGTAATTAAATATCCAAGGATATCTGGTAATAAGGAAGGACAGGCAGGAAGGTAAGGGGGGTGGGGTAGCGCTCTTAGTTGAGGATGAGATCAGAGGAATAGTGAGAGATGATGTCAGATCAAAGAAACAAATTTGAATCTATCTGGGTAGAGATTAGGAATAGAAAAGGTGGGGGGGGGGGGAGGAATCACTGGTGGGATTTGACTATTGGCCACCTAATAATATCACAGTCAAGAAATATGATCTGTCAATGGTGCACCAGAGGGAAAAATGTGAATTATATAAATATTTTTAAAAAAAGCTGGAAACAAGATAAATTGGAATTTGATGGACCTGTTAGGAGGGACAGGCAGCTAAGCACAGCCCATTTTAATTGCTTCTGCTGTAACTGAATGTTACCAGTAAGTGAAGTAATTAGGAATGATTACTACTGTTAGCATGAGCAAGTCAAAAGATTGAGAGATACAGTTGAACAGTGCCTCCCTCCCTTCACAAGGAGATGGATGATTGCTCCTCCTAAGGTTTTCAGACAGCAACTTGTATATCAAATTTGGAATCTGACATTTTTTCAATAACAGTTGTCAGAATTATCTTTAAATCTGGATTGAATGAGCAGGCGTAAGGGTTTGAGGGAAAATCAAAACAAAAAAATTGCATAAACATGTAAAAATATTACTTTACAAAATGTGGAGAAAGGAACAATGCTGAGGTTTCAGATGGATATATCTTGATCAAAACATCAGCACCTACCACTTTTTGGCCTTATGCTCTATTAAAGAGCTGAATAATTGTATGAAAATAAAATAAAAAGCATAAATGCAGCAAGCCTAGCATAATTTTGAACAAATCTACCCTTTGGATGGATAAAATACTCTTGGAGATGAAGACTTTACCAACAAAACTTTAGTATGATATTATGGAGAGGTCAAGACTTCTAGATCACATTGCCGGTACTCTGAAGAACAACAATTTTGCTCAGTTATTTACACATTAAAGTAAACATTTTTTCTGCCACTATTCTATAATACCTGTACAAAGACATTCATATTGATAAGCAGGATACCTTCAAGGGCAGGAGGTTACAGAGTGAGTACAAATGATCTTGTCTTTGCTCAGTCAGTCAGGGATTAAAGTTAGAAACTTCTGGTTTCTCCTGTTATATATATAGGAGGTTTGTTAATCTTTGTGATTTTATTTCTTGGTCTGTATTGCTCTCAGCTACATTTAACCCTTTCCACACATGAGTTCAGAAAATTTCAGAACCATGCAGAGGTGTAATCAGTATGATGGAGAAAAAGGATAAATCAACATTTGATGTTACTTGCTAAAATTACTTTCCTACTTCAGATATTGATGGGCAGACAGTAAACTTTCCATTTTTACCTTCATTCACATCAACTGAAAATAATCAAAAAGATTGGATGAATTACGAAGAAAAAGTTTTTTGTTGTGAACAGCAAAGATACAAATAAAAGGTTAAATTTAAATAATGCTCAAATTAAGATTATTTCATGAGGTTGGCAGGACTTCCAAGCTAAAGCATCACTTGTAGCACTGTACTTACATACAAAAGTGCAGAGAGGTGCGCCTGACTTGGAAACTTATTTCTGCTTTGGTTTACAAATTGGCCAGATAATCTTACAGATATCTTGTTTTAATAGATTGCATATTATTCATTCAGAATTGCCATATATATTTTGCACGTTGCCTTGAATTTCCACAGACCCACCAAGAGTGTGGGGGGTGGAGGGGTGGGTGGGAAGAACAATTCAAAAATATATTCAGGAATTCACTTTACAAAATGCAGTCAAGATTTATTTAGTAAAATAATAAAACAGAGTACACCATATTGCAGTTCTGGACGATTAGCTTTCTGATGGCTACAAATTTGGTGAATGTTCAGCAGAAACTCCAATCTTATGCCAGCAGAGTTGATAAGGTTTTAATTTTCTTAATTACTTCACTCAAAGAAATACAGAAACATCGTGCATGGAAAAAGTAGCAAAACTGATTGCTGCCAATAGATTGGTGTCTGTTGGGATGGTCTTTGCTTTAATCTTTTGATATTTTTTCTAGGATAGATGATATACATCATCGCCATTAATTCACATCCCAGACCCAAGATTGCAATGATATGGCTCACTTATAATTGTAGTGAACGTTCTAAGTTTTTTTTCAATTCTGTATTCAGAAAATGTGGATATTATACAACATTTAAGTTCAAGTTATTATCATTCAATTGTCTAAGTACAAATGGAGGAAATGGACCTTCTTTGGTCCTCAGTGTAAAAACATGCAAACAGATATATTGACATAGCACAAAAGTTTACAACTGACATATATATATAAATAAATAAAAAACTAGGACCGTCTTGGGGAGCTTGTATAAGCTGATTATCAGCCATTCAGTATCTCACCTCCTATAGGAAGAAGCTATTTCTAAGCCTGGCTGTGATATCTGTTTCCCAATGGGAGTAGCTGGAAGATGTTGTGTGTGGGTGGTAAGGGTCTTCAAGATGTTTTGAGCTGTCTTCAGAGAATGATCCTCATAGATCACAATGATGGGGGGTGGGGAACAAAGGGAGCCTTTAGTGATCCTCTCTGCTGCTCTTATGAACTTTGGACCGAGCTCCAAACCAATGCAATGTAGCAACTGTACCACTCTGCGATGCAGCCAGCCAGGATGCTCTTAATAGAGTTGCTGTAGACAATTGACAGGATGGCAGCTGGTAGTCTTGCCTGCCTCAGTCTTCTCAGGAAGTGCAGTCACTATAATGTCTTCCTGACAAGTGAGGAGATGTTGTTTGTTAGGATAGGTCACTACTCAAAGAACTCTCTACTCTTTCCACTAAAGAGTAAAATTGATGTGCAGTGGAGGGTGGTCTTCCATAGTCATCTTTACATACACAATTATCACTTTTGTCTTGTCTACATTGAGACTCTCAGCATATCACAAGATTTTCCAAGAAATTATTAAGGGTTTTCAAAGAATGCGACAGGATGTAGATCAGTTACAGATATCGGCCGAGAAATGGTAGGTGGTTTAATCAAGGCAAGTACCAGGAGTTAAATTTTGGCAGGTCAAACAGAAAGAAATGAATATAATTAATGGCAGGGGTGTTGAAAGCATTGGTATATCGAGGTATCTGGAGTGGCCAGGTAAGTAGATAGGATGGTAAAGAATGTATGTGGAATGTTCAACTTCATTGAGTATAAACATATAAAAGTAGGAAAGTTACTTTATCCTAGATAAAACTTTGGCCACTTGCAATATTGTGCACATTCTGGTCTCTACCACACTCCTAAGCAACAGAACCGATTAGAGACTCATTTCAGGACTCTAATTTTGCACATTATTTATTACTGAATATATTTTTTTTACTATATTTGCACAGCTAATCTGTTCAAATTTGTTTGAGCACAGTCTTATGCACCTACCAATAAGCAGAAATTCTGCTTGGCTCACAGGAAAATGAGTCTCAGGGTTTGATATGATATCAAGCATATACTCCACTGGGTGCGCATGCCGTACACACTATAGAAGAAGCTGCTCTCCGCGATACACTTTTCATCAAGGTAGTGCAGAAAGATTATAAACCAACAGATACTGAACAGTCAAGGACGATCAATCAGGATAAGTGGACTGTGTCTTTGCATACAAATGTAACAAATATTCCTTTCAAGCTGGAAAGGAAAATTTGATCTGTGACCGCAACATCAGAGCAATGGAAATCCTGTATGGATCAAAGGCTACAATGGACAAAGCATCAACATGAAAGGTACATGTAAACTCAAGGTGAGAGTTAAAGATAAAGAGCACCATCATAGTAATCCCAGATGGACTTGAATCACTGCTTGGTGACAAAGCATGTGAAAACTTAAGCCTAGTCAAGCAGGTGCACTATATTAACAGTGACAATGAATGGAATAGAGTAGAGGAAATACTAGTTCAATTTCCAGACATCTTCAAGGGGTTTGGAGTTCTTCCATTCACCTATAAGATACAGTTAAATGAAGACACACAGCCAGTAGTGCATGCCCTGAGGCAAGTTCCAACGCGACTAAAAGAAAAGCTCAAGCAGGAACTCGACCAAATGATGGCACTAAGGGTCATAAAGAAAGTGGAGGAGCCCACAGAATGGCGAATGCAATGCTCTGTGTCAAAAAGAACAGAGACCAAAGCATATGCATGGATCCAAAAGACTTGAATGCCAGTATAAAGAGGGAATGTTATCAGATTCCTACCAGGGATGAAATTACAAGTGAGACGGCTGGTGTGGTTTTTCACTAAATTGGATGCATCCCATAGCTTCTGGCAAATAAAACTGAATGAAGATAGCACAAAATGTTATACATTTAATAGACTGCATGGGTGATACTTCTATCTGAGGATATCTTTTGGAATTTCCTCGCTCCAAAAGTGTTCCAAAGGACAATGGAACATATCATAGAAGGCATAAATGGGATAGGTGTGTACATAGATGACATAATCCTTTGGGGATCCAATCAGGAACAACACAAGAGGCTCATCAAAGTGCAACAATGCATCTAGAAGTATAGATTAAAATCAAACAGAGAAAAATGTCAGTTTGGCATGAAGGAAATAACTTTTCTGGGGGATAAGGTGTTGGAGGCTGGTGTGGATCCAGACAAGAGCTGGGAATAATCAATTTCATTCATAAATTCATACCAAACCTGTCTTCCAAAACAATGTACCTAAAGAAGTTGTTACAGGACAAATGTAAATTCAAGTGGACTGCCAACCACAAGGGAGAATGGGAATCACAGAAGATCATTCAAACTATAGTACCAGTGCTTTTGACATTCTTTGTCCCATCCAGAAGGATGGAATAGATGCTGTACACTTCAGGCTGTGGGAGAAGATTGGAGGCCAGTAGCATACGCATCAAGGACATGACAACATCTGAATGGCGAGAAAGAGTGTCTAGGCCTGGTCTATGGACTCGAGAAATTTCACAGTTATGTATGTGGTCTACCAACATATGTGGCAGAGACAGACCAGAATCCATTAATAGCAATAGTCAAGAAAAATCACAGTGAAATGTCCCCGCGAATCCAAAGACTGATGACGAAGCTACAACATTATGTCTTTGAATTGGTGTGCACACCAGGGAAATTTATAGTGTTAGCTGATACATTATCCAGGGCAATGACACAAAATGAAGCACACATTGAGAGTTCCACAGAGACAGATGTGAATCTCCATATGATCACTGAATCTCTTCCTGTATCTGACATGAAATCCAAGCAGATTACAGCTGAAACAGTAAAGGACATAGTTCTACAGAAGGTCATTGAGAATCTGAATGAAAATTGGCCAAAGGTGAATGTCAGCAATATTATAACATCAAAGCAGAGCTTAGTGTTGTCAATGGGCTTCTACTCAGAGCATAATTATCATTCCTCAATCATTGTGACAAGAGATGCTTAAAAGGGTGCATGAGGGGCACCTTGGAATGGAAGAATGGAAGAGGAGGGCCAGAACTGCTGTCTATTGGTCAGGGATAAATGCTGACAATGACAGAATGGTTTCAATCTGTGAGACCTGTTTGAAACATCATACAAAGCAGGCAAAGGAACCCATGATAATAAATGACGTACCAGCAGAACCTTGGCAGAAAGTTGAGATTGATCTAATCCACAGGATGGAAACAATTACTTGCTGGTTATTGACTATCTATTGAACTATCCGGAGATTGTGCATCTTCCTTTCATGTCTGCTGCTTGTGTGATCAAATATATGAAATTTATCTTTACAAGATGTAGAATTCCTCAAATTGTCTACAGTGACAATGAATCAAGCTACAGCTGTAGAAAATTCCAAAACTTTGCAGAGGAATATGATTTTTGACATGTGACTTCAAGTTCGCTGCATCCACAGTCAAATGGTAAAACAGAGAAAGGAGTTCACATAGTTAAACAGTTGCTCAAAAATCAAATAGACAGTGGCTCTATTGAGTAACAAGCTTCATCACTTGAACATAGCATGTCACCCACTGAGCTTCTGATGGGATGTAGACTACGCACTACACTTCCCACATGACACAGTGAGACATAGGGTGCTAGTGATACTCCTGACCACTAGAGGGAGTCAAAGACTAGTTTGTTTGCAGCTGGGTTGGATTCAAGATGGATGTTTCCACACAGTCATAAGTTCTATAGTTCTATAGCTAATAAAGTATAGTTTTAAAAGAACCTACATTTCTTTTTACAATAAAAGATTCCCACACTTGGGACAAAAAGGCCTCTGTTCTGGAGGAAATAAATCTAAGACCCTACATTGTCAGAACAGGGTATGGTCAAATATTGAGGAGGAATTGAAAGAGCCTGCTGAAAATGTAAGAGACACTGCAGGAAAAGAAAAATGCAGAAGATCCAGCCTGCACAGCAACAGAATGCTAGACAGTGGTGGACCAGCAGAGCTGACACAAGCATCTGTTTTAAGAAGATCCACATGCGTTATCAAAACATCTGACAGGCTGAATCTCTGAAAGAAAAGGAACTACACACTTGAAAAGTTTGTGCTGCTGATGTTGTGTTTACGTTTGCATTGAACTTTAAATTGAAATGAATACTATATTAGTGTCATGTTGTCAGATTAAACATCACAAGGAAAGGGGATGTAATATAGGGTGCTAGTGATACTCCTGACCACTAGAGGGAGTCAAAGACTAGTTTGTTTGCAGCTGGGTTGGATTCAAGATGGATGTTTCCACACAGTCATGAGTTCTATGGCTCTATAGATCTATAGCTAATAAAGTATAGTTTTAAAAGAACCTACATTTCTTTTTACAATAAAAGAAACTTCACAATTTACACCTCTTTCCTGATGGTAGTGGCGAGAACAGATCATGTGCTGGTTGAAGTGGATCCTTGTTGATTGTTTTTGCTCTCTGACGGCAGTGTTCCCTGTAGATGTTTGTGATGGTGGGGAGGGTTTTGCCTGTGATGTACTGGGCTGTGCCCACTACTTTTTTTTGCAAGGCTTTCCATTCAGAGGTATTGGTGTCCCCATACCAGACAGTGATACAGCCAGTCAACACACTTTCCACCACATATCTGTAGAAATTTGCCAGGATTTCTGGCTTTTCCGCAATAAAACAAGCAGCTTTCGTCATCTATTGAGTAATGTCCATTAACCTGTGCTTAAAAAAAAGTATATTAAAACTGTATATTACAGCTCTTGTGCTTAAAAAAACCCAACAAGTGTCTGAAAAGCCATTAAGATCTAGGATTACTCCTGGCACAATTCATGAGGCTAATGTATTTCATCATCTTTGTTGGTTGCCCTAAGGATTTAAATTCCATCAATTGATTAAGGAACTGATTAGGGAAAGCAGAAGATGAGTAATTTATTTTGCTCAGTCCTCTATTGATTGTTGATTAAGTGAGAATCCCTGGAGCACCACTCTACCGGAAAGACGTAGCAAAAATAATGATGGGATCTTACGAGTCAAAAAGTGTAGCATGCTGAAATCGAATGATAAGAGATTACAATTTTAACTAAAACCACAATCAGTGGCACTTTTATGAAGATCACAGTGATTTTTGATGTGAGCTATATTAATGTTATTTCATGAGTTTTGTGAATCAGGTGTTCAGAGACCGATACCTTTGAGAAAGTATGTTTGTTTTTATTTGCAAATAATTAAAACCCACTATTTTCCCATCGTCTGTTTTGCAATTTACTTGATTCAGGAGGTCTTGACAGGAAGACTCGTCTTTCCAAATGCTTCATGCTGACTGGAATGAATAAGTTTTTAGATATTTGTATTAGTTGCAATTTCTTCAGATTTAATGGATTTGCAACTCTGGGGTTTTAGGAAAGATGTTTCTGCATTTCTAATTGTGAACAATTATGTTGGCAAGGAGAAGGAGAATCAAATTAAGGAAAGGGAAACTTACTACCGTGGTGGGGATTTTGCTGACTGCATTTCAGTGTGCATCTTCAAGAAAATAAAGGGTTAGAATTTCTTGCCAAAATGATGGTAAATTAAATGATGCTAACTTTATTAATGCAATTCATATTTTATAGTCAATGAATAGTACTAATCTACTTTTAACTATTTAATTTCCATACTTCCATTTGTATAAGTTGCCTTCTAATTAAACTGATTTGGTTGCTGCTGGAAGTCAAGGATTGCATTGAAAACATACAGAATTGTTTTCTATGTTTAGTAAATTAATTTTTCATACTTTTGGTTTGGAGATGCCATTCCAGTTGATAAAGCTTGGTAAATGACATATTTGAAAGTGTGTGTTAAAGAGGAAAGAGATTGGGAAAGGTGAAGGGATCTGGGAAGGAATATCAGTGCCCAGAGCTCAGACAGTTGATGGCACTGCTCTCAAAAGTAGTGATTAAAATTGAACATGCATTAGGAGTCAGAACTAGAGAGGTTTAGAGATAGAGCCATAGAACATTACAGCATAGAAACAGGCCCCTTCTAGTCTGTCTGTGAAGAACCTTTTTTTTGCACAACCCACTGACTTTCACCCAGTCCATAGCCCTCCATACCTTTCCCAAACATGTACCTGTCTGTCCAAATTCATCCTAAACATTAAAATTGAGCCTGCATTCACTACCTCATCTGGCACACTCATTCCACACTCCCACCATTCTGTGTGATGAAGTTCCCCCTCATGTTCTCCCTAAACTTTCCCCCTTTCACTCTGGTTTGTATCTCACCTACCCTCAGTGGAAAAAGCCTATCTACATTTACACTGTCTATCCCCTTCATAATTTTAAATACCTCTATCAAATATTCTTATTCTTATATGCTCCAGAGAATAAAATCCTAACCTGTTTAACCTTTCCCTGTAACTCAGTTCATGAAGTTCAGGCAACATTCTAGTAAATTTTCTCTATACTCTTTCCATCTTATTGATATCTTTCTTGAAGTTAGATGACCAAAACTGCGCACAATACTCCAAATTTGGCCTCGTCAATGTCTGATACAACTTTACCATAACATCCCAACTCTTATACTCAATACTTTGATTTATGAAGGTGAATATGCCAATAGCTTTCTTTATAACCCTATTCACCTGTGACACTACTTTCAGGGAATTATATATCTCTATTCCCAGATCCCTGCGTTCTACCACACACCTCAGTTCCTACCATTTATTGTGTATGTCCTTTCTTGGTTTGTCCTTCCAAATGTCAGCATTAAATTCTATCTGCCATTTTCCATCCCATTTCTCCAGCTGGTCCAGATCCCCCTGCAAGCTTTGAAAATCTTCTTCATTATTCACAACTCCTCCAATCTTAGTGTCATCTGTGAAGTTGCTGATGTAATTTACCATATTATCATCCAGATCGTTGATATAGAAGGAAAACAGCAATGGTCCCAGCACTAATCCCTGAGGCACTCCACTAATCACAGACCTCCAGTCTGAGAAGCACCTGTCAAAGGCCTTATTAATGTCCAAGTAGAAAACATCCATAGCATTTCTTTTGTTAACATTCTTGATAATCTCCTCTAAAAGCTCTATAAGTTTGGTTAAACACGGCCTTTCATGCACAAAGCTATGTGGACTATCCAGAATCAGTTTCTGGCTATCCAAATAATTGTATATCCAATATGTTAGAACACCTCCCAATAATTTACTTTCTACTGATGTCAGGCTCACCAGTCTATAATTTCTAGGGTTTCCAGATCTTGCAGTACTAAAGGATTGGCAAGGAGTATAGAGACAAGGAGGAGAAAGGCCATGAAATTAAAAATGTAAATGAAGCTAAGGTGTTGCAGGACCAGTAGACAATAGTCCTGAATATACTTGATCCAATATTCCAGCTGTGCTCACATCCCATGCTAGCACCATAACTGGACTTGGCACCTGTGGCCACAATGGGTGCCTTCAGGTCTCAGTTCTGCAGTTGCAGATACTCTCAAGATTTGTTTTGAGTACCTCTGAATGTATTTTGAAAAGGAAGTAAGATAATCATTTTGATGGAAATAACACCAAAGATGAAAGCATTCAGTTTGCTCAAGATGTAAATGTGAGAGGATTTAACAATGTTACCGCTTCAGTCATGACAGCATCAAATGTAAGTAAATAAGAAAATCTGCAGATGCTGGAGTCCTTTGAATTATAGACCTGTGAGTCTTACATCATTGTTGGGGAAAACTATTGGAGAGGATTCTTAAGGACAGGATTTACGAGTATTTCGAGAAGTACAGTCTTCTCAGGTTTAGTCAGCATGACTTTGTGAGGAGAGGGTCATGCCTTACAAGACTAATTGAGTTTCTTAAGCAGGCAATAAAAGAAATTAATGAAGGTAGGGTGGTAAATGTGATGTATATGGATTTTAGTAAAGCATTTGACAAGATCCACTATGAGAGACTCGTTCAGAAAGTCATGGAAGATGGGATGCATGGAACCTTGTCTGTATGGATTTGGAATTGGTTTGCCTATAGAAAACATTGAGTTGGAGTGGTCAGAAAGTATTCCACTTAATTGTCAGTGGCTAGTGGTGTTCTGCAGGAATCTCTTCTGGGTCTCCTGCTCTTGAAGATTTTTATAAATGACCTGCACCAAGAAGTAGAGGGATGAGTCGGTAAGTTTGCAGATACATTGAAGGTTGAAGGTGTTGTCACAGGCTACAACAGGATATAGAAGACAGAATGCAGATTTGGGCTGAAAAGTGACAGATGACTTTAATCTGGATAAGTGTAAGGTGATGAATTTTGGAAGGTCAAGCTTGAAGGCAGAGTAAATGGTGAATGGCAGGATTCCTAACAATATGGAAGACATAGGGGCCTTGGAGTCCAAATCTATAGCTCTCTCAAGGTTGCCATGCACATTGATAGACTAGTTAAAAAGGCCTATGGTATGCTGGGCTTCATTAATTGGGGAATTGAGTTCAGGAGTCATAAGATAATGTTGCAGCTCTATAAATCTCTGGTGAGACCACACTTGGAACATTATGTTTAATTCTGGTCTCCTCATCACAGGAAGGATGTGGAAACTATGGAGAGGGTGCAGAAGAGATTTACCAGGATATTGCCTGGATTGGCAAATATGTTTTATGAAGCAAGGTTAGCAGAGCTGGGGCTTTTCTCTTTGAAGCTAAGAACGAGAGGTGACTTAATGGAAGTCTGGAAGATTATGAGAGGCATAGATAAGGGAGACAGCTAGCACTTTTTTCCTAGGGTGGGTTTAGCAAACACCCATCTGCTCAAACTGAAGGGAGGAAGGTTTAGGAGAGAATTGAGGAGAAATATTTTACATGGAGAGTTGAGGGTGCTTTGAATGCATTGCCTGGTGGAGGCTTGAACAATAGTGGCATTTAAGAGACTGAAACAGGCTCATGGATAAAAGAAAAATTGAGTATTATGAGATAGGGCGGGTTTAGTTTTATTTGATAGGTGTATATCAGTTAGCACAACATTGTGGGCCATAAGGCCTGTACTGTGCTGTAATGTTCTATGTTCTAGTTCATGAAAAACTCAGCAGTTCCCACACATAGGAAGTAAAAGGTCGTCAACATTTTTGACCAGAGCCCTTCGTCTGCTCTCACACAAGGAATTGACAATCAAAAGTAGTTTCACATATTTCATTATCTGCCATACCTGCCATGGAATACTTCAATTGCTCACTCTCTCCGTTCAGCACACGCACCCTTGCATAACACAAGTACCACACGCTGTGAGGACTAGGTTCCCGTCCAGCACTATCGGCTGCCTTTACTCCTTAATTTTATTACTGTTCATTCGATTGTTCTTTATATATTACTGTATTGAAATATAGTTGCTCAAATCATTGAGATTGACTCTCTGCTTAGAGGGAAAATTTGAATAATATGCAAAATATGACCCCATATTTTTATCTGTCAATTATTACAAATGAGGGAATGAGTATGAGGCTATACAAAATTTTGCTATTACTGACTATGGAACAATTACTGACTATGGAACAATTTCTGAACTACCCTCCATTTTCTCCATTCACTTCAAAAATGCTTTGAAAACTATTCATCATTTTCCTTTGGATCCTATTCTAATGCACATGTTGGAAGAAATAAGCCAAAACTGGAGCCTGCTGGTACCACTTCAGCAGGAAGCATCGAGGTAATTGGTTTCTGAAGGCAGCTTTCGAAATTTCAGACATGATAAATGAGAACTGCCTTCATTTTGCTTTATAATACTCAATCTATTTTTTTTTTGCAGCTCATACAATTAGTGCCTTTGACTGCTTTTTCTTAAAAAGCAGACATAGTCTTTAAAAAATGCTAATTTTTTTTGACTCCAGGTGATGTTGACATGATGTTGATTTTTTTTTAAGTTAAATTGAACTGTTGTTGGGAATCCAGAGGTAGAATAAACCTGAAAGCTAATTTGAAACAAACTTGATTCTCCCTTTCATTTGTGTCAGAGGTTAAAACAATGGTTCAAAACATTTCTTCGCTGCCATTAACCCCATTTTGACTGATAAAGATGATGGCAATAAAACATTAAGAAAGGAAATGGGAAGATGGTGAGAGTCTAGCCAAAGAGTTACTTATAATTTTGAGGAGTTTTTTTTGTTATACATTTATGAGATGTGGGTGATGCTGACAGGACTAACATATATTTGTCCATCCAAAATTTTTCTTGAGAAACCAGTGAAGTTTGGTTGGTAAATGTACTCCCACGGTGCTGTGATAGGGAGTTACAGATTTTAGACACACTGATTATGAAGGAACAGTGATACATTTGTTAAAAGATTAGTGCCTGACTTGAAGAAAATCTTGCAGATGGTGGTACTCTCAAGTACCTGCACTCATTGTCCTTGTATATACTGAGGCATGTGTGTTTGGGAGATGCAGACTACATCTCTGCTGAAGGCGCTGGTTGGAGGGTAGTAGGGATCCTCCCTGATTTTGTGAGCTGATAGGGGTGGGGTGGGGAGCGCTGGGTAGGGTGGCCAGACATCCAGTTTTAGCCAGACAGGCTGGCTTTTGAGCTCTCTGTCCTTGGTCCAGCACCATCTCCAGCCAGACATTAATTTGTCCTCCATTTGGGGGGGTGTAGGCCCTACAAATGGAGGACAAATTAAGGAGCAGAAAAGGCACTTACCTGTTAAATGTAGTATCCTGGGGTCCGCAGGCCATGTGCGGCCAGCTGGTGCATGTGTGATGAGTGGGAAGCGTGATGGCAGGTAAGCCTCAACCCCTCCCTTGGGCTGGACAGTGGATGGGGTCGTGGCAGTGGCTGTGCTGGACTGGGTGGGGGAGGCACTATTTTAAATCGACCCCTCCCCACATTATCGACCCCACATTATCGACCCCCCTCCTCTCAACCCACTGGCATTTATTGACTTCCTGAATGGTCCCATCAACCCATGGGGGTCAATATTGACCTCTTTGGAGACCCCTTATCTAAAGTAAAATGGCACAGAAATGCTCAGCCAGTCTCACAGCATCCATGGGACATAAAGATATTGTATTTGACTGCTGTTTCAGGCCTGAGTCCTCGAAGAAGTATTCAGGCACAAAATATTAGTAACATACAATATTGTTCGTAATATATCTTTACTTCCTAAGGATGCTGCGAGATTGGCTGAGATCCTCCAGCATTTCTATGTATTTTTACCACAATTACAGTAGCTGGAGACTTCCGTGTTGCATTTGTTTGTTGTAATCTCTCTTGTTCGACATGATCATCACCTGACCTTGATGTGGCTGATAATATTTTTTGCCACTTATTGGACCATCCATTACTAATGCTTCTTGCTGTGTACAAATATGAAGTGCCCCATTTTCTCAAGAGGTGTGACAGGATCAAAGCAAAAGGGTGAGTGTAATGGAAGGAGGACCAGGGGTGGCCAACCTTTTAATTTTTAATTTAGGCATACAGCATGGTAACAGGTCATTTTGGCCCACGTGTCTGTACTGCCCAATTGACCTATACTCCCGGTACATACTCATAGGCTGAAATGGCCTGTTACCATTCTATATGTCTAAATTAAAAATTAAAAGATTGGCCACTCATGAATGCACACAATTTATGAAAATGAAGAACTGATAGGCAAAGCAACAGCTGGTATAGTTTAGTTGGTCAGGTAGTATCTGTGGGAGGAGATTAAAAAAACATCTGGGTCTGCCAACTGATAGGTCATATACATTTCACATCTGATTCCATGGATTGGTGGCAGTGATATCTGGCTAATTCAGAGCCACATTTGATTGAATGTAATCACAATTTTAATTGAATGGATACTGAAAGCAAGTAAGTGTTTCTTTTTTTTATTTTGAAAATTAATATTAATGTCTTTACTTAATTTACATGAGGTAAAATACATTGTGGGTACATGCATTATTTTTTAATTGTAAAAACAATGAATAATTTTTTATCAAATGCTTTAAAAATAATAGAATAAATTGAAAAGGCACTCTGACAGCACAAAGTGTCTTAAAGTCCACCATTGTGGAACAGGATTCAGCCTCAGTGTGAAAGTTATGCCACTGGTTTCTGGACGCCAAACCAAAGGAAGTAATTTATACCAACCCATCTTCTCAATTCACTTCTTCACTTTAAATAATCTAATATGATCACTCCTCTGTAACACAAACACAAAGGAGTACAAGAACAATATAAGTGAACAACCCCTCTTGAAAGACTCTCCATCAAACAACAAAACTGGTTTGTGTGTTATGGAAAATGTCTTCTGGAATCTAAATCTGGGATATATTTTTACCAATGCCAGCATTTATTGTTCATCTTCAATTGCTTCTTAATTGTCCTTTCTTTCAAATGCAAATGCAAATAGTAGTCTGGAATATTAATCAGGTCAGATTAGTTAAAGTTGGGAACATTTCTTCCATGAAGGACACAATTTGGATGACAATGCAAATATTTCCTTATTTTTGTTATCAAGATTATCTTTAATTAAAACAATTCCAAATGTATTTAATGACAAATTTAAATTCTCCAGCTGCCACTGTGGCATTCAAGCCCATGTCTTTGGATCAATGGTTCAGATCTCTGAATTCTTATCTAGCAATCAAACCCCAATGATGCTATGTCTTGGCAATGGGCATCATGGATATGCATAGTTGCAGAGATAGTGGTGGTTAATAGAGCCATTAATGTCACTGAACGTCAATTCAATTAATTTCTGTTGAATTGTTTTTTTTCGTGAAAATATGTAAATGTGTATCACTTTAATTTCTTCATATTTTATAACATTTATAGAATTTAATTTTGTATGAAATTAGATTCATTTCAATGTGACATCTTATGTACATTTGCTGTTTTTTTAAAAAATCCTTGCTTTGTAAATGAATATCCAAATAGAATATTTCCCACTGGTTATCTCCTCTCAGTCTTGCTGAAGAATTCTGGCCTGAAACATTGAATGCTCTTTTTCTCCCACTGATAATGTTATCCAACAAATTGTTTGTTTCTCCAGAATATCTGGTGAAAAGACCAAGCCTTGGAGGTGCATTTACTGTGGAATTGAACGATTTTTCCCATTATACCATATTGTGTGCCACACCAAGCAAGGGAAATGAGGCACATTGACTGGAAAAATGAAAAGAACAATAAATGTCCATCTGCAAGAATGACACATCCAACTAAAAGCCTCTTCCTGTAACCACTTGCAGTCCATATATAAGCCTCTTCCAATGTTCAAAATAACCTGGAATCAATTTTATGGCTTTACATTAATCTGGATTCATTATTCATTATGCACAAATACTTTACTAACTATGAGCTGTTCCTGTGTCAAATATTATAACAGGAGGAGATGTCTTCATCACGTTCTATACATTTCTTTAGCCCATCTAAATGGTGCTGCATTAGAAAATGACAAAATATTGTACTTTACAAGCTTGAAGTGTTAAACATTTTCTGGCATGGAGTATCAAGAAAAAAAAACTGTCAATATCCTTGTTTTATGATGGAGCTGACTGAAAATCTCTGGACAGAATCTCTAAATATATTCTGAATCCAAAACTGCCATCTCCATGATTCAGTCTTCCTTCTGGTCCTATCAGTCTCTGGAATTCACTGGCTTCTGTGAAAATTGAACAAACAATGGACTAAATGAAAATTTCAATTTTGCAATTTCTAGGGTAGATAAAAGGAGAAGAGAATGGTGGGATTTTGAAACTGCTGGTAAATGAATGTTGCTTGGCAACCTTTCCATTTGTGTGAAAGGAATTCTTCTTTGGCTTGGCTTTGCGGATGAAGATTAATGGAGGGGTAATGTCCACGTCAGCTGCAGGCTCATTTGTGGCTGACAAGTCCGATGCGGGACAGACAGACACGTTTGCAGCGGTTGCAAGGGAAAATTGGTGGGTTGGGGTTGGGTGTTGGGTTTTTCCTCCTTTGTCTTTTGTCAGTGAGGTGGGCTCTGTGATCTTCTTCAAAGGAGGTTGCTGCCCGCCGAACTGTGAGGCGCCAAGATGCACGGTTTGAGGCGATATCAGCCCACTGGCGGTGGTCAATGTGGCAGGCACCAAGAGCTTTCTTTAGGCAGTCCTTGTACCTCTTCTTTGGTGCACCTCTGTCTCGGTGGCCAGTGGAGAGCTCGCCATATAACACGATCTTGGGAAGGCGATGGTCCTCCATTCTGGAGACGTGACCTACCCAGCGCAGTTGGATCTTCAAGGCAGGAATAGATGGTTCAGCTGCTTAATTGTCTTTCACCATTTGATGACATCTTGGCTGGCCAGTGTTTAATTTCAGCTGGGAACTTTGCCTCTATATCTTTCCCATCTTCTTTATTTCAATTTAAAATTATTTAGTATTTAAATTGTCTACATTCTGTGCAAATGAATTCTCTACTCTCATTCTTGATATAACTTATTTGTTGACCAATCTGGCTCTCGTATTGATGTTACATTCTCCTGTCTTGAACTGTCCCATTTGAGGAAAAGTGTTTCAACCCACCTAATTAGTTGATATTCTTGGTAATTGCAATGAATTCTTGTGATTTATGTAATTTTTGTTCATAATTTAACCCTTGTAGCCTTGGTAATATTCTAGTGAATCTGCTCTACACTCTTTCCATGATTGACATATTTTTCTCTAAGTGCAATGTATTAATTGGCATACAGTATTCAGTTTAATCAGTACCTCATACAGTTAACAATCCCGATGTGTTCTACAAACAAATTGATCCCTATACGAACCCTTTAATTTGAAAGCACATTGTAAAGTTCATCTGCAAAGAATATTGAATTGAATATTAAATAAGATAGAGCAGTGGTTCTCAAACTTTTTCTTTCCAGTCACATGCCACTTTAAGTATTCCCTATGCCATAGGTGCTTTGTGATTAGTAAAGGGTTGCTTAAGGTTGTCTGTGTGTGGAAGAAAATGTTTGAAAACTACTGTTGTAATCATAACTAATTGACTCATTAGGTATGCGATTTCAAACTCCAAAGGAAATGGCCAATGACCATTTTTCTCATGCAAAATATTTCAGTAATAATTGGGTCTAGGGCAGTGATTCTCAACCTTCTCTTCCCACTCTCAGACCACCTTATGCAATCCCTTACTAATCACAGAGCACCGATGGCATAGGGATTACTTAAAATGGTATGTGAGTGGAAAGAAAAAGGTTGAGAACCACTGAGATAGAGAAAGAAAGACAAAAATATTAACAGAAAGATTGGATAAAATTGATAAATACAATTGATTAAACTACCAATAATAATTAAGATTAGGGAATTAGATGTCACACTTTAAAATGTATAGATTGGTGGGAAATTAGATTATTCACACAACTAAATGTTTCTTACACTGAAATAGAAAAGCCTTGTTTTTTTTTGTCTTATGAGCTGGCATATTAGGTTCTTTGAATCCAGAGCTTCCACATCCAGGCATGCAAAGACCAAAGTTGATGATTGAACACAAATGTGCTAGAGAAACTCAGCAGGTCATGCAGCATCAATAGGAAGTAAAAACAAACCAACAAAACCAACATTTTGGGTCTGAGCCTTTCATTAAAGTATAAGCAAAAACCATACAAAATTAAAGGGCTCAGGCCCAAAATATTGGCTACTCTTTGCTTCCTATCGATGCTGCATGACCTGCCAAGCTTCTCTAGCACTTTTATGTATTGGACCCCACACCATTGTCTGCAGACTTCCCTCAACAAAAATTGCTTAATTGTGGTGGCCAAGGGGCTTGCTTCTAATCTTGCTTCCATGAGTCTATTAATTGTTTCTCTCCACTAATGTTTCTTGATGATCTGAATGCTACCCTGCATTTTCTATTTTTATTCCGGATTTCTAGAAGCTGCAAAATGTTGCCTTTTCTTTGAATAGATTTGATCTGTAGTACCAATGACCTTGCCAGAGGCCTAGTTCCTAATCTGTGGCAATATTGCCATGCAGTCCCATCTGCCTTCACTAGACGTGTGCAAGTATTGCAAAACAGCATTGATTGTCAAGTCTTCATTTTCCTTTATCACCACCTTTAAGGCAAGGTCATTATAGTTTCATTAAATGTTTGAGCTGGTGCTGATAACTTGAAAATTATATTGATCTTTTTGTTTTATCTTTCTTAATCTGTAAATGAGAAACAAACATGATAGAATTTTTGAATCCTGACCTTGTTGACAGATACAACGTACATTTCAGAGTAAGGTCTAATCAGGGCACAATGAAACGACTAAGTAACTCCTGTATTAATGCAATCAAGCAGTGGAATGTGAATGTAATGGACCAGATCATGTGGGATCTGCCTGCTCTCTGACTGCACCTGCAGTTAAGTTCTCTGATGGGGAGACTGAAAAAGCAGACCCACTTTGTAAAGAAAACTTCCAGGTTGCCTTCCAATGAGGTTCCACCTCCAGAACAATTAAAAAAAAATCAGATAATTCAAGAATCTAATTAAAATGCTAAATTACTAACAAACTATTAAAATAGGAAAAGTATTTGACACGCTTGAGCTTCTTTATTTTCTACAACATTTGTTGTCCCATTTGATTCAATATTTTTTACAGACATATAACACAGTAACAGGCCCTTCCAGTGCATGAGCCCATGCCACCCAAATACACCAGTTAAACTACAAATCTGACACATTATCGAAGGGTTGGAGGAAATTGCAGCATACAGAGGAAACCAGCACAGACGTGGGGAGAACGTACAAATTCTTCACGGAGAGTGTTGGATTCGAACCCCAGTCGCTGGTGCTGTAATAGTGTTGCACTAACTGTGTTAACCAAGCGGCCTAAATATTCTGGTTCTTAAGCCACCCTCTCTTACAATAAATTGGAGGTGTTGGATGTCAAGAGAGTCTAATCCCTCTCCTTCAAATATCAGTGCTCTGCCTGCTGGATTCAATGATGATTCCAGTGATGGTGGGGAAGGTCAGATGTGCTGGTAGGGGGTTCCAAGTTTGCTCATCTGGTTAAATCTGAGACAAGCTATATGTGAACAGTGAGTTTGATTTAGCCAAATGTAAAGTAGATTCGTGAAAAATCATCACACCCCACCAACAAAAAAAGGAAGATTCTTTCATTATTCTTAATGAGTTTGTCACGGGTCGAAAAACATCTCATTATGATTCATAAATATCAATTTGTTTTAAATCACTGCTTAATTAGGAGCTGACTTGTTGCGTAGATGACATTGCTTGTGTCCACCAAGTAAGACTCTATTTAGTCAATCTGAGATGCAATTGGTCAATCCTGACAATGGTACTCAACAAAAATCTCAGCCAAGTTAGCATTAACATTTCAATCATATTTGTTACTCATTTATAGAAATTGCAGAGACAGAAAAAAAAATCCATCTGAATTTTAAGTAATCAAGTCAGACAGTGGAAGTGTTTTCCAAGAAATTTTAAGATGGACATGATTCCATATAGGTCAGTGTTATGATGTTGGAACCATGGCAGGCAATCTATAAAATCTTACAAATAGCAAAAATACATAAATTATGAAAACATAAGAACATAAGAAATAGGAGCAGGAATTGGCCATCCGGCCTATCAAGCTGTGGTGAATGTCTGCCAAGCTGCCTGTCTCCCCTCTGGTGAGCCTTGCTGTACTAACATTGACTGCGCATTATCTCTACTGTTAAGGACACTCCCCTTGGAGTTAACTGTATATGCACCTATTGTCTTTCATTATTGTACCATGAGTTTCTGCTAATAAAAGCCATGATTATTGTTTGACCACATCGTCTTTGTCTACTTCATCAACTGGCACTTCACAAGCCTTCTCTGCCCTTCAATAAGATCATGGCTAATCTGATGATGGGCTCATCTGTACCTACCTTCCTTTTTCCCCATGTCCCTTAATTCCCTAACTATGTAGAAATCTATCCAACCTTGTCTTAAATATATTGACTGAGGTAGCCTCTACTGCTTCAATGGGCAGCAAATTCCACAGCTTCACCATCCTCTGGAAAAAGCAGTTCCTCCTCATTGTTCTAAATCTACTACTCTGAATCTTGAGGCTATGTCCCCTAGTTCTAGTCTCCCCACCAATGGAAACAACCTACCTACCTCTATCTTATCTATGCCTTTCATAATTTTATATGATCCCCTCTCATTCTTCTAAATTCCAGCAAGTACAGTCCCAGATGACTCAATCTCTCATCATAGGCTAACCTCCTCATCTCTGGAATCAACCTGATGAATCTCTTCTGCACTACCTCTAAAGCCAGTACATCCTTCCTCATGTAAGCCGACCAATACTGTACACAGTATTCCAGAGGCGGCCTCACCAGTACCTAGAGCAGTTGCAGCATAACCTCCCTGCACCTCTACTCAATCTCTCTAGCAACATTCCATTTACCTTCTTAATAACCTGCTGCACTTGCAAACCAACCTTTTGCGATTCATGCACAAGTAGTCCCAAGTCCTTCTGCATGGCAGCATGCTGCAATCGCTTGCCATTTAAATAATAATCCAATCTTCCATTTCCCTTTTAAAGTAGATAACCACACATTTGTCAACATTGTACTCCATCTGCTAGACCCTCCCCACTCACATAACTTAACTATCTCTCTCTCCAGACTCTCCATATCCTCTGCACAATTTGCTTTTCCACTAAATTTGTTGTCATCAGCAAACTTAGATACACTACTCTTTGTCTCCTCTTCCAGATCGTTAAAGTATGCCATGAACAATTGTAGGCCCATCACTGACCCCTGCAGCACAATGCTCAACACCGATTGTCAACAAGAAAAATACCTCTGTATCCCAACTCTGTTTTCTATTGGTTAACCAATCCTCTACCTATGCTTATACATCACCTCTAACTCAATGCATCCTTATCTTCTGTTTCAGTCCTTTATGCGGCACCTTATCGAACACCTTCTGTAAATCCAGGTAAACAACGTCCATCTGCTCCCCTCTGTCTACTGCGCTCATTATATTCTCAAAGAACTCCAGTAAATTTGTCAAACAGGACCTGCATCTGCCTGATGGTTCCATTTTGCTCTATATGGCTCACTATATCAAGCCAGTAATTTTCAACTTGAGGTGCAAAACTTGTCCCTACAGTCCACTCATGTTTGAATACATGACCCCTGAGGCTTTGATAATCTTGAAATCATTTAGTCAGAGAGTTGGCACAAAAAAAACTAAAAATGTACTAGTTAAGCCAACGATCAGTTCAGTTACAAGCCCGAACCTTCTATGACACGTGATATCTTCATTTGCTTCTGAAGGAGATGTGGGGCACATATTAAATCTTGGGTCAATGAAAAGGATATTTTATGGCAATTAGAGAGGGCAGATACTCCAAAAATGTAGGTATTGTAGGTTAATTAGGTATAATTGGGTGGCATAGGTTTCAATGGCTGTAATCGGCTTCTACCATATTGAAAATAAATTTAAAAAATGGACTCTTTATCTTCTCATGAAGAAACAACATTCCAAATTGGACCACAAACTGAGTATTGTTTAGGTTTGTAAAAATGCTGCAAGTCTCTGGAGAAGGATGTGAACCATAAACTTCTTAGTCTATATAAAAAACAAATATTGATGGTGATTTAAAATGAATTGCTACTTTGTTATCAATTGTTATACAGTGGTGCCCCAAGCCAAAAGCCCGAGAACCAATTTGCATTTATATAGCACTATCGATAGTTCTCCTTGAAACATATTATCAGTATTGGGCTTGAAACCATTTGGGTGGAGTGAAACAAACCAAGACCCACAAGGCATCAAGACTCAAGGCTTCTTAAATGTTTATTGTATTATGTATTATTTAAAACATTATTAATGCTATAAGATTATCAAAGGAACTGGAAGAAATTGTTTAGGGTATTAAGATAGGAAATATGCACTCTGCAGCCTTTGGACTGTACTAATGTTATCCAGCTTTTACTCTAAATGTTACCTTAACACTCTGACATTGGCCTAAACCCTGATTTTGGACATTACTCATCTCAGTGATTGAGCAAAATAGTTGCCCCCCATTTGTATAGGATGATCAGATTGACTGCAGTTTTTGTACCAGACATCACTGGTTACCAACAACCCTACCCCAATTTTATCACCAAGTGAATCATGTCTGTATCAAATAATTGAGCAAACCTCTTCCTATGGGATTGCAACTTCTGTGCTAAGTTTATTTCTCGTGTCCATGCATTTCTGTGAGGGGCCTTGGACAAAGTGGTGACTCTCTGTCTTCCTTGCCATAGACAAAGTTAAAGAATTTCATGAATGTCACATTCTAAACGTAGTATTGCGTGACAATAATGGAATCTTTACCTTTATCTTTTAATTAATCAATTTTTTCTGGAGATCAAACATTTCACCAAATAGTTGTTTTGATCAGAAAGAGCCGATCAGCATGTGGAGAGGTTTTGCATTCCATGCAAATTCTGAAGATGGTTATAATAGAGTCTCAGTGAAGGTAAAAATTAATATAAATTATATCCTTGGATGTTTTCTTTATGATCCTTTTAAGCCTGTAGCCAGATTTACTAAATTTTACTATGAAAAGTTATTGATTTTAATTATGGCATTCTATACTCATAGATATTTTGGTCAATGTTTATTAATGTTGGTTCACCAGGAGTTAAATTCATTTCTTGGTGGAGATAACAGGATACAACACAGGAAATGTAATTAAACCTGCCAAGACCCTTCATAGTTGTGTAATCAAATGACATTTGTTTGGAAGCCATGCAAGGTAATATTAGAACAAATGAATGAATGCAGGCTTTTAATGTTAAGCCCTCATATTTTTCCCCAAAATGTTGATTTTTTTTTTGCTTGCTTTTAAATATACTAATCAGAGACTTGTTCTCTTTTTTTGTCTTTAACAGTGGATGATAGGATGATAGGATTCCTGGTTTACATTCCTGACACTCTCTAATCGAGGATTTGGCAGATGAGCCTATCCTACTCAGATTACTTCAAGTAAGTGTTTTGCCAATAACCTTTCATCAGTAGCATAATCCAAGTCCTTTTTACCTTGAATCCAAAGGATATTGTCCTTTAACTAAATGATCTGCTATTCGAATTGAGACCTCGTCACACGAATGTACATGTGGCCACTGCAGCAGACAAAATACAGATAAATGCACACAGAGTTATTGAATGGGTTCAAAGTGCATGAGGAAATGCACATAATGTTCAAAAAAGCACAGCTTGAAGAACACAGTCATTTGGTTCTGGGGTGGGGCGGGGGGGTGGGGGGTGGCATCAAATTCTGCTGACGGACCTTTAACCTAAATCACAGACAGTGTCTTTTTCTTCTGATGGCTTCTGACATGCTGACCCTTTCCAAAATTTTCTTTTTTATTATTATTTCTAGGATTCAATCTTTATGCTCTTTAGTGTTTCATGGAGACGTGTACAACAGCTATTAGCGACAACAAATACATTTTTTTTTACTATGGCACAAAACTATGCTGAACCAAGCTGCCTTAAGAGATAGGTAGAAAAAAAAGAGGTATTCTTGTTTAAATATACCAAAATACTTTTTTGTGTGGTGATTCATTAGTATACATAAAGACTTTATCCAAGACAGTATTGGAGTCTATTTGCATTAATGTGGCGTGAAATTGGATTGTCATCATTTCTTTCTGTATAATGTATCAGAATCATACACCTCTTCTTCCTTTTTACACTTGCAAGGCCTTTAACATTCCTTATACATTACACACAGAGAACATTATTCTTTGCAAAATCACAAGCTTAATCATGATAATGTCAGTTTCTTAGTGGTGAATTTAATAACTAGATATATCTATTAAAACATTTCTGCCAGCAAAAATACAAATCAAAGGAAGCATTCATTTCTTTTTTTTGCAATGCTTTATCCTGAGCAACTGAATAACCCCACTGTTGGAGTGATTTTAAAAAAAAATCCTTCATACAAGATTACAAATACCCTGGCTTTTTAAAAATCTGCAACTGGGCTGATGGCTTAATCAGCTATTCATAACTGAATTTGCACAGAGAACTGATGCAAGCTGAGTCTTTTGCCATGAATTACAGTGTGTTTATATACAGTAAACTGACAACTATAATTCACAATGCTGAACAACCATTTGATGTGCAGCAGAGGTTGGGCATTGATGCTCCATCTACAAAGTTGTCACCACATCAGATGTACATGAAACAGGGACAATGCAATCCCTTTGTACAGGGCTGCTTTCATTAAAATCAACAGAACTAAAATCAGCTCTGAAAAAAATTAGCCCAGAAATACTGTTTTTAGTCTTTGTGGAGGTCTTTAGGAAATTTATCAGAATGTTACCTGGATTGGGAAATATGTCTTGTGAGGCAAGGTTTGCAGAGATAGGGCTTCACTCTTTGAAGTTAAGAAGGATGAGAGGTGATTTAATAGAGGTCTACAAGATTATGAGAAGCATAGGTAAGGTCGACAGTCAGCACCATTTCCCCAGGGAGGGAGAAGCAAACGCCAGAGGACATGTGTACAAAGTGAAGGGAGGAAAGTTTAGGGGAGACATCAGGCTTTTTTTTTACAGAGAGCTTTGGGTGCGTGGAATGCATTGCCAGGGGTGGTAGTGGAAACTGGAACAATAGGGACATTTAAGAGACAGTCACATATTTGAATGAAAATTATGAGGTAGTGAGGGTTTTGTTTTTTTTTGTGTGTGGGTATATAAGGGTTGGCAAAACATCATGGACTAAAGGGCCTGTACTTTCCTGTCATGTCCTAAGGTATCTGAGATTACTTGATGAGATTACTTAGCTTGCATCAAATATTAATGCACCAATGTATTTGAAATAGTAGATAACATATTTTAGATGATTGAGGAAAGCATAAAAATTAAAATAAAGTTGAAGAATAACAATATATATTGCAAAAATAGCATGAAATATGAGAAATACCCAGCAGTTTCGTCAGTATCTATGGAGGGAGAAACAGATGCAACAGTCTGGCTATATCCTGATGTTCGAATTGGAATAAATGCAATGCTGCCACCAGACACAATTTCTCCCATTCCTTTCAATTTTTTAGAAAGGTTACTTCCAGACCCACTCTTCTTTCCGTACTGTGCCTCCCTTTCCATTCCACGATACGTTCTCGATCAAACCTAGGGGATCCACTTTCTTCTCAGCTCATCACGTAGAAAAATACAGCTCAGAAAACAGGCTCTTCAGCCCATCTTGTCTTAAAAACACACCAAAATGCTGGAAGAACTCAGCCAATCTTTCAGCATCCATAAAAAGCAAAGATATATTGCTGATATCTCGGGTCAGATTTCTGCTCGAAACATCAGCAATATACCTTTGCATTTTGTGTAGGCTGAAAATCTGGCTGAGTTCCTCCAGCATTTTGGTGTGTTTTTACTACAATCACAGCATCTAGACTTTCATGCTTCACTCAGTCCATCTAGTCTGTGCTGAATTATTATTCTGTCTAGTCCCATTGACTTGCACCCAGTCCATAACCCTCCATACCTCTCCCATCCATGCACCTGTATAATTAAAAAAAAATTAAAACTGAGCCTGCATTCACCACTTCAGCTGGCAGTTCATTCCACATACCCACTACTCTGTGTATGAAGAAATTCCTCCAAAACCTCTCGCTTTTCACCCTTAACCCATGTGCTCTGGTTTGTATCTCATCTAACCTCTGTTAATAATGCCTAGTTAAATTTACCTCTTCTACCAGAGTATCAAATGTCCATGGCAGGCAAAACTTTATTTCCAGTAAGCATTCAATCAGATGGCATGTAAAATGCACTGCACAAGATAAAATCTAATGGGAACATTTATTATGGATTAAAGATATTTCAGGTCATAGAATGCAGGGAATCAATATAAATGAGACTTTTTCAGCTTGGAAATATGCAACTAGTGAAGTGTCCCAAGGATCAGTTGCTGGCTTTCAATTATTTACTATCTATTCTTTATTTTTTGAATACTTTATTAAAAAATTTAAAACCACAATTACATCAAATTCTAATAAAATTCATATATAGAAAAAATATATGTGGATAATTGTAATGGAGGATTTAGACCATGCTTTTGCTTATGCAAGGCTGAGTATCAGTAATCTACTTTGAGAATAATGTAAGAATCAACAGACATAAGCTAAATTCCACCATGGGGCCCAGAGATGCAGTTATCTGACAAAAAGACATCTGGAACCAAGAACGTTTAATCTTCCTGCTTGTTAGCCGGTTGCTGAAGTTTGAGATTGATGGGATTGTTGGTCGCAGACTATCAGGCGAGACCTTGCAGCTAAGTAAATCATTGTATTCAAAGTGATAAGCTAGAAAGTTGTGGTATTTGATAGAAGTCTAGGCGTGCTCGGTTATCTTTTTTTTTGCGCAGGGAATAGGTGCTTGAGTAAGTAATTTTTGGGTAATATAAGCCGTGGTCCCGCTGCTGAAGTTTCAGACTCTCTGAGGGGTGGAAACGTCTCTCAGCAAGAAAAAGAACTTCTAGAGTCCAACCAATGTCTTGGTCGGGAGAGGTGGAGAAGTTGCTACCGGCGCCCCGACAACCTACTACAAGAGTGCGGTCGTTGCCTCGCTTCGGCAGTTGGGACCAGTTCAGGCGTTGATAAGTATAATTGGAAAGGGCTTGCATATTGTAGTTTGAAATCAGCTTTAGATTTAGTAATAAAGATTTGTATAAACTGAAGTGCTCTCGGTGTGTGTCTCTGTTTTCTTTTGGTTGCTCAAACACTGTGACCAATCTAAAATGAACAAAGTGAGAGGTACAAGTTTATCCAGGATAATAATATATAACATATAACAATATATAAAACCCAACTTCCCTCTCACTCCCCATTAATTCCCATCCTTCTTCCCCTATCTATTCTAATGACTGGGAAGAGGGGACAGGGCGTTAGTGATTATATTTTGCTTGTGAACAAAAATAGTCAGCTGGTCTGCTGCGATGAAGATATTTTGACTCAACAACAGGATTTAGGTTCAGTGAGTGGGAGAAGAAAATTTGGTAAATGGAGTTTGAAGATGGAAAGTGTGAGTAATGCACTTTGGTCAGAGAATCAAAAGGAAGAATGAATGGCAGTAGCGGATTAACTGCCACCTGGGCCCCAGGCTGAGCTTTAATAAGGCCTGCACCCTTGACCTGGACCCCTGCCCTATGGCCCCCACCCTTTGTTGAATACAATAAAGTGAAATTGTTCCATTTATTAGCCTTTGTGTGTGATTCCCCCACATATTCTAAATTTATCCACTGGGTATGAGCTGGGAATATACAGTTGGTGTTTGGTTGGAGGATGGGTGGAAAAACATTGTTAAAATCAAACAAAACTTTACCTTACAGAAGCTATCTGCCAGCCCTGAATAATTTGAAAAGTCTTTTGGTTACAAAAAGATAAATAAAATCAGTTCTAAAAATGTCTTAATACAAAATAACTCGGGAGAAAGGAGAACCTTTTTTTTTAAAAAAAGGAAACTGCTGCAGGAGGCAGATCTCAGACCCATGTGAGCATTGATTGACAGGTAGCATTGGGACTGGCGGAGACTGAACTGATAGATGGGATCTAGATCCTGCTGCTGATTGACAGATGAATGCGGTACTTTCATGAGCCTTGATTGAAAGGTGGACCCATGATGACAAGTAGTTATATTGATGTACCAGTGGACACCTTAGCATCATAAGGGATTTGGAACAGAGAAGGGCTTCTTAGTCGAAATTTGCTAAAGGTTGGCAGATTTTACAAGATGAATATTCACATCTCAATCAGCAGATAAATAATGTCTGTTACCAGGTGACCTGATTTAATTACGTGATTGATCAGGTCCACGGATTGTGCAGTGAAATCCCACATTAACATGTATCTAAGTACAGTGCACCCAATAGATGATCTGCAGAAATTGTTCTTCTGTACATTAAACATGTTCATGCATTCACACAAAAAAATACTCAATATGTTTTGTTTTAAGCAGGGCACTGTTACAATACTTTGGAAATTGTTATAGTACTCCCACTCATTCATGAATTTCCCCACAGCAGCCCAGTCTCACACAACAACAACCTTCTCATCTGTACAGAACTGCTGCTTTGAAGTGACATTATCGCTTTATTCAATCTGCAGGGATCAGACCCTGGCCCCGAGGATCCCAGTCCCAATTTCTCACAACATGCATTCATGCTGAAAACAAAATCTTGATGCATTTTGTGAGAAAAGAGCGCCTTGATCGACAGAGCTGTATACTTATATGGACCACTTTAATGTGCCGAGAGCCAATACATCCCCCCAGCCCCTCCCCAGAATTATAGTGGATGAAAAGACAAATGAGAAATCATAGGAGGCCATCAGGAGCAAGAGAGAAACAGTAAGAAGACCAGTCTTTTGGGGGCGTTCAGGTTCTCCTGCATGGTCTGTCTACAGTCTGAAATGCTGGAGGGATGGAGAATTGTGAAGTGCAATGGATGGAGGAGGTCCATGGCAGGTTTGGAACCCACTCCCCCCACCACTCCCCCTGCTGAATTTCTTAAATGGAAGTTTGAGCCACCCCACAGTCACCCTAATGACCCCCCCCACCCCCGATTAGATCTCTTCTGATGCAGGCTCTGCCAGTAGTGATGACGGGCCCTCTTACCTGGTGGGGCCCTAGGCTTCAGCCTACTCAGCCTAATGGTTAATGTGCCATTGGAGGGAGGCTGTAAAAGAGTAGAATATATCTTTTTGATATTGTGTCAGAGCTTTACAGCATAGAAACAGGGCCTTTGGCCCACCATACCCATGTCAACCTATCTCTATGAATCTCATGTACTAGCACGAGGTTCATAATTTCAGAGATGAAAGACAAAATTTTGCAGACATTCAGCTTTCAGTAAAAACACAGAAATGCTGGAGGGAACTTAGTAAGTCTTGCAGCATTCATAGGAGGTAGAGATATATAACTGACATTTCAAGCCTTCTTTACCTCCTATGGACACTGTGAGGCCTGCTGAGTTTCTCCAGCATTTTGTTTATTTTTAACATAAATTATGTACCTTGGCAATTGAAGAGCTACTCTAGATACTTAAATGTTGTGAGAGAACCTGCCTTTACCACCCACTCAATCACAGTGACAGATTCCAACCACCCGATGAGTGGAAAGGTTTCTTGCTCAGTTCCTCTCCAAACTTAAAAAAAAAATCCTTACCCTAAACCTATGCCCTTTTGTAGTACCCCTGCGACAATGAAAAAGAAGCATAGAAGTTAGCATGCAGGTGCAGGAAGTAATTCAGATGTCAAATGGCATATTGGCCTTTATTGCTGGAGGAATGACATTAAAGGTAGAGAAGCACTCTGGAAACTTGATTGGCTGTACCAAGGGAACTGTGTACAGTTTTGGTCTTTTTATTTATTACCAGCTTTGGAGCCAACCCAAGAGAAGGCCATTGGGCTGAGAAGTTGTCCAGTTGCAAAGATCTGTATTTTTTGGAGTTTAGAAGAATGAGTGGTGATCTTATTGAATCTTAAGATCCTAAAGAGCTATGGCAGGGTAGAAGAAGAATTGTCTATCGCAGTATAAGAGTCTTGAGCAAAAGGACGTAGTTTCAGACAAAGAGAGCCATCTTTTATACAGTAACTGAGGGATGTAGGAATTTAATTTTACAGGAGGTCTTGAATGTTTTGAATTCTCTATCTAAGAAAGGTCAGGAGGCTAGATCTATGTGAAAGTCTGGGAATTGGAGGTTATGTAGAACTGACTACAAGAGGAGAGGAGTCTGGAATATTTATCTTTGCCTGGATGAATGCTGATCCAACAATTCCATAGAAGCTTGACCCTGCCATAACAAACATTATGAATGGAAGGAAAGACTGAGTGACCCACTCAGCTCCTACTTTCCGCTGTACTTGCATGTCCTTGTATTCTCGTACATCTTTGACCATCCTCTACTCCATTTGGCATTCTCTGCCATACTGACAAGGTCATATGATGATGTTTTGCTGAGATCTGATCACTTTCCAATTCATTCGCCGACCTAGATCTGTGTCTTCAACTTCCTGTACTCTTCTTGTAAACAAAGAATAGTTCCACATTGGGCAATTTGCAATCTTCCAGACTCAGTTATGGTCGACAATTTCAAACCACTACTTATGGCACATGTTTTTCTAATAGGAATCCACACTTCTTGATGCATACATCTTGATTCTTCACTTGTCTAATTACCACTTTTGCTTACACCCGGCATCTTATTTTTATCTTTCCATCCAAGCGGAGTCTTAGCTCTTGTTACTTTTCCCACTCTATAGTTCCCTTCTCCTGTCATTGCTGAGAAATTGTTACAAATGCTTTTACTTCCAATATTTACTCTATATGTGTCTCCTAGATGCTGCCTTACCTGCTGAATATTCTTGGTACTTTTTGCTATAATTCCAGCAACTTCAATATTTTACTGTCACTTTAAAATATTCCACTTGCTTTTATTCTGCAGCAAGAGATGTAGTTAAAAAAATAAATGTTTCTGTAACAGAATCTCTATTTGTATTTAATAGACCTCATTGATACTGAGCTTTAGATTGTCACTGAGTTCAGAGAGAAATACTATTTATGTTTTCCAGCATTTACTTAAAAATCCTTAAGCTTTTGGTGTGGTAATTAAAAGTGAAGGCTGTTTCAATTTTTAAAAAATGGAAACATTTCACCAATTAGTTTACATTCAATTGGCAGATATTCTATGCCGCAGTGGTTCCCAACCTTTTTTCTTTCCACTCAAATCCCTATGCCATCAGTGCTCTGTGATTAGAAAGGGATTGCTTAAGGTGGTATGTGAGTGGGAAGGGAAGGTTGAGAATCACTGCTCTAGACCTAATTGTTACTGAAATATTTTGCTTGAGAAAAATTGTCATTGGCCCATTTCCTTTGGAGTTATGAAACCCTGCACATAACAAATCAATTCGATATGATTAAAACAGTGGTTTTCAAACTTTTTCTTTCCACCCACATACCACCTTAAGCAAATCCCTTACTAATCACAGAGCAACAATGGCATAGGGAATACTTAAAGAGAAATGTGAGTGGAAAGAAAAAGGTTGGGAACCACTGTTCTATGGTGAGTGACATCTCAAAACAGTTCCGCCATTTACAAGGTACAAATCAGAAGGGTCTTGGAATATTTCTCTTTGCCTGGATGAATGTCAATCCAACAATTCCATAAAAGCTTGACCCTGCCAGGTCAAAGCAGTCAACTTGATTGCCATCCCATGCGTCATGCTAACTAATCATTCTCTTCATCATACTGTAAACTCACAGTGGCTTCAGTAAGTACCATCTGCAAAATGCACACCATTATTTACTCTGGTAACTCAACAGCACACCTAGGACTACAAACTCAACTGCGAAAGGACAAGGGCATCAGCGATCAGGGCACCAGTCTTATAGGAACTTCATCAACTTACAGGCTCCCTTTCAACTAGCATAGATCCTCATTTGGAAGTATGTTGCCATTCCTTCATTAACTATTGGAACTCCAAACCCAACAGCACATGGTGTTACCGTCACTGGAAGGACTTCAGTGATTCAGGAAGATGGCTCACCATGGCCTTCTCAAGAGATAGGAAATGAATACTGTTCTCCCCAGTAATGCTCAAATCCCAGAAAACAATTAATAATAAAATGCATTCCCAATAATGGATAATGTGCAAAAATAGAGAAGGAACTTGTTTCCGTCATGAGAGATTGCGGTTTCTGCAGTCAATAGAAATGCTTGCAACAATAGGAACTGTCATAATAAATATCACCAGAGTTATGTTCAATTCTTAAATTCCAACAGGTGTGCCTGACATAATGTATAACCATACGTTCAGGATTACAAATTAGATAGACACTAAACAAGTGAGCACAAGCTATTTCAGTAATCACACAACATATTCCAATGGCTGGAACTTAAGACACTATATGTGAACAAGATGAATCATAGCACCATAGAACATTAGAGCCCTGCTAGTCTGTGCCAAATTATGAATCTGCCTAGTCCCACTGACATGCACTCAGCCCATAGCCATCCATATCCTTCCCATCTACGTACTTGTGAAGAAAGAAACAATAAAGACAACATTATTCCACTTTAGGCATTGTATCCCTTCCCATGCACGATGCCAAATATGCTCTCTTGGGATGAATCAAGCTCTGATACAGTTCTTGATTCGAAACATAAATTAGTAAGTATTTTGATCGCTTGTAGTTTCTATGAGTCAGACCTGATCAGCTGCTTTCCTGAGATAACATTTTCATGAAGCTGCATGATAAAATCCATCATGTTACTATAGGAACAGAGCATTGCTAATCTCTTTGCTCCTGATCATTCCTTTCAGTAGGGGATCACTCTATTCTCAACTTTGACTTAAAGTTTCTTCATTAGATACCTGATGCAGCATCAATTACCACAAAAGACTGAGGTCAATAGGCTTTTATTGACTATAGACTGGAGCAGCAACCAGCAGGAAGAGTGGGGAGCATGCAAAGGGGTCATGGGTAGGATCAGTCTCGGGAGGTGTGTCCAGCCGGCAGTAACCAATATCAGTAGAACAGTAGTTTACCATTTCTTTTTTTTTGCATTCATTGTCATAGTCCAAGTCAAGTTGCCATGAGTTCCTCTGTTTGGGAAATTGGTCAGATTGTACTTGTGCCAGAACTATCAGCTCCTTGGTGTCTAACCTGGAATTGGTGATTTAAAAATGACAGTTGGTTTCAGGGCAGTTTGCAGAAAAATCCATGGACATTATGATGCTACAACATATCAACAAAAAGAATGCACACGCTATCACCTTCCACACTGCAGAATATCCAAGGCATTTCATAATAAGATGAATCTTAAAAAAGGAGGAAATTGATTCCAGACTGAATAGAGAGTTGCTGGAGGGTGTCTAAACTCTTAATCAAAATGGGGAGTCTAAAGGCTAGTTATAAAAGTGGGAAGTGACAGTGAATGCAGAGGACAAATTGATGTATTTGGGCAGTGGAGGCTCATGGGTTGGAAGGGCCTGTTATTGTACTGTATCTCTAAATTAAAAATTAAAATATGAAGTGTAGGCTTAAACATCGTGCGTGCAATTCAGGAATGTTACCTGTTAAATATGAAGCAGTGGGGAGAAAAGATAATGCAGGTCAGCAACAAGGGCAAGTTGGTTCAGGATTGGATCTAGATTTTGGCATTTAGGCACAGCTGAAAAGTGCAGAAGTTGAAAGGTCATCAAGGTTTTGAGTAATCAAATCAAAGTCAAGCTTTAAGTGCTCCATCTCCAGGCAGATTGAAAGGACAGAGGAAGGCTGTGGCATTTTAAAAATATTCTAAAGTCATGATCTCTGCTGACGAGAGGAGCTTTTATTACACATCATTGGTTGGCTGAGCAGGTGGCTGTTTTTATTCCATATGATGAAAATTCTCACACAATTCCTCTCTTATGGAGAGGAAAGATAAATGTTTAAGTTAGAACAGTGAATGACATTGAGAAGATAATAGACACAATGATATTCAGAAGCATCACTTTTAATACTTTTAATGCATCACTTTTAATACCCAGTCTCTTATGGAGAGGAAAGATAAATGTTTAAATTAAAACAGTGAATGACATTGAGAAGATAATAGACACAATGATATTCGAAAGCATCACTTTTAATACCCGATCTTTTTAAAAGGTGGGTGGTCACAGGTTAGAGGTTACTACAGATGGGTTTGTTCCAAATTCTTGTAATGTATCCTGTAAACTGTACTGGTTTCAGCCACATTGGTGGCTGGTTAGACTAGTGGTGATGAAGGTATTGCAGTTCAAGTGAAATAGATTACAATGTTATCTATAATGGAAAGAGTACGAAAAGTTTGCTACCAACTGGAGAGAGATATTGTAGGGGTGGAACAGACGCACAGTTTGCGACAGGGTCAAAAATCTCCCTTATGTTTCGCAAAGAAAATTGTGACATCCATATTCTGAGAAAATAATGTGGTGGGAAAGGACTTTAAAAATTAAAAACGTAAAATGATGGAAATATTTAGCAGGTAATTTGGTGCCTGTGGAAACAGGAACAGAGTTAATATTTCAGGTTCCAACTTAATCAAAGTAAAGGACCTGAATGGTGATAGAACCATAGAAATCTACAGCACAGTAAACAGGCCACTGGCCCTTCTGATGTGTGCTGAAACATCATTCTCCTACTCCCACTGACCTGCACCCATTTCATAACCCTCCAGACCTTTCCTATCCATGTATCTATCCAATTTATTCTTAAAACTTAAGAGTGAGCCTGCATTTACCATGTCAGATGGCAGCTCATTCCACACTCCCACCACTCTCTGAGTGAAGAAGTTCCACTTAATGCTCCCCCTAAACCTTTCCCCTTTCACCCTAAAGTCAGGTCTTCTCATATTTATCCATTGTAATCCAAGTGGAAACAACCTACTTGCATTTACTCTGTCTATACGCCTCATAATTTTGTAAACCTCTATCAAATCTCCCCTCATTCTTCTATGCTCCAAGGAATAAAGTCCTAACCTATTTAATTTTTCCCTGTAACTCAGGGACATCCTAGTAAATCTTCTATGCACTCTTTCAATCTTACTGATATCCTTCCTGTAACTTGGTGACCAGAACTGCACACAAAACACCAAATTTGGCCTCACTAATGTCTTATACAATCTTACCATAACATCCCAACTCTTATACTCAGTACTTTGATTTATGAAGACCAAGATGCCAAAAGCTTTCCTCACTGTCCACAACACCTCCAAACTTAGTGTCATCAGCAAACTTGCTACTCCAATTTCCCACATTATCATTCAGATCAATGATATAGACATCTAGCAACAATGGTCCCAGCATCAATCCCCGAGGCACACCACTTATCACAGGCCTCCAGTCTGAAAATCAATCATCCACTTCTCCTATTCAGCCAATTTCAAATTCATTTTCCAAATGCCTAGTGCCTGAACCTTCTGAACTAACCTTCCATATGAGACCTTATCAAAGGCCTTACATCCAACATCCATAGTCTTTCCTTCATCTACTTTCTTGGTAACCTCCTTGAAAGCTCTATAAGATTCATTAAACACGACCTACCACACACAAAGCCATGTTAACGATCCTTAATCAGCCCTTGGCTGTCCAAATACTTGTATATCTGATCTCTTAGAACACCCTTCAATAATTTACCTACTACTGATGTCAGACTCACTGGCCTGTAATTCCCTGGTTTAACTTTGGAGCCTTTTTTAAACAATGGAACAACATGAACTGCCCTCCAATCCTCCGGCACCTCTCCTGTGGCTAAGGACATTTTAAATATTTCTGCCAGAGGCCCTGCAATTTCTACACTAGTCTCCCTAAAGGTCCGAGGTAACATCATGTCGGGCCCTGGGAATTTATCTACCTTTATTCCCTGTAAAACAGCAAGCGCCCCCTCCTGTTTAATCTCCATATGCTCCATGCCTCTACTGTTTGTTTTCCTTCTTTCCTTGTACACTATTCCAGTTTCCTGAGTAAATACTGAGTAATTTTTTTTCCTATCTTACAAGATTATACATTTACTGATGCATAGGCTCAGTAGTTCTTTTTGGTGCTCTAGAATTCTGCCTTTGAGTTTTTCTGTCTGTTCCAACAGCCCCATTCTTTCTTTGTCTTCATTCTGACAGATTGTTCAACAGTAACAGAGTGAAGAATGATGCTTACTATTTTCTCTCTTCCTGCTGTTTCCATCCCCAACGACCATGCTCAGTGAAAGAGATGCAGTTCTTTAAGTTAGCAGGTTTCAACTAATATACGGCATTCCTTCAGGTCCCTGGTTGTTCCTTGTTTCCTGCTGTTCTCATATTGTCAAGCACCGGCCCTTTTTTGGGAATAAGATGACCCCATTATCTTAATAGGATCAGTTCCCTGGGAATTTTAACAGGTAGAGATCCCACTCAGCCTACTGTCTGACAGAGGTTTTAACAGCCATCAGTAATCATAACACCACCTTAGTATTATTTGAATTTAAAGCTTACTGAGAAATCAGAGGGATTTGTAGAATATGTTTCGGTTACCAATGGACATAGCAGGGACATTTGGTTCCTCTGTGCATAATCCAATCACGCTAGGAATTTGTAAACTAAAATCAGAATTATTGCACATATATCCATTAAAAATGGGAAGAACTGCAGGTTAAATTTCAATGCTGTTTTATTTGAAAATGGACATGCGGAGATAAATCCAGAGCTTTGGCAAATGAAATAACTGGCGCAGCAATCCTGTTTGTTTAATCTTGAAGAAAGATGTGAGGGCAGAAGAACAATTAAACTTTGCTGCAGCCTTTTGATACAATCTTTTCAATGTTTCTTTTTTTTTTAACCATGTTGTTCTTTCGACATCTCTCCGAATTTATTGGAAGTTATTCACTCTTGAAGGGGACAGGGTTGGCAGCAGCAAGAGTGTTTTTTATTAATATCAAATAAAATCCTTGATAAAGGAAGGGGTCAGCATGATGCGAAGTGGTTAGCGCAACACCTTTACAGCGCCAGAGATTGGGAAAAGGGTTCAAATCTCGCACTGGCGGTAAGGAGTTGGTACGTTCTCCCCGTGTCTGCATGGGTATACTCTGGGGGCTCTGGTTTCCTCCCACCTTTTGAAGCACATTGGAGGGTGTAGGTTAATGGCGTGTAAATTGGGCGGCATGGACACATGGGCCAAAATGGTCTGTTACCGTGCTGTATGTCTAAATTAAAAAAAAATATTCAAGAGAATACCAGGCTAATCCATTTTATACAGGATTCTGGATAGTGATCATTTATTGGATTAATTATCCCAAAACATAAATTTAAGTGGTGCAAGTGGAAAGTTAAGAATACTAAATTCAGATTATCAGGTTTGATCTCTATAAAAGTATGAGTATTTATTAAAAAATCACAAAGCTGCTGTAAAATGAAAACAGAAACACCAATATTATTTGAGAAAGTAACATCACTGAACTTGAATTGCCTGGTTTACAGGCAACTCTGGATGCACACCAATAGAGTCGAACCTTATCTACCCTGTGAAGGTGATCCAGTAACCACATGGCAAGAAGTGAACAAAGAATAATATTAGTAGTGCCATTTCAGTACTGTGTTGAAAGATAGCCACCATTTCAGTTTGAATTAATTACGTTTCACACACACGGGACACCTGACTCTTGTTATTAGATATTGTATATCTTATGACTCAGTTATTCTATTAATGTGATCCCTACTGAAGTCTTTGCTTAAATTTTTTAGATCCAAATAGAACAATAAAATGCTATTGATGCACCATCAAATAATCACAAAACACTGAAGTTGTGAAACAGATATGCATTTATTAACTATAGACTGGAACAGTTGTTAACCTCATTTACTGATCAAGGCAGAGTGAAATGGGGAGCATGCAAAGGGCGATGGGTAGGTTTGGTCTCGGGAGGCATGTCCAGCCAGCAGCAGCTAATTATTGCATAACGGTGGTTTACCACAGCTATTCTGTTTTAATTCCTAGATCCCGACAAGTGCAGAGAGTTAAAATTCCTCCTTCAGTGCTAATAAAGGAAAATAGATTATTTTTCCCTCACACACACTCACTCACTCACATGATACTCACTCACTTTAAGAAACTACCATAGGTCACTTTCAGATTCAGATTTCAGATTTATTGTCAGATTCCATACATGACATCAAATACAACACTGATATTCATTTTTCCTGCAGGGGTGGCAGAATTACCACTAATGGGTAGTGCAAATAATAAACTGTACACAGCATAAGCATGTAAGCAAATAAAAGAACTGTAAGCAGATAACTAATGGAAACAAACTGACTGTGCAGAGAGAACAAAAGAAATTCAATAAAGTGCACAAGTAAGAGTCCTTACTTGAGGGTTTGATTGAGTTTGTTCCTGAACCTGGTGGTGCTAGCCTTGTGGCACCTAGACCCCTTTCCTGATGGCAGCAGTGAGAACAAAGCATATGCTGGGTGGTGTGGGTCTTTGATGATTGCTGCTGCTCTTGGTTCAACTTCTGACCTGGAAATTCTATCTCATTAAATGTACCATAAAACAATAATGCTTGGTGGATCATTATTCTTAAGCATAATGTGAAGTGCTGCATGCATGAGTGATGTGATTTACGATCTTTTGCACAGCTGCACATGTGATTTGGCAGTCTCCAGCAAATGAATGTGGAAGATTTCAACCATATAATGATCAATCAATTCTAACTTTTTATCTGTGTTGATTCCATTGATGTCTGAACAATGATGAAATTTAGATGTAATCCTTGAAGATACATGCTGCTTCCTTTGCAATTTCAATTTCATTGAAGCCTATCTGATTCAAGTGCTGTTGATCCGAATGCCCATGATATAACATAGGAACATAGGAACATAGGAAGTAGGAACAGGAGTAGGCCAAAAATGGCCCATCGAGCCTGCTCCACCATTCAATATGATCATGGCTGATCTAATTTATGACCTAACTCCACCTACCTGCCTTCTCCCCATATCCCCTAATAACAGTTCATGAGTGGTCAAGGCCAGTGCCATATTTTCATGCACCACTTAAATTGTTTAATTTAGACATTCAGCAAGGTAACAAGCCCTTTTGGCCCATGAGTCTGGGCTGCCTAAATACTTCCAATTGACCTACAACCCCAGTACGCTTCTGAAAGGTTGAAAGAAACCAGAGCACCCGGGGAAATCCATGCAGACAACGGGGAGAAGGTATTAATTCCAGTCAGGTAAAATTTTTGGTTGTTGCCAGCTACACGTAGAGATCATCTGACATGGGGATGGGCATTTGCTCGTTGTTAACAATTTTATTCAGACTAATCATATATAATCACAAAATGAAGGGCTACAATTAATGGGGTTGTCCATTCACCTTCATCCACACTGCACACTGTTCCAACTTTCACAACCATTCCTCCCACCCATGGCTGAAGAGAAAAGGTCATATGTATGTTCCAGCAGTGGATTGACCACACACCATGGTGGATGCAGGATGAACTCCAGTGATGATACCATAGAAATCATGAAACCAATTGGACCATGTATTAACTGTTTATTCAATCCCGATTGCGTTTTACTCAAACTGCATATTCAAGTCAAAGCATCCAAAACTAACCTTTACCCAGTAGTACTGGTCATTGTGTACTTATGATAATCATCAATAACTTGATTGTTTTGCCATTGTGCAGAACCATGTGCATTATTTCTCTTAAAGTCATTGGTGTAGCTCAGATTATGTTTGTAATGCGATCTTATCATTAGACAGCAAAATCTTGCCTATAACATTTCATTTAGCAAGGGAATTTTCAGAATCATTTTTAATTTGAAACTATTTGTACAGTAATTGGTGTTTTTTTTTAAAAGACTGCATTCTTCCACTTGGCATCCAATTGCTATACAAATATAATTTATCACATAGGTACATCTCCTCTGCTACATATATCATCAATATACATGGAACTCTCCGACATGGACTTAAGGTTTAATAACAATGGTTGTCTTCTCACCTTTCAGGTCACAAAAAACTGGTGGATTCGTAAAAAAAAAAGCCACCTCCATAACTGCGCCCCAGCGAAGAAGATGAAAAGAATGCTATTGCTCTATCTGCCACCCCTGGACCCTGGAACCCTACACAAACTGAAATTCCCTCTCATTCTAAGTTTGCTACGTCATGGTGCGACCAAGTGTCTGGCGGTATAACTGGATGTGTAGGCTGGGCTCATTAGCCTTGATTGCCAGCCAACCAAAGAGAAGGAAAACTCTGACTTCAACCTAGTGGTTCTCAACCTTTATTTTTCAAACTCACACATTGAGCAGCAGTGCCCTAATCCACTTCAACAGCGATTCTGCTTGATTGTGTAAAAGTGGGCTCCAGCGGAACTAAAAGCTCCACCTGATTACGTCCTTCATTGAGCTTGAACTGCAGGCTGGTCTTCAACACACGGTTCATGTTGTCATCATTTTTCTAAATTTTCAAATTCATAATTTAATTAATCATTGATTGTGTCCTCTGGCATTTGATTACATGTACCACATTCAAAGGTTTGTATTATTTCAGATGATACAAAGTCATAATTCATCTATAACATCTGAACTGCCTCACAAACAAACGATATTAGTATGTGAGGTGCTAATAATTTAGCTAGCATTTTGGAAGTACTCAAGCCCAGTGAAATTATAACTTTATTTTACACTGACCAGAGTACGTTATTGACTATTTCCACGTGCATTCATTTTGACAAATATATCCAGTCATTCATGGTAAATGCTTCCACTCTGTCATATTTATTAAGCTTTCTGATCTACCATTTGTGCTATTTCTGCAATTTTGCCTTGAGCCACAATTAAGCATGTTACTTTTCATTTTAGTGAAGCACCACATATAGCCTCTGTTACATTTGCAAGCAATATTGCTAATTGTTGACACTAATTCAAGGTGGACTTCATCATCATGGCTTGACTTTGTGAACGAAGATTTAGGAGGGATTGTAGACATGGGTAGGTCCTTCGAGCATGCGCAATGGACTTTTTAGGGAGATTGCAGTGTGCGTGGTACTGGTCCCTGGGGATTATCTGCCAAGTTAGGACGGGTTGTAGGTGTTCATTTGGAGAGTCCTTCTCCTCAATGGATGCCCTGATAAGGCTTCTTCCTGGGTTGAAGTCAGAGTTTTCCTTCTCTTAGGTTGGCTGGCAACCAAGGCTAATGAGCCCAGCCTACACATCCAGTTATACCGCCAGACACTTGGTCGCACCATGACATAGCAAACTCAGTGAAAACGGCAGACACTGATGAGAAGGCTTTGCTAATGATGCAGTAATGTAGGAGAGGCCATTTTCGGTGACCTTCTGCTGGCCAGCCAGACGGTGGCCACGCGGTGATCACTACACTGAGAAAGGAGAGGTGATGTATTACGCATGCACTTTCTCTAGGTGATCTGGACCTCTCCCACCCCCAAGGTGGAGTTTATAATCACCACATGACTCATTTTTTAAAGAAAATTTATTTAAAAGTTTTCCATACATATAATAACATCAAAGTACACAATATAACAAATTTGGCTCCATTTTATCAGTGTTCAAGATTACAGCCACACTTCGGGATCTGAGGTCTTTAAGTTGCAGATATCAGAGTAATGATACATATTCTCAGCAGTTTCCATCCTCATTGTCGGAAAAGTGACTTCACAGATTTTAACAATACTGTGGAATATTATGAAGCCACTAAAATTTGAGTCTCATGGACACAGGGCTGTTGCATCGGTTAACGAGGATGTGCTCATCATGGAGGGTGTGAGAAGTCATGGAAACTTCCAATATGCCTGGTGTCTACACCTTTGAGAAGTGGGCCCAGGTACATTAAGGAACTGAAATGAATGTTGGATGATCTCAGGATCTGGAATTCATGTTGGGAAATGAACCAGAACAGATAAGAGAAGTGAATATGGAGAAAGTATCAAAAATGTCTTCAGAAAAAAAAATTGAAATCAAATATCGACTAGATTTAAATAAATCTATTTGATAGGGGGCTATAAATTAGAAGGGCTGGAAATGATATGGGCTATTCTACCAATCCTGATGGGAAATAAAAATTGAGTAATCATTTCATATACCTATCTGATTTGCTGTATCTCTTGCCACTGGTTCTCATCTATTTATTTTGGAAAAGTTAAAAATTCTTTAATTGCTACCATTATAAACTTCCACTGCAATTTTTAATATTTGCACCTCCTCTACCCAATAGATGGTGTATAAAATGCCTCTATTAATCTGACCAATGATTTCTATTTCAAATAATTCGAATGTTGCCTCATTCTCCCAAGTAGCTTTCATTTTTCAGTTTCCTGATGATTTTATACATTTTCTAATTAATTTAGCCAATCATGCCATAATGCATTAATTCAAATATAGATGAACACTGACTGCCAAATAATAATACATACAAAAACACCAGTTACTTGCTATATTGTCAAAAATAAACACTTCAAACAACTTTCCAATCAAGAAGAACAATACCAAATTTGTAAATCTTGTACTCCTGATACAATTAGATATCGGCTTCTTGGAGTTTTATCTTAACCATGTCAAGCTTGTTGTTTATACTTTGGGTGTCAACCCAACTGATTAAAAAAAACATCTTAAAATCAAATTTTATTCTTTACTTCATTGCAAGCCAGACATGGAATTTTGATTAAATGGAAAGACAATACTCTACCTACACATGCACAATGGTTAGGTGATATTATGTCTTGTTTAAGTTTAGAAAAAATTAAAGAGTCAAATATTAACTTCCAAAAGACATAGGACCCATTTATGGACTATTATCATAACCTAAAGAATTCGGGTTGTTCTGAAGCTTTGGTGCTGTGCTGTCTATCTCCACCATCTCCAGGTTGTTGTCACTCAATTCTTACAGGTCAGTTTTTAACCTTGCTTAATGGAAGGGGTTCTTAATTATAAGTTTTGAATCTTCTTTTGAATCTTACAATACAATATATAACTGTACTGTTCAATTGTGCATGATGTAAACATCAAAAAATTTTTTTAAAAAGAAAGATTAAAAAAATATTTCTCATTCTTAGTGAGTGGCTGCAATTGTCTAAATATTTTTAAAGTACTGTGCTAATTCTGCTGTATTTCTTTGTAAGTTCCTTCCAAGCTGAAGAACTGGCATTCACATTTGATCAAGGGTGAATTCCAGCTCCCAGTTTAAAATTACACATAAACATAGAGAAAAAACATTTACATTCTACTTTGACATCACCAAGTACATTTGAAACTCTTAATTACAGATGCTCATCTATTAAAGATGGTTCAACATGATTTTTCGAAGTTCTGATGTTACAATAGCGACACACATTGTAATGAAAATACCTGTATGTCGTCACTTGGTACTGTAGTTTCACAATTTGCCACATGGTGGTGTTGGTGTGATTGTTATGTTTTAGATAAATTTGCCCAGCTATAGGCCATAGTAAGTATTCTGAGCACGTTTAAGGTAGGTGGGCAAGGCTATGATGTTCGGTAGGTGTGGTACTGTATTCTTTTTTGACTTATGATTTTTCCATTTACAATGGGTTTATCAGAATGTAACCCCATCGTAAGTCGAGGACATCTTAGAATCAGAATTGATTGTCATGAACAAGTCACAAATTCGGTGGTTTGCAGCGGCAATTATAGAGCAAACACACATATTATGAAACATCTTACAACAATAATATTTAAAAAAATTAAAAGTAAGGCAGTGTCTTTGGTTCATTGATTATCCAGGAATCTGATGGCAGTGGGGAAGGAGCTGTCCTTGTGCCACTGAGTGCTCAACTTTAGGATCCTGTACCTTTATCCCGATGGCAGCAGAGTGAAGCGGGCATGGCTTGGGTGGTGGGGGACTTTGAGGATAGAGACTGCTTTTTTAAGACACCGGCCTCATGTGGTTGATGGAGTGGAATCTGTATTTATGATGTCACAGATAGAGTTAACAACCCTCTGGAGCTTTTCCTTGTTCTGAGATTGGGTGCTTCCATACCAGACAGTGATGCAATCAATCAGAATGCTCTCCATGGTACACCTGTAGAAGTTTTCAAGAGTCTTCAGTGATATACTGAATCTCCTCAAGCATTCACAAAGTATAGCCCCTGGTGGGCCTTCTTTATGATTGGATCAACATGGAGACTCCAGGACAGATCCTAGGAGATGTTTGTTTTTGAGAATTTGAAGTTCATGACCCTCTTCACTACTGAGCCCTCATGTTCCCTCCTGAAGTCCACAATCATCTCCTTGGCTTTGTTAATGTTGAGTGGAAGGTTATTGTTGTGACAGCACTCAAAGAGCTGATCTATTTCTATCCTGAATGGTTCCACATTGTTGTTTGTGGTATCATCGGCAAATTTGCAGATAGCATTGGAATTGTGCCTGGCCACACAGTCATGGATATATAATGAGTAGAGGTGTGGGCTAAGCATGCATCCCTGGAGTGCACCTGTGTTGATAATCAGTGAGGAAGAAACATTGTTTCTAATTTGTACTGATTGTAGTCTTCTGATGAGAAAATTAAAGATCCAGTTGAAGAGCAGGGTACAGAAACCTAGAATTTGTAGCTTCTTGGCCATCACTGAGGGAATAATGGTATTGAAGAGCAGCCACATATATGAGTTGCTTTTTTTGAGGTGTTCTAGAGCTGAGTGGAGAGCCAGCGATATTGCATCAGGTGTGGAGTGAATGGGACGATAGGTGAATTGCATTGGAACCAGATCTTTGCTTAGGTACATGCTTTGGCCATGACCAGCCTCTCAAAGCATTTCATCACAGTAGAAGTTAGTGCTAGTGGGTAATAGTTGTTGAGGCAGTGCACACTCCTCTTCTTGGGCACCGGGATGATTAATGCCCTTTTGAAGCAAGAGATAATTACTGACTACAGCAATGAGAGGTTGAAAATGTCCGTGAACACTCGGCTAGTTGGTTGGCATGGATTTTCAGAACACTGCCAGATACACCATCAAGGCCTATCACTTTGTGAGGTTTCACCCTTTTGAATAATGTTCTAACATCATCCTCAGAGACAGCTATCACAGGGAACTCAGCCTTTACAGGGATTCTATTTGGCACTGTTTGGTTCTTCTCAAAGCAGGCAGAGAAGGTGCTCAACTCATTGGATAATCAAGCTTCACATCTCTCTATGGTGTTCACCCTCGCTTTGTAGGCTGTAATGGCCTGCACTCTTTCCCATAGATGGTGTGAATCTGTCATCTATAGTTTTGAACACTGGTCAAGTGAGAAGAAAGGCTGTTAAAAAAAAAGTTATTCTTCTTTGTTGCATCTGGAGACTTGTTTAATTCTTCTTAATTGATCTTTATGTGGGATTTGACCACATGTTTTTGGAAACTAAGGCATTGATTTTGCCTTGACCTCAGCTACCTCCACATCTAAAATTTGACATGAATATCGATTACATTTTTATTGAAAGCAAATTAAATAATAAGAATGTTGATAACTACTGTAAGAGGCTTTAATGTACAAAATTTGCAGGAATCAAAATGAAAGAATTCCTGATTTTGTATTTTTACACAGAAGGACCACTGTCTGACCGGGTCAGTAGCAAAATGTCGAGTACCATCACGCCGAGCATTAGTACACCTCAGCCCACTCCCTTTCATGTTACTAACCCACGAATGTATCACCAGATCCAGCTCCAACAGTGTCCATCAAATTTGAAAATGACACAACAGTAGTCGGCCTCATCAGCAACAATGATGAATCACACTACAGAGGTGGAAAATCTTGTGATATGGTATGAGAGGAACAACCTGAGTCCCAACATCAACAAGACAAGATGGAAGGAGATTATCATGGTCTTCTGGAGGACCAGAAACAACCCCATCCTCCACTACTCATCGATAAGTCTGCAGTGGAGAGAGTAGAGAGGACCTAGTTCCTTGGAGTCCACTTAACTAGTGATCTTTTGTGGACTCACAACACCTCCTCACTTGTCATTAAGGTGCAATAACAACTGCTCTTTATGAGAAGACTGAAGCAGGCAAGGCTACCAGCCACCATCAGGTCAACCTTCTACAGGAGCTCTACTGAGAGCGTCCTGGCCACTGCATCACAGTGTGTTACAATTGATGCAGTGAAATGGAATGGAGGTCAATCTGCAGGACCATAAGAGTAGCAGAAAGGATCACTGGAGTCTTCCTCCCCCCTTTTTGGCGTAATCTACTGGGATCATTTTGTGAAGAGGGTGCGCAAAATTGTTGAGGTCCCTTTTCCATCCTGCACACAGCATCTTTCTACTTCTCCCATCAGGAAAGAGAAAGAGAAGTGTCAGTGCCAGAACCACCTGGCTGAGGATCAGCTCTTTCCCATGGGCAGTGAGAATGCTAAACCCTCAAAGGAACTGCTCACACTAACCATCTATGACTCTCAAATTCATGAAGCATCATTTATTTATTTATTTGCATATATGAATACTCGTCCTGCATACGTATTGTTGTCTGTATGTGTGTTATGTCTGCAAGTTTTGCACCGAGGACTGGAGAGTTGTGTTTCATCGAGTTGTACTTGTGCAATCAGATGATAATAAACTTGACTTGACAATTGCTAACTTCGTGAAGAGGTTTGGGAGCTGGAAATATGTGGAGAATAAAACAGGTTGAGCGCAAATGTGTTCTTGATGATTGGCTAAGATGTGACAGGCTGTTCTGTATGATTAGGTTTAGATTTATGTTGAGTTATAGATTTATTATAGTGAAATTTATTGTCACAAAGAAAAGTTTCCTTTGTGTACCATTTAATGGCTGGTAAAGAGTCGCCATGACACATTGTAAACAAAAGGAGAAAAAAAGAAAGTCCTTTCAGAGATCATGAGTAAATGAGGATCAGTTCCCTTCTCCAATGTAACCGCCTCCACTGCCTCTGTTAGCAGCAGGCCTGCTCTCCATTGCATCTCCTTGGTTAGTTGTATCAAGTTCGCCAAAACTGAGAAAAGTAAGGAACATTTTTGAATATTTTCATGATCCATTTGAATGTCAAACAAGAAAGGGCTCCTTTAAGCTCTGTAGATCCCAGAACTGAATTGACAGGCAATTAAAAAGATATATTTCACAAGGTGCTTGATTTTGCTTCTGATCAGCTGGCGATTTGTCCCATTAGCATCAGGGATGATGATAAATGCTTCAAAAGTAATTCAGTCTTTGCAAATAATACTAAGTTATGATTGTGGTGCCAGTGGAATATAGGAAGATGCACATTAGGTATGCAAATCCAGAAGACACTATGAATTATTTCTTATGCTTTATGTGTGCTAATTACCATCTTCCTCCCGTGCAATCAAAGAAATCTTGGAACTGATGAGAAGTTAAGATACTTAGAGACAATCTGACAGTAAAATGTCATGAAGATGGTGCATATTGTTGCATAAGATACAGGTGGCATTTTAAATTGTGATTATTGTTCCTCCCCATCCAAATATAAGCATAGACCATATTTCACAACATAATGGGGTTGAAGATTGTCCATATGTGGCATGTGATATGATTTCATCTGCGGTTCCAAGATTTAGCCACTGAAATCAATGGATGATGTCATTGTTTCTGAATGTGAGCAATTCCTTTGAATGAGGATGAGGTGAGCAATGTCACTAAGATTGCTAGAATTCCTGCACAAATCTCTTTGTCAACTATAAGGATGGCCATTGGTTTGTTGCTGAAAACAAACTCATGCAGTAATTCATTCATTGGGCTGGGACATGCTTGCTGGTGGACTATTGATGTCACAATGTATAGATGCAATGGAAGTTTTACTTGATGCAAATTCCCAGGTATATTAAAAAAAACATGTAAAACACAACAATACACAAGAGAGAAAAAAATAATAGGAAGAGGGAAAATACTTCCCAACATATAGTGGAAAAGGTATGCTGAGTCTGTAATCCAGGCAGATAATTAGGGCCATGAGGTAGTGTTATGCTAAGACTAGTATGAGGTTCAAGAGCTTGATAGCTGGGGGAAATATTTTTTTTCTGGAACTTAAACGTGCTGAACATCAGGCTTCTGCATCTTCTGCCTGAAGGCAGCAACAAGAAGAGAGCATGACCAGGGACTTGCGTTTCTTTAATGATGTTGGTTGTCTTTTTGAGGTAATACTTCCTCAGATGAACTCAATGGTCAGAAGTTTAATACCTGTAATGGTCTTAGCTATTTCTGCCACTTTTGCAGCCTTCTGCATTCCTGGACACTTGAGCTTTCAACCACGTCGTGATGTAACCAGTCAGCTTATTTTCCACAGTGCACCCGTGGAAGTTTGATAGAGTATACACACACAAAGAGTCCATAATTTTGGAGAATAGAGTTTGCAAAGGAAGCATTTTGCCTAAAGTGTCTGGGTGTTCGAGTGGAGGGACTGGTGTAAAGTTCAAGGAAGGTGGTGTGAGATTGAGAGAGTGGCAAGAAATTAGAAGGAGTTGTGAAAGGGGAAAGATCTCTGTGGAGAAGAAAGTTTATTGGTCCAGGAGACGTGTTGGGAAGATAATTGTGCAAGGTAATTGATAAGATGATTGGGGGTGCCAGAGGATATTGGGGAAGATAGTGGAAGCAAATCTTGATAAGTGAATGTTGGATGGCTCTGGACATCATTAGATGTCTTCAATGATGCTCATACATCAGTTGTTGTTTTGATGGAGGACCAAGGATGACATTCTGGAAGAATACCTGGCATATAAAATAATTAATTTTAGTATTACACACAAAAAAAATGTTATGCAGGAGAAACCTGGTCCATTATTCGCCTCTTCAGCAACAACGATGAGTCCCACTACAGAGAGGAGATGGAAAATCTTGTGATATAGTGCAAGCATAACAACCTGAGGCTTTCCATGGACAAGATGAAGGAGATGACCATAAACTTCAGAAGTACCAGGAATGGCCATCCTCCATTACACATCAACAACTCTGTAGTGGAGAGAGTGGAGAGCAGGCCCCAAACTCCAGGTTCCTTGGAGTTCACTTCATTCGCAACCTATTGTGGACACACAACATCTCCACACTTGTCAGGAAGGCGCAACAATGACTACCCTTCCTGATAAGTCTGAAGTGGGCAAGGCTACTGGCAGCGACCATGTCAACCTTCTACAGGAGCCCTATTGAGGATGTCCTGGCTAGCTGCATCACAGTGTGGTATGGTTGCTGCAAGTAAATGGATTGGCTGTCAATGCACAGGACCATAAGGGTGGTAGAGAAGATCACTCCCCCCCCCGCCCCCCACCCCGATCGACATGATCTACTGGGATCATTGTCTGAAGAGGGCAAAATCATTGAGGATCCCTTCCATCCCACATACAGCATGGTTCAGCTGCTCCCTTCAAGAAAGAGATACAGGAGTATCAGAACCAGGACTGCCTCTTCCCATGGACAGTGAAAATGCTGAATGACCAAACAAATGGCTGACACTATCCATCCTAGACAGTCATATTCCCGAAACAATGTTTATTTGTTTATTTGTATATATGAATACTGCGTGTGTATCGTTTGTCTGCCTGCGTGTCTTATATCTGGTTGTGTGTCTACATGCTTTTCACCAAGAACCAGAGAACACTGTTTCAAAGGGTTGTACTTTGCTAATCAGATGACAATAAACTTGACTTGAACTGGCATGATGTAACTTGACATTTACCAGAAAACTGAACTGAGCTTCTTTCCATAATGTGTGGTTCTTCTTGAATAGTACTATGGTGAACTATAACTCTCAAACTGCAGCTGCACTCAATTGCCAAACACGAGGTTTACTAACAAAAGTGACTATCAGACCTAATTGTTCAGACACTGAATACCATCTGCCTCATTGCTTGAAAGAATTTCCAAAGTGGAACTGACAAGGGCCATGTCCAAAGCAAATGCTTGCTTGCATAGATACTGGGGATGCATTGGGGCAATAAATTCAAGAAGGCACTTTAAATGGTTTAACATCAATGCATGAATAAAGAGTGCCCTGAGGGGAAGAGACTTATCCAGCTCCACAAATCTTGGCAGAATCAAATGGAACCACTTTGAGCAATGAACTTACACTTGCAAAGGAGTGCCAATATACTTAACAATGATAGGCACTTCTGCTAATGGCACTCTTGTCAAGTGCAGATGTAATATTAAAATCACAATCCTTTGATACCACAAGCTTCAAAATAACCTTGCAAACATTGCATCTCAATAGTTTTGTTTTGTGAACAGGAAACGTGCCTTTTGCATCTCTCAGTCTTCAACTTGCAGTAAAGATACACTTTTCTTTAATTGTCTCCTTGGGGTAGGTCACAGAGTTGAGGAAACATTGAACCACCGTAGTGACTCAGAAGTAGAATGATTGAAGAGTAACACTTCCGAGCAATAAATCAGTGTCTCTTTAGCATGTTCTTTACTTTTGTAACATTCAGAAGCATGACTGAATCATCAAATGATCACAAAGCAGAATGAAGCCATTCTGTCATCTGAGTCAGTGGTGGATATATTTCAGTCAATAAATTTGTATTATTCATGCTAGAATTATGTCAATTTGGTTGGTTTTCAATTTTTGAAATAGGCTAGTGGTTTCAATGAAACGACCACAAGTCATCACAAAACGAGTAATGCTCTTATTGGAAAGAACTACTTTACCATTTGTCTGGAGATAAAGGTATCAATTCATATTTTTCCTGGATTTTTCTATGGATAGATATGTTATGATTGTAATTATAACAATTTTCATTTTACATTTCAAAACACCTGATATTCCATCCAGCATCAATTTACCAAGGCCACCATTAAATTGGAGCACAAAATATTCCATGTGGGCACTCTATAACTAGTTGGCATTAACATCGACTTCTCTGGTTTCTGCTAGACCACTCCCTGTTCTTCCTCTCCTCCCCATCCCTCTGTCTCCTTTCCTCCAGCTTTCCACCCCTTCCCTCACCTACACACAGAGCCATCTCCCCTCCCCCTTGATTGCTGATGTGCCCTCCCTCCCTTATCCACCTATTAGCTTTTGTCTGTGGGCCCGTGCTCCTCCCCCTGCCCTTTCCCCCACCATTTTGTTTGGGGCCTGCCAACATTTGGCTCATACCTTGATGAAGGGCTCAGGTCCGAAACAGTTATTGTGTAGCTTTACCTTTACTGTAAAATGTATTTTGTTTGTCTTGCTGAGTTTCTCCAACATTGTGGGTTTTTACTTCAATCTACAGACTTTTACTCAATTTAATTCATGGTGATACTGGGAAAGTTAAAATGAAAAAAAAAATAACACGCAGATGTGGGAAATCTGAAGTTAAGCAAGAAAATGCTGGGAATACTCAATGGGCAAGTCTGCATGTATGAGAAGAGAAATAAAATGAACATTTCAAGTCAATGTCCTATTGTCAGATCTGGGAAGAGAAACTTGTTAAGATGCAGGATCTACACAAAAGTAGCAGTGTCAGCTCTCATCCATACTCTCGTCCACATTTTCAGTTTCCTTGACTGACCTACAATCTATTTCTTTGTATTTAAAAACACTCATAGTCAAAGATGGCAGGTATTAGAACATGACAGCAGTTGCATTACAAAAATAAATAACTGGTTGATGGAAAAAAAAACCCAAGAAAATCTGAGTTAATATCTCACATGGGTCTCTTATAATAGTGTCATACCTTGATGAAGACATAGAGCATGATTACAGGCCCTTTCTGCCTATGAGCCAGTGTCACACAATTACATTAAATTGATCTAAAACTCCTGGCACATTTTGAACGGTGGGAGGAAACCAGAGCACCCGGAGAAAACCCACATAGACATGGGGAGAACGTACATAACTCTGACAGACAGCGTCGTATTTGAAGCCCTGTCCCGATGATTGGTGCTGAAACTAACTGCTACATTAACCATGCTGTCCCATATAACCAGTATTTGACCTGTTGAGTTTCTACAGCATTATGTTTTTACTCATGATAATCTTGGCTTTCCTTCTCCTGAAGTGCTGCTTGAATTGTTCATAATTTCCAACATCTGCAGAATTTTGGTTTTGAATTATGTGTTAAACTTCCCATTTGAAAATGATAAGTGGGGTTGATATACCTGAAGAGAGAGCATGAGAATAGACCCATATTCAAGGGACTGAAAGATTAGCCAGCAATATACAACTTGTGACATATTCCTGGAAATGGTAGAAAAATTGTCATCATCTTTCCATCATAGAACCATAGAACTTTACAGCCCAGAAACAGGTCCCTTTGGCCCTTCTAGTCTATGCTGAACAATTTTTTTTTGCCTAGTCCCACTGACCTGCATGCAGTCCATAATCCTCCATACTTCTCCCATCCATGTACATGTCCAAATTCTTCTTAAATGTTAAAATTTTGTCCACATTCACCACCTCAGCTGGCAGTTCATTCTACACTCCCACCCCTCTATGTGTGAAGAAATTTTCCCTCATGTTCCTCCTAAACTTTTCCCCTTTCACTCTTAACCCATGTCCTCTGATTTGTATTTTATCTACCCTTAGTGGGAAAAAGCCTATCTATATTTGCTCTATCTATCCCCCTCTAATTTTAAATACCTCCATCAAATCTCTCCTCTCTACTCTCCAGGGAATAATGCCCTAACCCATTTAACCTGTCCCTGTAACTCAGTTTCTGAAGTCCAGGCAACATCCTAGTAAATCTTCTCTGCACTCTTTCCATCTTATTGAGATCATTCCTGTAATTAGGTGACCAAAACTGCACACAATAGTTCTAATTTGGGCTCACCAATGTCTTATACAACAGTACCATAACATCCCATTCCTATACTCAATACTTTGATTTATGAAGGCCAAAATGTCAAAAGCTCTCTTTACAACCCTATTCACATGTGATGCCACTTTCAGGGAATTATGCAAGTGTATTCCCAGATCCCTCTGTTCCAACAAATGCCCCAGTGCACTACCATTTACCATATATGTCTTTTCTTGGTTTGTCCTTCCATAATGCAAAACCTCACATTTCTCTGCATTAAATTCCATCTGCCATTTTTCAAGGATCTGGTCTAGATCCCTCTGCAAGCTTTGAAAACCTTCTTCACTGTCCACAATTCCTCCAATCTTAGTGTTATCTGCAAACTTGCTGATTCAATTTACCACATTATCATCCAGATCACTGATAGAGATGACAAACAACAATGGTCCCAGCACTGATTCCTGAGGCATGCCACTAGTCACAGACCAGCAATCTGAGAAACAGACATCCACCACTTCATGGTTTCAGGAAGGAAAGATCCTACCTGACCAACCTATTGGAATCTCAAGTAGGATGGACAAGGGAGAGGCTGTGGAAGTTGTGTATTTGGATTTTCAAAGGCCTTCGATAAGGTGCCGCATAAGAGGTTGCTTAATATGATGAGAGTCCATGGAATAACAGGAAAGATATTAGATTGGGTGGAACATTGGCTGATAGGCAGAAAGCAAAGGGTGGGGAAAAAGAGATCCTGTTCTGGTTGGTTGCCGACCACAGGGGTCGGTGTTGCTCTTTTTACAATGTATATAGATTATGGATTAAATGGTTTTGTGGCTAAATATGCAGATGACACAAAAATAGGTGGAGGTGCAGGAAGTGTTGAAGAAACCAAAAGATTGTAGGGAGACTTGGACAGTTTAGGAGAGTGGGCAAAGAAATGGCAGATGAGATACAATTTTGAGAAATTTATGGTTGTACATTTTGGAAGAGAAAATAAACAGGAAGATTATTATTTAGATGGTGAGAAAATTCCAAATTCGTAAGTGCTTAGTGACTTGGGGGTCCTTGTGCAGGATGCCCTAAACAAATGTTATGTTGGTATTCATTTTAAGAGGAATAATGTATAAAAGTAAGGAGGTGTTGATGAGGCTCTATGGGGCACTGGTGAGACCTCATTTGGAGTAATGTGTGCAGCTTTGGACCCCTTATCTTAGAAGGGATGTTCTGACGTTGGAGAGAGTTCAGAAAAGATTTACGAAGCCTACATATGAGGACTGTTTATTGGTTCTTCGATTGTATTTTATTGGAGTATAGAAGAATGAGAGGAGATCTCATAGAAACATTTTGAATGCTGAAAAGATTGGATATGGTAGATGCTTCCATTGGTGGGTGAGTCCAGGACAAGAGGGCACAGTCTTAGAATTCGAGGGTAACTATTTAAAACAGAGATGAGGAGAAATTTCATTAGCCAGAGGGTCATGGATTTGTGGAATTTGTTGCCAAATACTGCTTTGGAGGCCTGATCATTGGGGGAGTTTAAGGAGGAGATTGATAGGTATCTAATTAGTCAGGGTATCAAGGGATATGGGGAAAAGGCCGGAAATTGGAACTAGATGTGAGAATGGTTTAGCACATGGTGGAGTGGGGTAAGCAGGATCGATGGGCCAAATGGCCTACTTCTGTTCCTTTACTATGTGATCTTGTGACTACTCTCTGGCTTCTCCTGCTCAGCTATTTTCTATTGAGATAATCGAGCTTTAGGTGTCATTGGATGTAGGTTGTGGGCTATGAGGAATAGAATGAGAGAGAATGAGACATGACCATTTGTATGTCCAGAGAGCTTCCCTTCATAATGTTTAACAAGAAAATCTGTACATGCTGGGGTTGAGTGCATTGCACAAAATAGTTGGAGAAATTCAGCATGTCGTGCAGCATCTGCGGGAGGTAAAAAGTAATCAACATTTCAGATCTGAATGAACAACAGGAAAATACTATGAACAAAGATTTATTTAAATAGCTTTAATAAGGTCGAATAAAAATGGGCTGGGATAGATGTTGTTGAATGACTAGTGATAACATTTATGCATGCACAAGATTCTCTCTCCTGGTGTTGGAGAAGAATTGCTCTCTTTAAAAAGTTCTGATTATACACAATGAGAAAGAAGTGTCAAGAAATTGAGAACTAGTATTTGAATGACCTGAAACCATCTTGTTACAGTTTTAGAATAGGGTAGCATAGTTAAAGCAATTGGACCAATATCCAGATTAAATTATTGATCTGATAATATGAATTCAAATCTCATCACAACAACTGATGGGATTATGCTACCCATAAATTGGGAGATAAGATATTTTATCAATAAATCTTGTCATAAAATTACTTGATCATTATAAGAATTTACCTTTTTCACCAATGATTTTCAAAACATGAAATCAACTACCCAAAATGGCCAAGCCTGAATGTGACTACTGTGGTGATATGTTTCCTCCATTGTATATAGTTATTGTTGACTACTGTATATATGGAGCTGGCCCACCCACTAATGACTCATGCCCTATGAGACTTCCCCCGTGGTCCTGGGCCATAAAGGTCGAGCCACCTACCTCTCCCTTCCCTCCATTCCTGTACCTGGATCCGGGCTAGCAAGGTTCTTCTGTACATTAAAGCCTATCATTCCCTCAATCTAGTTTCTGTGGTTACTGGTAGTGCCTAACAGCAACAGAATAAAATTTATCTGCCCAGATAATGGTCCAGTAATCCTCTAAATCTAAGAATAATTATATGTGGGCAATAAATATGAAACTTGTCAATTAGACCTGCTTTACTTAGGTGACATTGCTAAAGCTTTTGTCTCAAGACTTAAGTGGTGCAGGACTAACAGACTTAAGTGGTGCAGGACTGACAGATTTTCTGAATTGTTGGATGCTATTTCTATCAAGACCTCCGCGCTCATTTTTTTCTGACTTTATGGAGAATAATAATACATTTTCCAGTGAACCAGGTAAGTCAAAAGGAAGCAGAGGAAATGGGCCCAGTTGAATAGAAAGGGAACTCTGGAAATGGTCCTAGGTCAATGGAATGGAAGTGCAGAAAATCAGCAAGGTGTTGGAACTGGGACAGAGGTGACCCAGATGCCATGTGATCAGCATTTTTAAATCATTAAATGTAAGATGGTGTCACTGGATTTACTTTACAGTAATATGTTCTCTGAGTCCAGACATTTGATGTTGCTTATTCAAACTTATTAGCTGACATCCATTTGTCAATAGAGATTGGTTAGATTAGTTTTGTATCTACAGGTTTCAATCTTAAGTTTGAAAAATCACAGGAGGCATTAAACTCCTCTGACAGTTTGAAAAATCCCTTAATACATTTGATATAGCTCCATAATATATTTTGCAGTCCAATTAATGCCTAATTAAATATTAAGATTATTCCCTATTCTGATAATTTCAAATATTTGTCTATGTGCAATAATTATCACAAGAGAAAACCCAGAATGCTATTTTTAAAAACATTGATGAAAAATTTAATTAATAACAATCTAAGCAACACAAATATCTACCTAAAATCAACAATGGATATTATTAATCAAATTAAATGAAAATTTTCCAAGCATGATTAAAAGCAGCACAGTCGATCATTATTATATTCATTGAAGTTATTATAAAAATAAACCTAATTTTCTGTTGTGAACTCCTGAGTTGATAGGGCTGCCTGACTGTACACATACAATTTTAAACAGATTCTGTGAGCATTTTGGATACTTCAGATGCAAAATCTAAATGAATAATCACAAAGAGAAATTGTTTTTGCCTTATGACATGATGTTTTTAATCATTTTTGATTTGGAAAACTCAGCATCATTCTTTGTCCAGAACTCTGTCCTGTTTTTGAAAAGCAAGTAAACATTAGGCTGAATAGCACCCAAATGATTTGTTGCTGATATTCCCCCAGCACTGTGAAAGAATAATTGTCTTCTTTTTTGTCCTAAAAACACACAGTAAATGTTGGATGAACCCAGCTGGTCTCGCAGCCTCCATAGGAGGTAAAGTTATATTACTGATGTTTCGGGCCTGAGCACTTCTTCAAGGCATCAGCAAAAAGCAGACAGGCCGAGAGAGAAAGGGCTCAGACCTGAAACCCCAGTGTTATATCTTTATCTCCTCTGGATGCTGTGAGACCAACTGAGTTCCTGAAGATTTACTGTGCTTTCTCTGTCAGTCATTTTTCAGACGACTGCCCCTGCATCTTTCTCTCTCAGTCTTTATTAGGATGCCTGTCTGTTTTTCAAATAAATCTTGAAGAAGGGCTCAGGCCCAAAATGTCAGTATTATATCTTTTCCTCCAATGGATATTGCGAGACTGGCTGAGTTCTTCCAGCATTTACTGTGTGTTTTCACTACAATTGTAGCGTCTGCAGACAGTTTCACTCCATTCATTTTTTTTGTCCTGACAACTTTCCAGAAACTGGGAAGAGGCAATGTAGAGAATTGATGCCTTCCAATATTCTAGCACTCTTGACTCCTAGAATTGTCCTTTCTCATTTTAATTATCAGTGAAATATATACACAAAACAAAAAGAGTAAAAGCAAGAAAAATATGCTGTACTGATACCGAGTAATTTCAACGTATCCTAGATTAAAAATGAACGTCGCAACTAGTAATAAACAGACAGAAAAAAATTCAATATTATATCTCTTTTTCCTTCAGAAAGAAATACCAGAAGAAAAGAAAACTATAACTAACTAATCCTAAATCTATTCCCCCAAACTAAAAAAAAGAGGAAAAGCCACTAGGATGCCTTAAACTGCCTAAAGGGTAACAGTAATAGGAATTAATTTTTTGTGTCGCTACAGCAATGGAGTCTGAATTACTGATGAAATTCCTGGCTTTGGCTGATATGTATTTTCAGAAAAATGTACACTGTTAAAAAGTAATGTAACAGAAGGTGCTAACTTCATCAATTTCTTTTGCCACCTCCTTGAAAATCTCATTTAGATTTGTGAGGCACGAAATGCCCCTCTCAAAGCCATGCTGACTATCGCTGAAAAGACAGAATTTCTCTAAATGCTTGAACATCCTTGTGGTGTACTGTTAGACAGAATCAGTCACACACAAGGTAAAGACTGTACACAGGCTTTAATCCACAAAGACTTCCACAGAGCCAGGCTGGCTGTGGCTGCAGCAACTCAGTGTGAGGCCATGGGAGGCTGGTGCAGGCTTATAATCCTGGAGGTTGATTGACACCCGACCAGGTGGGGCTTCATCTATTCAGGCCAACTGATTGGCAGCCGGCCAGATGTTGTCCTGTCCCCTTACACTCCTGCAGGTACAGAGGTTGCCCCTTGCAGTAGGCTGGTGGTGTACCACCACATTCACCCCCTTCTTTAAAATTGTCCTGGGGGTAGGGGGGGCAGTAACAAGGAATCGCACCCACTATGTACATACAATATTTACAGGTTGAGACGATTCAGCGGCCGCTGGGGTCTCTGCGACCATCGTAGGACTGGCTCGTGGTCACTGGTCAGAGGGAAAGTGCTGGCGGGAGGGGTGTGTGTGTGTCTGGTGTGGTGCCACGCAGAGGGGTGGCAGGGGGGCCGGGGTCTTATTGGATGGGTGGGGGGGTGGGTTTGACTCCTAAGGCTGAAGCAGGCCCCTGGTGGTCAAGGAGGCACTGCGTGCCCCCGAGCTGCATGGGGACAGGGATATATGCCCGGTCAGCGTCGTCCTGTGTTGGAGGATGGCGTGGTGTGATGTGTGCTCCTGCTGGTGCCAGGTCTCTGGTTGAGTCGGTGTCCTCCCTGCCACTGCTGAACCTAACGAAAGCGTAGTTATGGTTTGCATGAAGGAGGAAAAGCTGCTTCACCAAGGCTATGGCCTTGTGTGTCCTTACATGCTTACGCAAAAGCACCGGTCCCGGGGACGTGAGCCATGCTGGGAGTGACATTCCAGTTGCCGACCTCCTGGGGAACGAGGACAGACGTTCATGAGGGGTCTCGTTGGTAGCCGTGCACAGAGTGACTGAATGGCATGGAGCGCCTCGGGCAGGGCTTCCTGCCAGAACTCAACGGGCCACCCTTTTGAGCTGAGAGCCTTCCAGACCACCCATTCTCATGTTCCATTTGCCCATTGCCTCTTTGGTTATAGCTTGTTGTGCGAATGGTCGCGATACACCTCGCTGTCAGGTACTGGTGCAGCTCGTCACTCATGAAACTAGACCCTCGGTCGCTGTGGATGAAGGCGGGGTAGCCAAATATGGTGAAAATCTGCCCAAATGCCCTGATGGTGGGGGCTGTGGAGGTGTCCGGACAAGGGATGGCAAAAGGGAAGCATGTGTACTCGTCCACCACCGTGAGGAAGTAGATGCTTTAGTTTGTGGAAGGCAGGGGTCCTTTGAAGTCCATGCCGAGACGCTCAAATGGCCGAGTAGCCTTTACAACATGGGCCTGGGTGGGGGGTGGGGGGGTGGCAGAAGAAATGGGGTTTACACTCTGCACAGACCCGACAGGCCTCGGTCATGTCCCTGACGTCCCTGATGGTGTATGGCAGATTTTGGGACTTAACAAAATGGTACAACCAGGTGACGCCTGGATTGCAGAGGGACTCAGGCAATGCCTGCAACCTGTTGTCATGCATAGACACACAGGTACGAGAGAGGGCATCAGATGAGTCATTAAACTTCCTGGGGCAGTACTGGATGTCATAGCTGTAGGTTGCCAGCTCGACTCTCCAGCGCAGGATCTTGTTGTTTTTTATCTTGCTCTTGTGGGTAGTGTTAAACATGAATGCCATGGCCCACTGGTCCGTGAGGTTTGTGAATCTCCTGCCAGCCAGGTAGTGGCGCCAGTGGCGGACCGCTTCCACATTCGCCTGGGCTTCCTTTTCAATGGCTGAGTTCTCTAGCTTGGAGCCATGGAGTGTCCTGGAGAAGAAGGCGACGGGGCGCTCCCCTTGGTTGAGGGTAGCAGTGAGGGCCACCTCGGAGGCATTGTTCTCCTCCTGGAAGGGGGAGTCCTCATCCGCAGCCTGCATGCGATGTTTTGCCTGATCTGGGTGAAGGGGGCTTGCGCCTCAGGTGGGAAGGGAAATATTATGGCTTGGGCCAGTGGGTGGACCTTGTCCGAGAAATGAGGGACCCACTGTGAGTAATAGGAGAACAGGCCCAGGCACCTGCGGAGGGCCTTTAGCATGGGGGTGAGGGGTAACTCCATTAATGGGCGCATCCTTTCCGGATCTGGGCCGATGACTCCATGGGCCACGATGTACCCCAGGATGGCGAAGCGGGTGGTGCTGAACACACACTTCTCCTTATTGTAAGTGAGGTTCAGCTCCGCGGCTGTCTGGAGGAATTTTTCCAGCTTAGTTTCGTGGTCCTGCTGGTCACAGAGGCAGATAGTGACATTATCCAGATATGGGAACGTCACCTTCAGCTTGTGCCGGTCTACCATGCAATCCATCTCCTGCTGGAAGATGGAGACCCCGTTCGTGACCCCAAAAGGAACCCGGCGGAACTGGTACAGGCGCCTGTCCTCCTCAAAGGCGGTGTAGGGCTTGTCCTTCAGGTGTATATGGATTTGGTTATACGCTGACTTCAGGTCAATCGTGGAGAAAACCCGGTAGTGGGCAATCTCATTGACCATGTTGGCGATCCCCGGCAGGGGGTAGGCATCCTGCTGGGTGTACCGATTAATGGTCTGGCTGTAATCCATGACCATCCTCGGCTTACTTCCCCCTTTGACCACCAGGACGGGCTCTCCAAGGGCTGTTACTGGGCTCTATAACGCCTTCCGCCAGGAGTCGCTGCACATCCGCCTTGATGAAGTCCCTGTCTACAGCTCAATCGTGCCTACTTCTGGTGGTGATCAGCTTGCAGCCTAGCGCAAGATGTGGAAAGAGTGCTGGTGGGGTGATGCGCAGTGTGGAGAGGCCGCAGGTTGGCCGGGGCTGGTAGGTTGGCGTGCTGTGCAATGTGAGTGGAGGTTGGGGCCCCCTGAAAGAAAGGGTGACACTCTGCAGGTGACACTGGAAATCCAGCCCAAGGAGGAGTGGTGCGCAGAGTTTGGGCATGACTAAGAGCCTGAATCCTGTGTAAGTCTCCCCTCCCACCATTATATCGACCTAGCAGTGCCCGAGGGTACAAACATTTTTATCCTTGGTGGCGAGGGCGATCGAGTAGTTGGTGGGGTGGACCTTTAACCTTAGGGAGTGGGCCACACTTGGGTGAATGAAGCTCTCGGTGCTGCCACTGTCCAACAGGCACTTTGTTACCTGCCCGTTGACTCGCACGTCCATCATCGAGCGCCCGAGATCATAGGGAATGTCCCTGGTCAGTGTGGTAGCGGCCAGGACCATCTCGGAGTCTGAATTTTCACTATCTGGAGGGATGGGGAGCGTCGATAGGACGGCCTGGTCATCACCCGTGTTGGCCACATTGACATCAGTCATGAGGTGTAAAATGCTGTAGCCGATGGCCTCCGGAGGTGTGAGGAGTGTCAGTAGTGTGGCCTAGTCATCGCCCGTGTTGACCACATTGCCATCAGTCACTAGGTGCTGTGTGCGGCAGCTGATGGCACCTGGAAACGTGGGGAGCATCAGTAGGGCTGCCTGGTCATCGCCCATGTTGACCACGTTGTTATCAGCATAGTCGGAGGCCCTCCAAGTTGGGAGCTGCCTGGCCCAAGATGGCTGCAGCATGTGTGGAACTGCTGCGTGGCTTGCCTCCTTCCCCAGCCATGTCCGCTGCACCAGGAGAAGTGACGTCATCACGGCCGGCGGCAGTGACATCGTTAAATAAGCAAGAAGTGACTTCATGCTGTGAGCTGGAAGTGACGTCGCTGTAGTTCTCAGTGAGTGGCGAGGGTGAGGGCTGGTGCAGATGCTCAGGGCACATGCTGTGAAGGTTGCTGGTGAGATCAGATGTTGCGCTGTCAAAGTCAGGGAAGGCGGAAGTCGTCGCGCGGACAATGGCACCACCCGGCACACACACGTTGGGGCGTCTGCGGGGGAGGTAGGGTGGTCATAGAGCTGCTGAGCTGCTGGCAGGTTTAGAGAGGCACACTTTTGCAAAGTGGCCTTTCTTGTTGCATCAGGAACAATACTAGTTCCTAGCTGGGCAGTTTTAGCGCGATCGTCGATCTGACCCATAGTACTTACAGGGGTGCTGGGCGCCTGCCGGAGCGATGTTCTCCTCCCCAGCTCGGCCTGGGGCTGCAGCTGCAGTGTGAGAGGGCCATGAGGGAGCCTGGTGGAACCTGAAATTGAAGGCTTCGATGTGCAGGGCTGCTGCTTCCAGGGTTTGGACCACTTCCACAGTCCTGGTTAGGGCATAGATGTTGTCTTCCAGCAGCTTCTGCTGGATGGCCCTCGAGGGTAGCCCTTGGACAAAGGCAACCTGGATCAGCCTCTCAAGTTCCTCTACACCTACCCCAGGTTCAGCCAGACACAGTTGGGCCAACTCTTGCAAGTGTCCCAGGTAAGACTCAGCCTTCTCCCCGGGTTGCTGGGCTCGGGTGTTGAGGAGGTACCTTGCACAGACCACATTCATAGGGAGCTTGTACAAGTTCTCGAGAGTGTCCATTGCGCTCTTGTACGTGGAGCAGCCTTTGGTTACCTGGAAGGCATGGGGACCCAGCTTTGACCGGCGTAGGACCAACCTCTTCCGATCGGAGTCCAGGATGTCGCCCTTGTGTGCCTTGATGATTGCCTTGATCGCGTGCTGCCAGATCTCGAAGTGTGTCTGGGCTTCCGGGTGGTGTGGGTCGACCTTGAGGCTCCCTGTGCTCAGGAGTTTTTCCATGGGAGCCATGGGAAAATTTTGTGGATTAAATTGTGGTGCGCTGTTAGACAGAATCAGAATCAGACACACACAAGGTAAAGACTGTATAACATGCTTTAATCCACAAAGACTTCCACAGAGCCAGGCTGGCTGTGGCTGCAGCAACTCAGTGTGAGGCCTCGGGAGGCCGGCGCAGGCTTATATCCCAGAGGGTGATTGACACCCGACCAGGTGGGGACTTGCTCCATTCAAGCCGACTGATTGGGAGCCGGCCAGGTGTTGTCCTGTCCCCTTACACTCCTGCAGGTACAGCAGTTGCCCCCTGCAGTAGGCTGGTGGTGTACCACCACAATCCTGTCCCTATGAATCCTCTCCAATAATTTGCAAACCACTGACACGAACAACACACTGGTCTATAATTCCCAGGATTACCCCTATTAACTTTTTTTTTAAAGGAGACTACATTTGCCATTCTCCAATCCTCCAGTATCTCTCTATGAACAGGGAGTAATTATTACTCTGCACCAGTTTTATTTATGATCTTTGTTCTTGCATTTCTTTAAGCCATCTTCTGTGGAGTTGTTGGAGTTTGGATTAATCATTGAATAGAGTCAGTTTCCGCACATACAGCTTGATACCAGAATCTTAAATTAAAATAATTCTATGCTCATAACTTCCTGCTTCTTTTTTTCCAAATAGTTCTGCTAAAAATGATTTATGCTTACAAAGTGAAGATGAGAATGAAATGTGGTCTGATTAATTATTTTGCTTTTGTCATTACCTGTACTTTGAAAAATAAATAACTTTCATTAACAACCATACATTTTCTGTAGCCATATTTTAATCTATCATGTTCTGAATTAAAGATAAGTTTCAAAGTGTGCAAATTCATAAATGAAAAATCACATGATAGAACCCTAATATTAGCCAGTAACAGTTGTGAGCATCAATTGGCAAATCATTTTCAATAATTTTTAATATGTAAAGGATGAAATGTTTGGACAATTATCCTCTAAGCAACAGCTTTTTCTTTAGGGCAGCTATGAATATTGACTCATTCTCTGTTGTTAGAAGCACATTTATTTGATAAATATTTTTGATAAATTGTATTCTTCTTGACACTTTATGCCATAAATTGAAATACAAGTTGTTTCATTAAATGGTGGCAATATTATATTTCCCTGAACATAATCACTGGAGTCATCAAGTTTTCAGATGACACGACAGTGGTCGACCTCGTCAGCAACAACGATGAGGTGTCCTGCGGACAGGAGGAGAAAAATCTTGTGATGATGTATAAGAATAACAATCTGAGTCTCAACGTTGACAAGACAAAGGAGATGATCATGGACTTCAGGAGGACCATGAACAGCCACACTACACTATATATTAATAACTCTGCAGTGATGAGAGTAAAGTGCACCAGTTTTCTCAGAGTCCATTTAACGAGTGAACATCTCATTTCAGACTTCTCAGGCTGCATATTCTGAGAAAATTGAAGCATCCAAGGCTTCTGGCCACCATATCAAATTTATAGAGAAGCTCTATCAAGAGTGTCCTGGCTGGCTGCACCACACTGTGATATGGTTGCTGTAGCGAATTTGATTGGAGGTCAATCCACAGGACCATGAGGGTGGCAGAAAGGAGATATCCCTCTCTCCCATTGATGTGATCTTCTGGGATCTTTGTCCGAAAAGGGGGTTCAAAATTGTTGAGAAATCCTACCACACCGTCCATAGTATCTTTCAGATACTCCCATCGGGAAAAAGATACAGGAGTATCAGAGCCAGTACCAAGAGGCTGAGAAACCGCTTTCTCCTTTGGGGCATTGAGACAGCTGAACAAATAAATTAACTGCTTACACTAAACCTCCGAGACTCTACTATTTATTAAACAATATTTATTTATTTTTATATATGCATATTTGTTCTGCATATGTATCGCTTGTGTGTATGTGCGTAATGTCTGGATGCATCTGCATGAATTGCACCGAGGACCGGAGAATGCTGTTTCATCATATGGTATTTGCACAATTGGATGATAAATAAACTTGAACTTGAATTAAGATGTGTTGATTCTTTGAATACACATGAAAATTATATTTTTATTGTCATTTACAGCATTAAATTAATATTTTTATTGTAACATTAATCAATCTATAACAATTATAACGAGGTCATCGATTTAAAACATAACACTCTATTTCATTCTCCACAGATACAATCTGACTTTCTGAATCATTTCATAATGTTTTATTTTTATCTTTCATATTTTATATTATGGCATTATGATTTCATTTATCGTAAATGATACACCGTATATGTTGTGATTTTAGTTACAATAACAATCTCAAATTATGGCTATAATACTCCTAATGGAAAAAACTTTTTTGTTATTAAGATTATTTACTCACACAAGAGTTAGAAAATTTATTTCTAGCTTTTGAAGTTGCGCTGAGAACAAAATTGTATAATGTTAAGCATATCCTTGTTCGACCTTTAACGTGTGCAAATATATCATTTGAAGAAACAACAGAAAGTTCAAGAACTTGCACAAATTATTGGGCTGCAAATGACACACACAAATTTAAAAGTTCTGCCAAAAGTAAGAATTAACTGAATTAGAGATAATATTAGCTGTAAATAACATATTTCTATCTTAATTACCAGAATGTAAACATTACAAATTAATTAGTAATCAAGAGAGATGCACTCTTTCAGATGAAAATGCACCCCTATGTATACAGACAACTGAAAACATAGGTTAGAAAAATGCCTTGAAATTTTACAGTTTGCTGCATGCTTAGTGTTTATCTCTTGCTAATTCTTTATTACTTTGTCCTTTCAGATTTGTGAAGAAACAATACATTGAAAAGATGGAAATGAAATGATTTAATATGACACATTTAAAGACTCTGTCTTCTTTACTTAGCTTGAAGTAAAATCCTACAATATTTCTCATTCTTTCTGCAGGAGGCTGAAGTGATACTAACTGACCATTACAAGGCTGACTTTCCACTTGGTTATACACAGCGAACAAATGGATTTACGCTATCTCAAAAGATTGTGGATTTTTAAAAAGTTCCTTGGTAGTTGTGAGTAATGGATAAATTGGCAGATTGGGAGTGTTATATAATAGTCAGGGGAATGTGAACTATTTTGAATACACCCTTCTCACTGTAGTAACTGTAGTGCACCACTGTGGGGCATATGCATATGTATGTGTGCGTGTGTGAACAGTTTCCTGAGATGGTGAAAGACATCAGTAAGTAAAGTTTCTTTTGTTATTTGAATCTTGCATCTCTAAGTTATTTAAAAAGCCTCCCAAATAACACAGAGCCATACATATTCAAATGGCAGAACAGATTTGAATGGCTGATTGGCCTACCTTCGCTCCTGTTTCTTATGATGCATTTACAACTCTTCGATACATTTTGGTAATTTTTATGTGCACCTTGTGTATGAATTGCAAGGCTCCTCATAAACTGTTGACAGTTCTCAATTTTAATTTGATTTGACACGTCAGACAGCATTATCCATGGAACAAGCAGACAGTGATTCATATGAATGTCATGCTCAATTAAAAAAAAAGAAATCAGCCATACAGCACAGTAACAATCTCTTCCGGCCCATAAGCCCCATGCTGCCTAAACACCCAATTAGCCTGCAACCCCTGTACGATTTGAAGGCTGGGAGATTACCAGAGCACATGGAGGAAACTCACGCAGACATGGGGAGAAAGTATAGACTCCTTACAGACAGATGCAGTATTATTGATTTGAACCTGAGTCGCTGGCACTGTAATAGCATTGCTCTAACTGCAACGCTAACCAAAGAATCAACAGTTTGAATATGCTCAAGCCTCTTATTCTGAGAATGTGAGGTTTTGTTCTGATCTCCCCAGCCAAGTGATATATAATTTTAGCATTCATCTCGTTGAG